>NC_137500.1:5472500-5917500 GCF_041902795.1 Electrophorus electricus | reverse complement strand
TTCCATTTCATCCCCCGGCCGGTCTGGCCATACCCTGCCGCGGCTAACGGTCGATGACATCACACGTGTGCAGCCGGGCTGGGTCAGCCAAGGACAGGCTTCCTAGGCTGCCAGCGGGGATAGTAAATACAGTACACTGCAGTCGGGTCCCCCGCTGCAGAACTGGCAGGGGTGGTGTTTCTTTCTGGAATCAGCCCAAGTGGGAACAACGGCAGAGGCTATGCAATGTCTGTGTGTGTGTGTGTGTGTGTGTGTGTGTGTGTGTGTGTGTGAGAGAGAGAGAGAGAGAGGAGAGGGAGGGGACACAGCTAGAGTGTGGGAGTCGGGATATATCCCCTCATTGCCCTGGTGTCCACTGTCTGACCCTGTCCTGGTGGGAACTTTGTGTACAGGCTTGTGTGTGTGCTCATGAAACAAAGTGCTTTTGAACACTCGCATATGTATGCGTATACACACATGCTTGTTTGTGTGTGGACGTGTGAATGCTTTGTTTTTGCCTGTGTGTCCCTTCATTAATTTGTGTTTGTGTGCGTGCTTGCACGTAAGTGTGTGTGTATGTGCGCGCGTGTGCGTGCATGCGTGTGCGCGTGCATGCACGCGTGTGTGCGTGCGTGTCTGTGTGTGTGTGTGCTGTTCTGTACAGTGCGTGCTGTGCATTAGGAGTTCCTCCGGCTCAGACTGCTCAGTACTCCACATGCATCCCCCTGTTGTGCTTTGGCTCACGCTCGCATCCTGGACGGTCGCCACTTGCGGCAGCACTGCAGAGCTGTGGCCACGGAGCTGCATTCACGCCCTGCAGCACGACCTGGAGACGTCACCAAATATGCGCAAATCCTCTGCCAGCTTCAGCTTATCACTCCAATGTGCAAAAACATATTTGCCATGTTAATGATGTGATCCTTTATATTAACACAGCTAATAAAAACCTGCTGACTGGAAACTGGCCTGCTACTTTTAACCCATACTGTTCCAGAAGTTAACGTTTAACTCTTTTATCACCACGGCTGGAATGTTCAGATGAATGTTCAGATTAACCTGCAAGGTTTCCATTTCAGAGCTTAAAGATTGTTACGTAGACTTTAGGTTCTCTGTGTGCTGGAGCATTCAGGTTGGAGCCCAAGCCGTGAGCTGGCTGATAAGACTACGGCGGGGCCTGTGTGCGGGGCCTGTGTGCGGGGCCTGGGTCTGGCCCTCCCTCAGGGGAAGGCCTTGATCTCTCTGGCACGCACCTCTATCTGTCTATCTATCTTTGTTTCTCTCTCTCATTCACTTGCACACATGCATCCTGTCTCTCACCACTCTTTCACCAAATGGAGGATTACACCCGTTGTGTCATTCAGATGAGTCAGAGTGAAGCCGAGTGTTCACTTAATCATTGGTACACTATGAAACTGGCCAGGCACTCACTTGGCAAATGTCAGACCTACTGCGAAAAGAAGAGACTGTATGTTCTACCAGTGTGTCTGTGTGTGTGTGTGTGTGTGTGTGTGTGTGTGTGTGTGTGTGAGTATGTGTGTCTGTGTGTGTGTATGTGTGTCTGTGTGTGCGTGGGTGTGTGTGTGTGTGTGTCTGTGTGTGCGTGGGTGTGTGTGTGTGTGTGTCTGTGTGTGCGTGGGTGTGTGCGTGCGTGTGTGTGTGTGTGTGTGTGTGCGTGTGTGTGTGTGTGTCTGTGTGTGCGTGTGTGTGTGTGTGCCTGTGTGTGCGTGTGTGTGCGTGTGTGTCTGTGTGTGTCTGTGTGTGCGTGTGTGTCTGTGTGTGCGTGGGTGTGTGTGTGTCTGTGTGTGCGTGGGTGGGTGTGGGTGGGTGTGGGTGTGTCTGTGTGTGCGTGGGTGGGTGTGTCTGTGTGTGCGTGGGTGGGTGTGGGTGTGTGTGCGTGGGTGGGTGTGGGTGTGTGTGCGTGGGTGTGTGTGTGTGTGTCTGTGTGTGTGTGTGTGTCTGTGTGTGCGTGTGTGTCTGTGTGTGCGTGGGTGTGTGTCTGTGTGTGTGTGTCTGTGTGTGTGTGTCTGTGTGTGTGTGTGTGTGTGTGTGCGTGGGTGGGTGTGGGTGGGTGTGGGTGTGTCTGTGTGTGCGTGGGTGTGTGTGTGTGTGTCTGTGTGTGCGTGGGTGGGTGTGTGTGTGTGTCTGTGTGTGCGTGGGTGTGTGTGTGTGTGTGTGTGTGCGTGGGTGGGTGTGGGTGTGTCTGTGTGTGCGTGGGTGTGTGTGTGTGTGTGTCTGTGTGTGTGTGTCTGTGTGTGTGTGTCTGTGTGTGCGTGGGTGTGTGTGTGTGTGTGTGTGTGTGCGTGGGTGGGTGTGAGTGTGTCTGTGTGTGCGCGGGTGGGTGTGGGTGTGTCTGTGTGTGCGTGGGTGTGTGTGTGTGTGTGTCTGTGTGTGCGTGGGTGGGTGGGTGTGTGTGTGTGTGCGTGGGTGTGTGTGTGGGGGGGGGGGGGGTGTACATGTGACTGAAAAGACAGCAGGTACTGGAATGTCCTCTGCTCTAACATGCTGTATTTTCCACCACTCCTTCATTTTCTTCTCTTCTCTTCTCTTCTCTTCTCTTCTCTTCTCTTCTCTTCTCTTCTCTTCTCTTCTCTTCTCTTCATCAAAACATAACGTTTTATAATGATTTATAAAACCGATTTATAAAACCGATGCCTCTCTGCTGCACTTTTGAAGAAATTGCATAGGCAAACAGGGCAGGGGCGAAGACAAGGGAGTGAGTGAGCAACTGGAGGAGGGACAGACCCCTAAACGGGACTAATTCGCTGCGCTCCAGGACGCAGTGCCGTGCGCGGGCAGCGTCTGAGAGCATGGCTCTCGTCTGGCCGGCATTCCCGCTGACGAACGCTGAAGCACTCTTCCTGCCCGAGAGCCACTGTCGGAGCACGGAAAAGCCTTTCCCCCCCCCCCCCCCCAGCCTGCAGCAGTTCTCGAGCTGCATCTCAGCAGAGTGACACAGAGGAAAACACTGCGGTTCAGGCTGCTCGTGCGCGAGGGATCACATCTTTCCAGCGCTGTGCCATGTTTTCTAAACGGTGCACAGGAATAATACGCTCATTGTTCTAAGATAGAGTTATAACAAATTTTTTTTTTCTTTTCATAGCTGTAGCGCTAGCGTCAGACATGACACAAAAGACGATTCTTCTCTGCTTGTGTTTGTGTAGACAGTTCTGGTGACTACAGAAGAGGGTGTGACTGTGGTTTATTGCTGCCCGATGTCTGGCTCTTTCAGACAAAAAAGTTCCCATCTTCCCCCTCTGCTCTCCTCCGCAGCCGTGATCCCTCTGACAGACTCCGAGCACAAGCTGTTAGCACTGCACTTTGCTGTGGACCCTGGCCGAGATTGGGAGTGGGGGAGGGGCGACAACGACAACACCAAGATGGCCAAGTAAGACCCCTCTAGCTTCTCCATCCACCCGGCGGCTTATGAGCTCGGCTAGCCGCACCGCGGAGTCCCTAGTGCTCAGACGGCGGCTCAGAGGCAGGGCTAACGAGGCCCGTCCGTCTGTGTGGGATTTAGCTGGTACTAAATCTGGGGCACCAGCATCCCAGTACAAAGACGAGGGAGCACATGCCACCACACACAGCTGAGCTCCCTGTTGAATTTACCTTCCCTCCATCTCAGGCACAAAACGTTTTGCTTTTCAAGTGCAATAGTGGAAGAAATTAAAGTAGGCCGAGATTAGTCAAGGAACCACGGAGACTTGAAGCGAACAAATATGCCGAAATAAAGGAATGACTAGTCCAATTAATTAAAAAGGAAACAGAGAGACAGCAACCTAGCCTGTTCACTGCTGTGGGATTTATTTACCGAGGCTGAAGAGCTTACCCACTGCGCATGTTTGAAGGTGTTCGGATGCTGTTTGCAAGCCTCTGTTGCTGCACATCTCAGAGGTGGTGTAACTTTGAAGCAGTTCCCGGTGAGGTCTTCATTAGACTGATGAAGTCATCTTAATTACTGTGGCATTGTCGGATTTAATTTGAGCTGCGATTAAGATGCTTCTGTGCTGGAGTTTCCCTGTCCGTTTGCTGACTCAGAGGAGAAGATGGGAAATGGAGGCCCATATGGCATAGAAAAACTAGCCTGAGTCCATTCCCTCATGCCTGTGTCCAGAGCAGTCATCGAGTCATGTGTGTGGTAGAAAGAATGACTTTAATAGCCGTGGGTTTTGTAGTGCTTTTTTCTGTTTTCTCTTTTCAGTCTTATCCTGTCACTGGAGGCTAAGTTAAACCTTCTGCACAGTTATATGAATGTAACATGGATCCGAATACCATCAGAGACCAGGGTACGTATGGGCCTGACCTAGGATCAGTGCAACGGTTTGCTCAACTTGGGTTGTTGATGCACAGACTGTACAGCGCGATCCGGGTTGTTCTGTGCCTGATGGGTTGTGCCACGTTCCACAGGCTCCTCTCGCCCAGCCGGAGTCTCCCACTGCCTCGGCAGGCGAAGACGTGCAGTCGCTGGCCGAATCCATGGACTCAGACCGTGAGTCTGTCTGCAGCAACTCCAACGTCAACAATGGCAAGTCCAGCAAAGAGAAGGACAAAGAAAAGCAGCGTAAGGACAAGGAGAAAGCCCGCGCCGACTCGGTGGCCAACAAGCTGGGCAGCTTCAGCAAGACCTTGGGCATCAAGCTGAAGAAGAACATGGGCGGCCTGGGCGGGCTGGTGCACAGCAAAATCAGCAAGTCGACCACCACGAACGGGCGCGCCGTGGAGAACGGTGAGCAGAAGCCCAAGAAGAAGGACTCCAAAGCACGCAAAGGGAGCAAAGAGGAGTCGGGCCAGTCGGCCAGCACGTCCTCCTCGGAGAAGGCAACCAGCCCCTCGCCTACAGAGAGAGCCTCGGGCAGCTCGCCCAGCGAGAGGCAGCCTGGCTCAGGCAAGATCGCGGGCGAGCGGACGCTGGACAACTGGAAGTATAGCACGGACGTCAAGCTGAGCCTGAACATATTGCGTGCGGCCATGCAGGGCGAGCGCAAGTTCATTTTCGCCGGGCTCCTGCTCACTAGCCACAGGCACCAGTTCCATGAAGAAATGATCAGCTACTATCTGAGCAGCGCACAGGAGCGCTTCAGCAGCGAACAGGAGCAGAAGAGGAAGGCGGAGGCGGAGAGGAAGCCGGCGACCAACGGTGCGGCGCCGAAAAGGGCGGAGCCCGAGAGCGCCTTCCCGCGTGAGCCCTCCGACAGCTCCCCCGCCGAGAGCTGCTCACCTGTCCTGCAGCCATCCTGCACGAGCCACATCCCTCTGCCCAGGAACAGCCCCACGCTGACCGCCTTGCCCGCAGTCGCCCCAAGCGTCACGCCGGCCTCGGTCCCCGCCACGTCTGCCTCGCCCGTCCCCTTCTCGTCCCCCAGCAACGGTGCTAAAAGACCAGGGCCTGTCCCCGTGTCGGCACACTACAGCCATACGCCGCCCGTCCAGAGGCACAGTGTCATCCACCTGCGGGACACGAACACACAGTCTTCCGGCTACCAGGCTGAACCCTACAAGCCGGCGGTGGGCACGCTGAAGACCTGCGCCACATACCCACAGCAGAACCGCTCACTTTCTTCCCAAAGCTACAGCCCGGCACGCATGTCTGGGGTCCGCACCGTCCACACCGGGCACGAGGCCGTGCCGTACAACATGCCCGGCGAGCACAAGTCCCACACCTACACTAACGGCTTTGACGCCGGCGACATCCAGGACTGCCTGGAGTTTGCCGACGAGGAGCCGCCGCTACCCCACGCCTGGCTCAGTCACGAGCGACCCAAGGGCCGCAGTGGGACCTGCCCCGTGTACTGCTTCCAGCAGAAGCGATGCAAGAGGGAGAACTGCTCTTTCTACGGGCGGCCCGAAACCGAAAACTACTGCTCCTACTGCTACAGAGAGGAGATGAAACACAGGGAGAGAGAAAGCAAAGTCCACCGGCCTGGATAGCCCCATGAGTGCTCACACACACACACACACACACACACACATATTTGGAAACATTGTGTGTGCGCAGAGTTAACCTCATCGAAAGACAGTAGTGACCCAATCACCTTCTGCAATCGAAGATAGATAGAATATACTGGCAAAACAGTTTCTTACTCTAATTAAGAATGGTCTCCTTGTACTCTAATCCCCTTTCTCATAATGGCAAAAGAACACTGTTACTTTAGGAAGAAAGGAAATACCATAACTGGAATCAGTTTACAGAGAGTTTGCGCCAGAGATTGTGCTGTCGTTTTCTTTACCAGTTTGTGTTTTGTCTGATTGAATTTGAAAACTTTTACTTGTTCTAGAGTAAAAGCTCACGTCTGCGCATTTTGCTCAGTCTGTAATATAAAATTCCTTGTATTAGCTGAAAGTGATGTACAAGCATATGTCAATCTTCTCAGAGCGCCCCAAAGCTGAAGGGCATGTCCGTTCAGAGGTCATTTGAATGCAATACTTCACGGCATTGCTCCTTGAAATCTTAATACAAAATATGTCTTTCTGCTGTGCATTGCAAATAATTAAAACGGGAGGTACATGCACTGCTAAGCATGGGATTTTTTTAAAAGCAATAAGTTCGGTAATGTCTGCAGCCCACCCCCCTTTTCTATCTATGCATCCATAATGTCAGCCATAGTAATATTGTCCCCGTGCAGATCTGAGTGTGATTCGATCTGTCCTGATTTAAGAGGATTGTGGTGAAACATTTTATATGTAGCCAACCGAGATGTCCTGGATTGTGCAAAATCTGTTGTAATTCAGATTAAACAGCACATACTAAAAAGTCCTCTGTGTATGTAGGTTTGCATTCCATGCAGGGTTACTTGCTATCTGATACAATACAGAAATGTATATTGCTAGCAGCATGCGCAATATATCACATTCACAGTAGCAAGTGGTGGGCTTATGTAAAATAAAACTACTCATGACAAATTTTGACAGTGCTCTCATAGTACCAAGGTAATGGAATACAAACCTTTATACACTTGAGTAATGGACTAAGGGTGAAATGCAAATGGAGATCTGTCTGCAGTGTTTGTCATTACTGGTTATGCACATTGGTTATCCTGTGGTGTGTTGGATGTGATAGCTGTTTCTCATCATACATTCAGTAATGTAGGAGCACTACCATGCCAGTCTCTCACAGACAGACCCACCTGAGTATGGGCCAACAAAAGAAAAAAAAAAATTATTCTCTTCTATTTGAAATCCTCAGGTATTGTGTTAAATATCGTGGTATAATTTTTGCACATTAGCCTGTTTGATCCCTAAACTTATAACAGAATATTTTAAGTGTTTATCAAAGCTGAACAATTTAGATCAAAATCTGAACGTTGACACGCACACTGGAAAAGCGTGCCTTTTCCACACAGCTAAGACAGAGCTAACGGCAGCGAAGGTGCTCTGAAGGTGACGCATAACAAATGTACCGTCTGAACTAGACGGGCCGGTGTTTCGCAGCTCTAAAGCTTTGCGTGTGTTGTGCGACAGGACAGTGCACTGTGGCTGACCGCAGTCAGGCTGGGAAACCTTTGCCATACAAGGCACCACATGCCTTCGGGGCTGGGCAATAGCGTTAGATTTTCAGCCCCCTCTTGCCTGGACACAGCGAAGGGCCTCTCCACGCGCTCCTCCTGCCCAGCGAGTGGGCCAGGCTGACCCCTCCCTTGCACGTTCCTACACCTCATGCCTCCGGCTCTCCAGAACAAGGATGCCCTCTGCTTCTCTTCCCAAGATTCTACTGCACCATCCACCGCACCTTCTTTGTCCAGCCCCACCCCTCTTCTTCCTCTGTTTCGTGTGACGGGATCATGAACTCACGCCGTCTTAGAATTGTAAAATATGATTTTGTATTCATTTGACAGTTTTACACTACTTTAAATTATTAATTTGCATAATTAGGTACCAATGTAAATAGTAGAAATAAGAAAAAAGAAAACAACGAGATTAGTTTATTGGTAACACGGGTGTCTGTGCATTCTTTTGTATGGTATGTGAGTTTTGGAGTGAGTGAATGTAAGTGAGCACGGGGATGTGGCGTGTGCTTGTTTAAGCGTGTGTCCTCTGATGGGTGTATATGTGTCATGCTGAGCGTCCTGTAATTTGACCAATGCCGCAAGCTGTGGTTTCAGTCCATATAGGAGCTCAGATTAGACTGTCTGCTAGCTCACATAATTGATCCTGTGGGGTGAAAATAGACTCCACCATATAGCAGTGTGCGTCCTTTGCATTTCTGCCATTAACCCTGTAACGTTCCAGCTTGTACTCCAGGTCCAGTCGGCTTGGACAGCAGCGGAGAAACCCGGAGTGACAGCTATTTCACAGGTCACCTGCCCCATAGCTGACAACAGTCCTGGTTCATGATACCATGTAGCATGCTTAAAACCCACATTCCATACATATGAAAAACACAGACAACCTGGACTTACAGTACAGAATCATGTCCTTGTTGTGCTAATCTAGAGTAGAGAAGAACTACAACAGCAGGAGTGTTATGCTGTCTGACAATGTCATGCATCATTCACATGGTTTGCAAAAAAAATTGAGTGTCTTGAAATGACATACTCACCCTGAAGTGTTTTAATAGGTTCAGAAAAACACCCACATGTGCACGCACACACGCCCACGTGCTCACAGGCACACACATTAATCTTCTTCAGTAGGTCTGTGGTTTCATGGAAAACTGCTATTACAGTCAGTAGGACAGCATTGCAAAGATTTACTAGCATTCTGCCTTATGGTTCAGGAAAGACAGCAAATTACTTACTCATTATAATTATAGTGAGTCTGACAGTGATCAACCTGGCAGTCATGTCTTATTCGATAGGTCTCTAAAACCACCAATATATCAACACATTTTTCTAGCATTCACTACACATATTATATGAAATATATTTCACAATTTACAGTAACTCATTGCCCTGCACGGTGCCCTTCACAGTGTGTACATTTGACAATACATTTCATTGACTGAGTGGGCACCTAGCTAACAATTTTAGGTTTCAGAAATTTCTATAAAACATTTTCACAACATTACAGGTCACATTTTCTCAAATGCTCATAATGTCCACATTTTACATTTTTTTTAAAATCAGAACATTCTACAAAACATTTTAAGAAAACTACAGTTCACATCGATGCAATATAAACAACACTAAGCTGATACTGAGCAAGAGTTAACTGAATGTCATAATAGTAAGATGCTTGCATCACTTCTTTTTAAATCAATCTCCTAGTTAAAACATGTTATTAGCAGAATAGTGAAATAGCATATGGATAAGTGCTACATTTTGTGCACAGTATTTTGTGCATGTAACTAGCCAACCTGACCATCTGCCATGCCAGAGTAATGTAAACCCAAGTGGACCACAGTCTACACTGAGACAGGGAGTCTGCCATTGCATTGCTTTTACCTTCACTATACTGGATATCAGTGGTGAATTTAGAGACATACAGCCAGGAGTCACTGCTGGTAGGCCAACCGTGGTTATGAAGCCTTTGGGCATTTCAAGGGCCTTTATGGTCGACAAACACTGTGAATGGTCAGCCCTCCAAAAGGACACTGAAATGCTAGACAGCAAGGTAGCGTGGCAGTAACGCCGCACTTCTGATGCAGTTCTGCTCACCAGTGCTCACTAAAGACAATAAGTTCCCTCCACTCCCTGATCACAGACGGCGCTTACAATCCATTCAAAAGTCTTGGTAATGTGAGCTGCTAGAGCTGGTCATGCTAGCATAGTTGCATTAGCTGAGGCCTGCTCGGTGTCAGCAAATGCCTTGGACATATCCTTTGACCAGTCGGGTGGGTCCTCTTGTGCCTGACCGTTAAGAGCCCCAAACAGAGGGCACATGAGTTTAGCTCCTGAGGGATGAACCAATAATAGAAAGAATAAAAGAACCTTAGTGCTACTTGGCAGGGGAAGTTCTGATATAGAGACCACTTTTGCGGGCAAAGCAGCTACTTCATTACTGGTAATGCTGTGACTATGGAAGTTGATTGAGGTACTCAGAGAGAATCCAGAGTTATGATTGCTGTCTTGGGAACTTTTTTAGTGCAGATAAGCACCCAATGGTACTTGCTGACAAAATGCAATTCCAGTCAGTCAGGTTGAAAATACGTTAATGTGCGGGACTAGATAACATTTAGGAATGGTGGCATCAACGAGGTGGCGCATTTTGTCTCGGGGCCGGCAACCACCACAAGATTTGGGCACCATGGGTGAAACGCAAGGTGTATTCGATCTGAGAAATATATCAAGTATCTCCATTTGTGCAAAGAAAATCTGCCCCAAAAAAGGGCCTTCGCACTTCTGCCAAGACAAAATTCCAGCCAAAAATGTTGGCCATTGGACCATAGCGACACCTGTTTTTTTTTTCTATGCCTGTATCTTGCTACTATTGGCAGCCTCAAACACAGGCCCATTCTGTCCAACATCAGCATCAATTGTTGATAATGGCAACATGCCTACGTGCACGTGGATATCAAAAAGAAAATGTAGTCCAGATAGGGTATCTGTGATAAACTACAAGCAAGATGAGTGGGCAGTGGCCAGTATTTGATGGCCAAGGATGGCAGGTGTACTGGTCTGTTGCAGAGACATGGATCATGGCAACGCCATATTCATGTTCTTGTCATCCACATGCTGATATCTAAGCCAAAGCCTTTGCAAACCATGCTGCAGCCTGTTTCTTCCAAGAGTCCGTCATGGTCAAATGAACAACATTAGTACTGCCACATCGATAAAAAGAGAACAGCTAGTAGCTATGCTTTCTGCAAATTATGTAAGTAACATTGATGTGCAGCCCACTAAATCATCTCCTCAAGCCTAGGTAGCTAAATACATTTTCAGACCTACTGCCCTACAGGGTACACAGTGAGTGTCAACGTTTAAAGACCCCCTCCAGTGAAAAGTGTTTAACCTTGATAACACATCCATGTGGCATTTGCTAGAAGACAAATCACAAGCAAAATAAGCAGTCAAGACCATGGCTGAGCGTTTGGGCTTTGGAACATCGGCTTTTGTCCCAATGACAGTCTCAAAAACATGCATACAGACAGCCAGGGTTTCATATGTCAAAAATCTAAGGAAAAAAATCCCATCAACTTTTGGGGTGGGGCTTTCCATATCATTAGCATAATGCTATGGTGAAATGAGGGATATCAGCGGTGATGTCAGGTATAGCAGCTTTTGTTTCCAAAGGACATGAAAAGCAGAGAAAATGGCAAACATTACTCAAAACTTTGTCAGATGGCTAAGCGTCTGAATTAGGTGATGGCTATATTCATTACAGTATTTCTGATTGAATACTTAACATTACTCTGGGGTTGTTCACAAAGAAAACATCAAAATCAAGGTTGTCTTCATAGTGTTTGCAAGATAAGGTTAAATAATTCAAGTGCATATGGCATGTGGAAAAGGACACTTTCTAACAGAAAGCCATGAATGTACACTTCTACCAGTATATGCATGACCTGTGGTTAGGAAGTCAATGTTAGTACATTTTGGAAAGACAGCCATGCACAGCAACTAAATACATAACACACTGCATGGATTTGAGGTTGCTTATTTTGAAATACTTTTCAGTGGGGAATTCAAAATCGTATCTCCTGTTATTCTTTTAAAAATGTGGATATCAATTCCTGTCAATTCCTGTCAATGCTGTATAAAGTTTACTGTATATATGTATATATGTTAACTGTATATAAATTTAACTGTATGTATATATATATATATATATATATATATATATATATATATATATATATATATATATATATATATATATAGTGTATATATCAGTTATGAACTAGAAGTCTTTCTCCAGAGACTTTCTTTGATGGTCCAAGCTAAATTGTCAGAGCTGGTGATGAGACCAAAGTTGTCTAACATTAAGGAAACACATGATTAGTTGTTTGATAACATAGTCAAGCTGAAGGCTCATATAATTTGTTACTGTTATGTTTCTAAGATTGTAGAGAGCGATACATAAAATTGTGGTACTTTGACTTGTAGACAGCCCAGTACAATTTGTTCTTCGGTTTTTGGTTCAGACATGAAGCACTCCAATGTTACACCTTGCCATGGTGTGGAGTAGAGTAGCGAGCAATGCAGAAAGCAGAGTTTTGTGTGTTTAATGAGCTGAGTCAAAGGTGAGCAGGTTAGCTCAGGCTGCGAGCGAGCAGAGGAGGGGTGGGTGGAGACAGAGATGGGAACTATTTCAGTAGGTTCACACGCACTGAATGAAGGCAGAGGTGTAGCGCATTAGAACGTAAGAATGTTCCATTGACATTATGTCCAGAATGTTTCCTCATAGCATTATGACCTTCATGACACTCTGGGAACATTTCCTGTTAGCTGGGTACGTGATTACATGAACTCATTAAACATTACTCATTAAACATAACCACTACCAACAAGATTATAACAAGTCTATAGACCTGCTAACCAAATAAGACCAAAAAAAGATTTTGCATGTGTAATTTTTTGTGTGTGTTTATTCATTTAATTTTTCTGTTATTAGAAGAATCTGCTCTTCAGGTGAGAAGCCATCTTTGTTAGAGCCATTTTACACAGTGGCAGAGACAACAGCCTGTCAGTAAACCAAACAGTCCCCCAAAAAGTCTCCACTGAGTTATACTGTGCTTGTGTGGAGTACTTTTCAAAACATCACCTTGCTATAAGCTTTTGTTGCTTGCCTCTGAGCGATGCAATTATCCAGGATAGAGTTACTGTAAGTATGAGTAGAATGTTAAAGACAAAAGTATGGACAGCATAAGGCTGTTTTTGTGTGTGTGTGTGTGTGTGTGTGTGTGTGTGTGTGTATGTGTGTGTGTTTCTCCTTGGGCGTAGCATGCTATATGAGCCAGCATTGCATTGGTGGTTGTGGTTAGGGTGGGGGTGTGGCATGCCACCATGTGTGGGTAGTGCTGAATGTTACTGCAGGGGTCTCGTGACAGAGCTCCTGCTTTAATGGGCTTGGCTGGTGTGTGCGCTGTGCAGACTAGGCTACACTGCACAGAGCTCTCATTCAACCCTACATACCTCGCTCATGAGCTGGGTCAAGGGAGTGAGCGAGGTCACGCGCAGGAGAAAGAGTTTCCATCCTAAGCAACCAGGGTTTCTTCTCACCGTTGGTGTTGCGACATTAGTTTTGATTACACGTGGCCTTAAATTAAAGCTCGTTTGGTTGAGAAAAACGGCTTGAGATCAAATGAGAGACACTGTTGAAACAGCCCGCATGAACCTGCTGACATAGAAGAGGCCACGTGGAAGAGGAAACAGAGAGAAGAAGAGTGGAAACAGCTAAACACTTTCTGCTAGGACGGGGTTTTACATGTGTGGAAGGGAGGGAGAGGGGATGAACGTCTGTGTTTCAGTGTGTGTGTGTGTGTGTGTGTGTGTGTTGGATGTGGGAGAGTATATCCTTTTTCTTTGTGTTCTTCTTCTTGAGTTCTAGTAGCTAGTGGCATTAGCAGAGAGCTCTGGCAGAAAGACACACTTTACGGGTCTTTTTGGCAGATACTACAGATGCTTGGTAGGTCTGACGATGAGACAGAGTCCTGGATCCCTGCTGCCACTTCTATGAGAGTAATTTCCCAACGAGAACACTTATCAAAAATACTAATTATCATCTTTGCTTTCATGTCAGTTGCAGGCACATCTGTCTCTGCTCTCATGTAACAAGTCCAAAAAGAAGAATTTAAATACCTCTGATAAATATTGATGCTTATTCAATGCCCAGTGCCTCTTTAAAGGCTACAGAATTAAATACAAGAGCTGATTTCCATTTGAAATGCAGCACAGCATTTCACCATCTCTATATAAATCAACACGTTTTACTTTTATTTTTGAAATTTTGAAAGCTGTTGCTTCTGTTTGAGGATTGCTATAAGGGGATTGCTGAAAATCAGTGCAATCAATAAAGTATTTTTAATATCTATTAATTGATACTATGATATTATGAAATGAGTTCAATATTTATTAATGTACTGACAACATGGAGGTTGCAAGTTTACATCATGATGATTAGCCAAATGTCAGTTCCAGTTGCACATATGTCACTTTGATCTCTGTAGACGTTCTCTTAATGAGCTCCTCTGCACTTGTACAGAGGGTGTATAGTGTTGTGGCTGAGTGCTTGGAATCGAGTACCAGCAGGGCCATGTGAATACCTCATATATCACAGTGGGGTGGAATCTGACTGATGTCCATCTTAGCCTGAAGCCAAGCGTCACAAAATGGAGGGACAGAAGGACGGACGAGAAAGTAAGAAAGAAAGAAAGAAAGAAAGAAAGAACCAAAGAATGGAACTGTTGATCAAGCTGATAAAGGCTTTGTTTGCCAATAACTGGAGTGTGCCCCCCCCGTCTCTTTTCATATCCAGCCCAGGCGGCGGTGTGTGTGCCAGTGCCAGCCGGTGTCGCCCCCGCGCAGGCAGAGCGAGAGAGAAAGAGAGAGAGAGAGCGAGAGAGAGAGAGAGAAGGAGAGAGAGAAACCCCAGAGAGGTCACACTGCAGCAGCACCCACTGAGAGACACCCACACACAGTCTGAACTCTAAGGCTGTCTGCACTAAGCACCACCACCACCACCCACTCTCTCTCTCTCTTGCTCCATCTTTCCGCTGTCTTTCTCTCTCGCATGCATTCGAACACACACAGACTTCCCACTCTCCTGCTTATTCTTTCACCCTGCAGACACGTTTCATGCCAGAAACTCCCCATCACTGAAGCAAGCATCTCTTAACCATCATCACACTATTGACTGTAAAAAAAAGAGGCATGATTATTACCTGCCTTGCAACAATTAACTGTAATTTATCACTTAACACTGTATCCAGCAAAGCTTAGCAGACGCCACGTAACAGACACTGAAATGATATGAAAGAACTTCTCGTCCACCACCCAACCTCCCCCCACGCCCAACCTCCCCCCACCACACACATTCAATCCTCCACCTACTTCATCGTGCTCAGACGAGGAACACTGAGTCCTCTGGTTTCATATAGCTGTCCTCAAACAGTCCTCCTCCTGCTCCTGGCTGCCTCTCTGTGGGGGTGAGAATGCATGCATTCACACCATGTGCTCTGATATGATTGGTCAGAGACGACCAGAGGGAAGAGGACAGCCATGGTTTTACAGGCCAGGAAGCACAAGGTCCAACGTATGTTGGAATGTAACTCTAAATAGAAGTGTTAAACAATAGCAGAGTTGAGCACTCCACATATTATGACAGTTACACATAAACACGAGGTAGAGGTAAGGTAGAGGTGATGAGGCTCATAAGGCACCTTTTCCTTACACCGTTCAAAATTTCAAATGTCATTATAGGTCTAGACATGGTTTGTCCTCCTTCCGTTTGATTTCCTGCCATCATGTTTTACTTTGACCACCTTTTCTATGGCAACAGGATCCCAACTTACCCTAATTATTCTTGAATGTGCTGAGTAATTGTTGGTTGCAGGCTGGCAGGATGTAGTTTCTCAGTGAGAAGGGGGCGAGGAGCCTGGGCCTCTCAGTGCACTCGTCATAATAACAGTGTCCGAATAGGAACGACAGTAAAAGAAATTCACAAGCTATCATCTGAGCTAGGCTTGCCTGCCACGCAGAGCTTCTGCTTTGTAATCAGACAGACAAGTGGGGAATGTATTAAATGCTATAGCGTGCACGCACGCGCACACACACACACACACACACGGAGCTCTCTGGCATGGTGGCAACATGGACAGACAGAGAGACAGGAGGTGGGCAGATTGAGTAAGAAACACACCAGCCTTGTCTCAGAATATTTTTAGCACTTCTTCCTTCCTGTTCAGCTCCAGAGTGATGGAGACTAACAGAACAAGGACACCATTTGATGTGTGGCTGTGTACTCTGATGCTGTTTGTCTTATATGACTGACTAACAGGGCGACCTTGAGAGCATGGACTGCCACTACCATTTCACTTTAGCACAGGTTTGATGTATGTGCTCTCTATGTATGACAGACCTTTTGACTGTGCATCTGTGAATAACTGACAAAAGGATATTTTCCCATGATGTTATGACTCACAAATATGAATTCAAGCAAATTTTTCGACTCTCACTGAACCGTATGTTCACATATGAAAATCTCTTAACAAGAAAGCTCAAACAGCATGAGTTCCAGTAAATATTTGCATGGGTGCGAACACTCAGGAACAAGGTGTACTTCCTGCACACATGCCACCCTGTCATCTTGTACACAGTCCTTTACAGAACTGACATCACTGGAAGTGTTCATTTGTGCTCTACTTTCACTGATCATCAACACCTGTTGCCACTGGTTGTTGTAGTATATGCTGCAGAGTTTAATTATGCAGTTTAATTGTGGTGACAAAATGATCTGTCATTCAGTAATGCCAAAGCATGTTTTAACTGTGTATTGCACAGTTAACCTAATGCATGAAACATAATGTCTCAATAGCACAAATGCTGACATCTTATTTCACTTTACTGGAATTTTAATAGGAATGATAACATGAAAGGGAATACCATCGAGTATTAAAGATAAGGAATAAGACACTCATGACTACCATAAAGCTGCTTATTTATGAATTTATTTTCAAATGTAAACTTCACTATTTCATGCATACAAGTTAAGACAACATACATTATTTGACAAATTCTTGTTAATTCTCATATTTGCATAGGACAGAGTCACAATATATTGTCTAACATGTAAAAAATAATGTCTTAAAAAGGTACAGCAGAGCAACCATAGACCAGCAACATTAATAGTCTGTATAATTCATGAAACTGTACAACTGTAATACATCACTGTAGTGATTTGGTTGATTGAGCAAATGAAAAAACAAAAAACAGAAGATGATACATGGCAGTTTGAGTTCATGGAGATGGGGAACTGGCCATAGTTGAAGTACTATGAGTTTTTGCACAAAGAGCATTACAGCAGTGCTGTACTCAATGAAACAGGCATCGAATGGTGATGTAAAAAAAAAAAAGACTAATACATACCTTAGAAAGGCAAGCCAAGCACACGCAGTGGAAGCCTTGCTAACAGTCTGGGGCCTCTGTGGCCATCCTAAAATTCTCTCTGTACAACATTTGTATTTGTTCTTACTGGACTAAAGAAGTAATCTAAAATGGATTTTGGCCATTGAAAGACACAATGTCACTAATTGTTAGGTATCCAGCTACAAATGATTTCTCCCAAGGAGGGCGAATCGGGCTTGAAAGGCATATATTTAAAGCCTTTCTCTCTCTTTCTCTCCAAGTCAAAAACAAGTTTCACTCCATCACAAATGCAGGGTTTTGCAGATATCTTTGCAGTAAATCACATTTACTGAGTGCAGTTTAGAAAAGAAGAATCTGTTGACCTAATGAGAAATTGCATGAACATATAGAGATCTGTGAATAGTGCAGTTTCTCATATTGAGTTCTTTGGAAATGGGGGGGGGGGGTGGCTCATATAGTAACCCGGTCATGCATGTTTGTTAACATCTGCTATTGAAGCAGTTTCAGCACTGCTGACACTACTGAATGCTGAATGCTTTGATAATGGTATTTGCACTTAGGGTAAATTACTGATTGTAAGTCAGAGGGCAATGGCATATAGAAAGCCTGCACATTCAGCAATAATCTACAGTTCACCCCAACAATTGAAATATTTTGGTAGTATTTATGGTATCAGCATAATACTGACACCATTGAACCATGTTTTGCTTTTGATAAACATCTCTATTTTTTGCAGAAGAAGGAGGAAGTCATTCTAAAAATATGCTCACACTGATGGATGGTATCAAGGGGTTTTCATCCTCGTTGCACATTTACAGTATGGCATTTATGTTACCGCTTACGGGTTCTTTGGAGAAAAAACTAAACTGCACAAGTGCAGTGCTAATCTACCTGTGGAGGTTCCATATTTTAGGGTGAGAGGAACCACACAGAGGAACCACACAGAGGGGAAAGGACAAACAGTCTCTTAGTCTGTATATTGACACGTGTTATTATGACAAAGAGTCAAAAGGGGTTCTTATTTCTTCGTTAGATATGTGTGAATAGCCTTTAGCATTTTTGAAGGGCAGACTGCTTTTTTTTTTCTTCTTTTTTTTTTTATTCCAGCAAAAGCTTTTAAAATGTGCTTTTTAAAAATGGCAGACTGCATCCACTCATGCTCCAAACATTCATGCCTCCATCCATTCTAAAAGCCCTTGGTGACCAGTCTTAAACCATGAATTTAACCCCATTCAGGCTCTGGTTACAGTAACCCAGTGCAGCACTTTAATTAAGAGAAAAACACAGGACCATCCAGCGGCGGGCTCGACTGGTAGGTCTTGTCACTACTTCTGCTGGTTCATTGCTGCGTTTCACCCCTTGAAGCTCAACACACCACAGTCCCATGGGCCATGCCCTGCTTCACACGCCTGTCTGTCAAGCAGGCGTTTTCATTTCACACAGGACTGGCTATGTGCACACATGCATGTACGCAAGCAAACTGGCTTTCAAAATCCCTCGTCTGAGAAGCTCGGCGAGTTCAGCTTATCCTGTCAGAACATGGCATGGTTGTGTCTGTTTTGTTCAGTAGGCCCTAACCGAGACAGCACAGGCGCGTAGCATATGTGAATGTTAGCAACTCTACAAAACCGCAGAAAAGGATTAATGTTAATAAAAGTACCAATATTAACTAGTCACAAATGTATTTCAGCAAATACATCACAGTCAAAAAAGAACATAAAATAAATACATAAATGTAATGCAGCTTCAATGCATTGGTTTGATATAAGCAGCACATTTAAAGCAAATGCAATTGCAATCCTTTGGAATGGTTGGGTGTTCACTTTTGATGAATATAACAACTGAGAATTGAGGCTATCTAACCATACATGTTTTGATAACAAAGACAAATTAAGAGTAACAAAAACAAACAAACAAAACAAACAGAAGCCAATATAATGAAAAATACATTAAGAGCACACCAAAAGGAACAAAGTTCAACTAAAATACTTGTATCCAACTGTTTAAACCTATACACGTACTTAAAAACACATCACTCATAGAAAACTGTACAAGGTTGTTTGTGTAATGTCACCTATTAGGGTATATGCATTTATTTGTCTAAGGGTTTGCAATTTACTGGAATTACCACTTTAATGCCTTTGGCACTCATTATCAATTCTAATATGCGATCAAAAAGGAGCGTTCAATGGAAATCTACTAAACTGATCGGTTTAATCCTGTCAACAATTACAAACTAAATAATCCTCATACGGGGACTGCTGGGTAGTTAAATGAAATTATCCACTTAAGAAGACATGGTGAAACTAGTTACTCCTTTTTCCCCTCAGCTTGACATTTTGAGTTGAGAGATTTTGATAAATCAAGACAACACTGCCATTACAGATGGCCCATCATTTCAGATATGCACTTCAGTAACCCCCAAATACTTCATACATTTTCATTCAGAACCTCAGTTTCTTAATAGAGGTATGAGTTACAAAAGACATGATGGATAACACAATGGTCAGCTAGTTAAATGTCAAACAATGGAGAAAAAAACAGCCATAGGGCTGTGGTCCCTATGGTGATGCGACATTTGAAAAGTGAAGCTAATCACATCAGTCTCATGCAATGTATTAGAGAAAATCTTTCTTTGTTAACTTTAACCCATCACTTGCTCCTCTCTCCAAGTTTTAAAGGGAAAAAAGAGATTACACAACTATATCCTGTTTATAATATTGAGTGTTCAGTGTCTCTAAATAAAATAGAAATTGTTGGGGTCTACCTGCCTCAATGTCTACAAAAACAGAACATGGAGCAGACTTCATTGCAGTGGACTGAGATTAACACACTATGAAACAACAATGGCAATAATCAGGAAAAATATCTAATTACATACATTTTCTTAGAATTCTGAAAAGAGAAATTAAAATAATCAGGATAAAACAACAAAGTAATATATATTACAATTAAACCTAGCCAGATGAGTATGTCCATAATCACACATAACTTGTGTCAAAGGTTAGTTGCAAGCTAAGGACAGAGCAAGTACAGTTTTACTGTTGACATGCCTCAATCTGTGTTGAATGGTCTTGCTCCTGATTCAAGTAGTTTCAGTACAGTGAAAATAAGGAACAAAGAAACGCATATTTTACACGTATCTCACACTGAGCTGTGACTGTATATGTATCAACTTCCACTAAAGCAGAATAATATCATCATGTAATATTTCACCAGTACCACAGCATTAGACAAGACCTTGCCTCCGTATTTCAGGGCCCATAATAGCTACTGGTGCCATTTGAACATTCTTCTAGCTCTGGGAAAAGTACAGTTTGCAAACAGGGGATACAGCTACTCCTAAGAAGAGAAGTACCCTTGTTCCCTGCGTGGCACTCCACACTGGCCAGCAGTGAGGAGAGTGTACAAAGAGGACCTACGGTATACCCACTGCACCACAATGGCTCTGTTGGAGCATGGGCAATTGCGTATGGTGAAAATGTAAGCAGGCTTGGATGGAAAGGTCTTATCTTCCACTCTTTGTGATGGCTGATGAGGGGTGTGAAAATTGCCATTTAGCTAATTTGTACTTAGCGTTTCAGTCTTAGCTGCAGCATGGTGGAATACCACTTCAAACTACACCTCTGGCGTCAGTTTAAAATGAAAGTAGGCAGTTCGTCTAATAGTGAGACAGCTTTACATGTGGTATTATTGCAGGAATAATGCATCTCTGGTGCTGTTTACTTTCATTAGGGGTGTTTTCTTTGGGCCGAGAGAAGAGAGAAAGCCTTGATTATGTGTGGCGTTTTGAAAGGCTTGGGCAGAGAAGCCCCAGGGGGCTGGGGAGGGATGGAGAGAGAAGGAGGGAGGGTGGATAAAGAGACAAGGCCTAGTATTCACAGGCCTCCACCTGCCCCTGCAGCTGGGCAGTTCCACGGCCCTGTGGCAAGCTCTCTCGGAGAGGGAGTCAGAGACGATAAGTCCAGGAGGCCTGCGACAAGCTAAATAAGCACAAGAATGGTAGTTAAGAGAGGGATGACAAAGTACATGTGAAAGTGACATTACTGGACCATTCGGAGAGTTTGTCTGTAGATGGGTGGATGTTTGTGAGCATCTGCCCATGTCTGTGTGTGTTTGCGTGTGTGTGTGTGTGTGTGTGTGTGTGTGTGTGAGGCTGTGCCACAGTAGTTTAGACAGTGGTGCCTCTATTCACGAAAGGTTTTGTGAGCCCCTGGCCTGAATTGATGAGCCATAGCTCTGAGGCATGACTTGTAGACCACTTTCTCATGCCAGTTCTTTATCTTCCCAGCTACAGCAGGCATAGGACGGCAAATCACTGTTTACTTAAATGATATGTTTTTTCTACTGCATGGGTTTGGTAGCGACATTTCACAGAGGCTTAAAGCTCCTTGGTAATGAGAATCAAGTTTGAAAGCAGCTGCTGTAATGGCATATTGAGGTAATGTGATTAGTGTCAACACTGATTGTTTCTATCAGTGTGTCGGTGACAGTAAAAAAAAAAAAACTGTGCAGAGGTTCCTGTGCATATGATAAAGCAACTTCTGGACACAAGAATGCCCAACAAACCTATAGGCAGGAGTCCAATGAACATGACAAACTGCAAAGACAAATAGCAATAATTGACCCCAAGTCTTTAGAGCAGTCATTCAAAGTGAGAGAAAGAAGTGTCTGAGTAAAGTCTGCTGTATCAAAACTGGAAAGACAGCTGTAAAATCAAATGTAATGCCTACTGGAAATCTGCTCCATGGGTCAAAAACTCCAGTAACATCTTGTCAGACATGCTAAGCATTCTATTTATAATTTATAAACACGATCATTGCTGCCTTCCTTTGGTCTATTGTTTGTCCCTCAACATCTTGTATGGTAAACCCCACTGTCCTGAAATGTGGATGATGTCAAATCAGGGAGTCCCCCTGCTCCCCTCACCCAGCCTGTCTTACAGCACAGTACATGGGGGATGCGCCCTCTTTCATTAGTGGGTAAACAGAGAGGGGGGAGCTGGAAGGGTGTGTTCCACTGCAATAGCCAGAGGGGAGAGCTGGCTGGGTGTCTCTTCCGCTGGACTGCTCAGCTTATGATAAAGCCCCCACCTTTATCTGGCTCCCTCGGGGTCAGGCCTTTCTTTCCTGCCTCCCGCAGATAGCTGCTTTTGTTCTTAATGGAGGTGCTGCACTCCCCCAACTGCCCAGAAACCCAGCCCAGCTCCAGCTCTGCCCCACTGCGAGACCTGCAAGGGGCCGGCCTGCTTGTGTCAAAGGCCCCGGAGACGACTTCCATGGCTCCGTTCAGTTCTCACCCACCCCCGCCCCTCCCCTTCTGCCTCACGCTCCCTGCCTCTGTCCAGGTGGAGTGAGTAAGGCAGGTTGAGTAAGGCAGGCTCCGCCGCAGTTATGCCTCTCCCCTCTCCTCCCCAGTGGTCTATGAATAGGCCTGTGGAGGGGGGATGCAGCCGTTTCCTAAGTGCTGGGTCGGGACGGGCTGCGTGGCAGAGGGCCAGGGCGTCTGCCGTTACCTGACACTCTGCCAACACCCCCTCGGCCCCTGGCCCCCCTCCCAAACTCTGGATATCACTGGCAGAAAACCCTTCCTGTTCTGGCCATAGCTCTTCGGTCTTTGGTGGGTTCTGCTTCTGCGCTCTTTTGTTTTGATGTTGTTGTTGTGAAAACGTGTGAAAGAGATCCTGACAAGTCCCTTCACAGGTGTGTTATACCTGTACTGTTGTGAGAAGAAAAAAAAAGAAAAACCCTGAAGTTGATGCATGTGCAGTCTTTATGGTGGAGAGCAGCTGCTTTGAAACTTTATCCTCCACTTTTCTGGGGATTTAGTTCAGCCCTGTAAGGAGAGCACTGGGCTCAATGCTCCTCACTGGGAAGGTTGAGCACGTAATGGTGGTTTCATCACCTACATTCACACAATGTAAGGATTCCTCCTGAAACGAGGACCCAGGCAGAACAACCACCTCAGATTTGTGGAAAAAAAAAAAGTGAGAGATAGCAATGTCGAAAAAACAAAAAGAGTTACTTCCAGTCTCTAATACACAATGACATTCTCTCCAATGCAGTCCCCACCTATTGTACCACCTTACAGAGAGATCAAATAGAATGCTGAGTTTGACTGACTGTCAAACCCAGTGCTCATTTCCCCTGATGTAAAAACCAAGAATAAAAGACAAAGGAAGAGTGCAATTGTTTGAGTGTAAGGCTGTTTTTTTTTTTATGTATGTTTTCTCTTCATGTTCATTCTTTCAAGCTAACGAGGCCATCCCTGAGCAGGGCACAAAATTTTAACCCCTGTTGAATTACAGAGTAAAGTGATGCTTGTATTGTGCAGTCAAGGTAAATATTAAAGAAGGGAAAAACAACTGTCTTGAATCCTGAGGTGTATGTGCCCCTCCCCCTCACCCGTTTTAAATTAAAAAAAAAACCCTAATCGTATACCTGTCAATTTTGTCTACATTTTTGTTCACTTGAACAGAGTTGATTAATCGAAAGAAAAACAAAACACTAAAACACAATGGAACATTGGCCATGGCCAGAAGCTATAAAAATACAGACATATAGTACATAATGTAAATATTGCCATTCAGGAAAGGCATTTTTCTTTTCTATTTTCTATTCTTCTCTTTTATGGAGTTGCACGAGAAAATTGCACTACAGGAAGCGGTTATGTACAGTAGAGTACACCACAGCAAGCGGAGGGATTAGCACAGAGACGTGGCTGCTGACAAATGTGCAACACCACTAGAAAAGGAGGTGGGGGGAAAAAAAAACACACACACACACACACACACACACACACACACACACACACAGCCTGGAGCTCCAGGGGCGGAGGCAGAAAGTGTGGCCAGGTTTAAGGCGAGTTGGCTGGGCTGAGGGTGGGGCTGGAGGCATCTGAGCGGCTGTAATCGCTCAGAGAGCCCGGGCGGTTGCTGCTCCCAGCGGGCGTGCTGGCTGCCCCAGGCTGCCTCTTCAGCATGGCTGGCTGGAAGTTGGAGTGGCGACGGGCGTGCTTCATCAAGTGGTCGCTCCTCATGAATCGCTTGTCACACAGGGGGCAGCCAAACTTCTTCTCACCCGTGTGGGTGCGGTAGTGCCGGGCGAGCTCGTCTGAGCGGGCGAACTTCTTACTGCAGTCGGGCCAAGTGCAGGGGAAGGGCCGCTCTCCTGTATCTCACACACACACACACACACACACACACACACACACACACACACACACACACACACACACACACACACACACACACACAGCTGTCAGTATTTATGCAACACCAACATAGATATTCAGACATATAACTTTGTACAAGATATTACACTGCATTCGATACACAGACTGCAGTAGTGTGTATATTATATATCTATACATACAACATAGTGTTAATAACTTATTATAAATTATAAACATAAACCTGTACATTCCTCCAGTCTATTGAACGTTTGCTTAGCTTGGTTTGCTTCTAACTGTAGTCATTTGTGTTTTGATTGCATTTCAACAGCTTCCTCAGTCCACAGCAAAGGCGTGAAGGAGGCTACAAGTCATCAACACTACCGTAGGTCGCTAACGGCAGCCGGCAGTCTGTGCCAACTGATGCTAACCTAGCAGATTTTCCAGGCCCTATGTGGACAAAGAGGTCTTTCAGCACAGCTGCCCTGCCGTGGCCTTTTGTATCCCGCAAAGCGCACACTAAATAACTGCAGACGTTCTGTTTTAGGAGATCTTGCTCATTTGTGCTGGTTTAAGTTGAACTTTCACTGGCTGAAGCCGTATAATCATAGAACAGTAGCAGCTGCTGTTGCAGTGTTTGAGGTTCGCAACTGTGCATTGGAAAGAGGTCCTTCATCATCATATAAACAAAAACAGATAGCTAGACATTTTAGGACATATGAAAAAACATTTTCCCCAAAATCAAATCTGTCATTGTGGCATTTTAGACTTTTGTTCACCTTTTGGAAGACAGATTTCATAAATAATCAACAACAACAACAAAATGTTTTTACCTTGGTGTCTGAATACATAGCAGTGTACACTGCCAGCTTATATATCGAGAGGCACAAAGCAAAGCGAAGCTGCATCGTTCATAACTTGAGTTTAGCTGCTTCGCCTGATTTAACAACAGAACTTAACAGGAGAGCACAGTGAATGATTTGGTGGCAGAACCTATTCACACGCAGGTCACTCGAGGGTGTAACCTTCTCATATAGCATTAAGATGGCAAATGAACAACAGACACACAAGCATGAAGGCCCCGATGCTTGCCGTCGTTTTACGAGGCACCGTGATGAATGTAGCGGCTCTTTCCCACTGCTCCCTTAGCTGTAGAAAAGCCTGTGGACAAAAGTGTTGGGTTTTTTTTCCGGGTGAAAGGCCCTACACATTAAATCAGGAATGCATTGCATTGGAAATGAGCCATAAAGCATTGCAACATGCTAAGTGAAAAATAATTATATTAAGAAACCCAAGATCTGAGACATTTAACGCATACTGTGTTTACCGTTGCGGGTGTTAAATACACAAGTGAACACCAGGTGATGTAATACACACCTAACCATCCATGCAAACGCATGCTCCATGAATAACCAAGCAAAGCAGCATTTTTCACTAGAGTCTACAGGCTGTGGAGCCAGACACAGTCTAATTAGGCACATTTCAGATGCTAAAGATCTTTAAAGTACTACTCTGCCCCCGATCCAACATGTAACTATCAGTGACTGTATGCACAGGGAAATTATACCCTTCCCCCCTTCCATCAGGCAATAAAAGTAGGCTTTGACACAAATCTACTCAAACCCAGATGGGCCTATATATCTTGGTGTGGTTTCCTCTTAGCTCCATGTGGCAAGAGTATATGGAGTCTATATCCAGCATCTCACACTGAACAGTCAGCGAGACCTGTCTTATACACTATTCATTTTACTCCACTGGCTGGTTTTCTGCCCTGAGATTGCAGGAGCTGCTGTTCTAATTTTACTGGCGTTTTACACAGCAGTTCACCAAGACCGTCTTTGGGAATACAAAGATATGGGGACATGTGATGCAGGCTGTGCTATTTTGCAAATTGTGCCCCCCCCCCCACATCTTCTTGTCATGTGACTCCGGATGTCTGTAATACAAGTGGAGGGAGAACAGAAATGGGGTCAGACGTCTGTCATTACGCTGGGAAACTGGACAGGGCAGGAAGAGCGTGCAGTGGGCTAGACTGCCCACCGCAACTGCCTTTGTTTCGCACTTCCCTGAACACTCCAATGGAAAACCACTGTGCTACTTCAAACGATTGTTCAGTATGTGATACTAGATCAACATGCGATATTGGTGCATGGGGTGTGCTATCCCTTCCCCCACCATGCACTGGCTGTAAAGAGAAGAGAGAGCAGCAGGAACAGTGAGTCCAGACAAGCTCTGTCTGACTCCATGTCTTGTCACTCCCCTCCAGACAGACTCAGTGAACTATGCCACTCTGCCCTGATCTCATTTCGTACACTTGTAACACACACACACACACACACACACACACACACACACACACACACACACATCCATAAAATGAGAATATAAACAGATTGTACATGCACCTAATATTCGTCTGTATTCAAAGTTTCCCATCGCTGATTCACTTTACATTTCCTTGTAGATACTCACACGCAACAAAAAATATATAACAGGTCCTAAACACCCACGCAAATATACTCATTCTCGGGCCAGCAAAAAGGAAAGCAAATCAAGTATCAGTGTTCCCATTCCTACACAAACACATCCTCTGATTCCCATTCGTACACCAACACGTCATCCTCTGATTCCCATTCGTACACCAACACGTCATCCTCTGATTCCCGTTCTTACACAAACACATCCTCTGATTCCCATTCATACACCAACATTCTCTGATTCTCATTCCTACTCAAACACAAGATCCTCTGATTCCCAGTCCTACACAAAACACAACATCCTCTGATTCCCAGTCCTAAACAAACAAGATCCTCTGATTCCCAGTCCTAAACAAACAAGATCCTCTGATTCCCAGTCCTACACAAAACACAACATCCTCTGATTCCCAGTCCTAAACAAACAAGATCCTCTGATTCCCAGTCCTACACAAAACACAACATCCTCTGATTCCCATTTGCTCTTTCCATTCACCCACAATATCACTCTCTCCTCTCTGTGACCTTTATCACTTACATGCCCGTGCAAACCCAAAGGGGTCACTACAGTTTGACCTCATTTAAACATCCTGGATTTAAACATCATCTTGGAATACATACGCATAAATATAGGAAATCTAAGATTAGCCTACTTAAAGAAACAGAAGTCTGAAACCTCACATGCACCGAGAGTCACTGAGTCATTTGGCAAAGACACAAGTAATCTATGATTAGCAGGATTATCAATTAATGAAAGAATGATCAATTAATGAAAGTGTCGTCACACAGTGCAATGCAGACTTGGGTGGGAGTTGTGTGGCTAAAACACACACACCACAGAGATTCTACTTGTCTTCAAGCAGCTCCAAGGCAATGGTAACAGATACAGCAGCATAAATATTTCACTGGCCATAAGAAAGATGAGCAGGACCAGAATGAGTGTGCCATAACAGTCTTGCACAGCAGCACAAAGCCCAGAGAAAACCAAACTATTGTCACGGTTTATGTAACTGCAGGGCGTGATGAGTGTCCTGTATAGACTTTGTTTATAACAAGAAAAAAATGTATAAATGAAGAGGAAATGAAACAGAGAGAGCGTGGGAGTCTGAAAAAGAGCCATGGCAGCGGTAGTGATCAGACTGCCGCTGAAGTTCCGGATGCTTCCCGGCACACTTCCCAGCTGAAATGCACCCTGGCTGCTTTCCTGTGTGCTGCTACTGCTGCTGCTGCTGTTGGTGGTGCCGGCCCAGAACATTCCGGAGGCAATGGAAAAGGGAATCCACATGTGTGCAGTCAGGAGAAACCTCCACAAAAAACAATGGACTGCATCACCATACAGCTAAAACAAGAGCAGGCAGTCCATCCTGGAGAAGTGCTGTACTCAGGACATTCTGTATATCCGTGACCATAAGGACATGGGACAACCACGGCACCAACGCTGTGGTGATTTTTCCGGTTGTGCTTGCAGTGAATTACAGACTTATATAAAAAAACAGCATTGTATTTGCAGAAGCCATCAAATCCCTAAGGTAACCAGAATCAAACTCAGGGGATGCTGGGGACCCTTAAAAAACACAATCTTTGGTGACTTTAAGAAGACAAAAGAAGCCGCAGCCATGGAAATGTTCCATGCCAATCATGCAGCTATGATTTGGCGGATCTACACAAAGCCCTCCTTGACCCCTCCCTTCACTGGTCTCCTTTTTCTTCACCATGTTTCCGAGGACATTTGCGGTGTGGGCGCCAGCAAGCATAGTTGCACTTCATGGCCTGTGTAGCGGGTGATGACGTCAGACGTTGCCAGTAGCCTGGCCTCTCTCTGGCAGAGTGCCTGGAGGGCCCCTGCCTTTTTCTCACGCCACAGGCTAGCAATTAGGGCAGGCATAATAACTGAGCTCTGCACTAACCATCACAATGACCCAGTTACCCCAAGTGGCCATTACATTACACAATCGCTCACAGACACACCGAGCACCTCGTCGAACTGAACAGCGAGTGTCTCCCCTTTGAGGCGATGTGGTTATGTCACAGGAAGCAGACTTACATAACTGTTCCCTTTTGGTGCCACTGGGTCAGTAAGTAAACAGCTTGTCTCTTTTGTTATTTTAATTTTTTTCTCCGAATGCACACAAAATGTGTAATTGGTCTGTGGCTTAATCAAGGAATGGGAGAAGCCTCTGAATGAGCTTTGAGATGGATCAGTGGGAAAGATGAGAGAGGCCTTCTGAGGGGGGCCGTCTGCTTCACAGACATCTGATCAGTTCTGCATCAGGCCGACGGTGAAGCAGACTGAATGACGATCCAGTAGACTTAATGTCGGTTACCTGTTCCAACAACAGCTGCCAGCATCCCGGAGAGAGTGAGATAAAATTCCTCCGGCCTGTTCAGCCATGAACCTGGCATGCAAGCAGGGGAGTGAGACAGAAAGGCAGGCCACGAGATGTAGCCACCAGTGGGAGGTCTAATGAATCCCTCCTGGCTTTTGAGCCATATAAGCCTCATAAAGTGCACTTCCCAGGGCAGTGCACACATTATTTATGAAGATGCCTCTCAAATGGGCTTTGGAATGAGCTTTTTTTTTTTTTTTTTCCAGACTATAAACTGTCTCTCCTCAGTTGTTGTCGCCTGGGAAACAACTCCAACTGCGAGGCTGTCTGTAGAAGACAATGAGAGGGAGACAAGGATATTCACTGTGCAGCCCACCAACTAGACACTGTGCTAAACTAACCAGTGCATCCTTACATCACTCAGCCACTAGTTATACAAAACCAGGAGCGACGTTTCAGGTTGGTGGCAGAAGCTGATGTTGTACACTGACATAAGACCTGTTCTGTGCTGTGTTACATGACTGAGGTAAGAATTTAGAGAGAACAAAACTGGTCCTAGGTCAGTAAGGGCAATTTCTGTAGGGACCCCAGACAAAGTAGTGTTTCTGTGGCTAACAATAGCACACTTAAAATAAAGGCCTGATGTTATCATAAGTTTAGGTTGAAGTATCAAATGAACTATTGGTTAAATGTACTGAATTAGAAACACAGCCCTCACCGCAGTGAGCTGCAACGCTCCACTGAGCATGCCCCCTCAGATCAGTGGCAGACCAGGGCAAACGTGAGCCCCAGAATGGCACCACAAATGCAGTGGTAGCATTCATCGGAGGGATGTAATTTATTCCTGTGTTTACGGCCATGGCCGTGGGCCAGGCGGGAGCCAGCCAGCCGTGCTTCTCCATGGTGGGTTAATGACAAGACGGCTGTGGAGGCTGCACCCCAGCCAGGCTCCTGTCAAGGTATAAGCTGCCTCTTTGTTCTGGTCCAGGACAAGCGTGTCACACCCAAATCTACCCCGCTAACAGAAGATAGCGCAACGCTGTTCTCAGATCAGGCCAAAGGAGGAACAGCTTTCAGCAGAATGCGAGGATCGCCTCCTCACTACCACCCCTGCAGTGTCAACTCCATGACCTCACCTCTAGTCTGTTACAGCCAATCAGAGCCAGGTGTCACAGGAATGGGTGTAGTTTGGTGCAGTAGTCACACTGGGAGCGAGATGTGGGTCACACCCAATATCTAATGTAGTATGCCAGACAGAGAGCTCAGTGTGACCATATACCATAGAGCCACAAACACTGGCTCAAGGATAGTTTGTAATAAATTACTGTCTTCAAACGATCAGCGGGAGATATCAATAACAGCACATCACCTTCAATGTCATATGTAACAGACACTTTGCAACAAATGGTGGGAAAGGCTTGTGAGCATATTGCTGACAAAGTGAAAAGTTCCTCATGTGGTTTGACCCAGATTAAAGAGAGCAGAAAGGGCGCAAAAGACAGAAGTACATCACACATTGCGTGTGAGAGCATCTGTTTGTGTGTGAATGGGTTCACGGAAGACAGGTCTGTCTAACCACAGAGAGCCTAATGTGTCATTATAGGCTTTCAGTCTGCTGTCTCCATTCACTCATTGGACTTTGAGAAACTGAGGTTTAATGTTACTGTGAGCTTGGGTGGAACAAAAACATAGGGGTGGGACAGGTGTAATGATCAGAACTGGACTGAGCTTGCTGAAAGACCGGATGGCAAAAAAAAAAGTGATGTTTAATTTATTACCCCCTTTTGTCTATGAGGAAAATGCAAAACCACTGCTTTTGAATTGCATGTCATATCTTATATTGTATGGTTGGGACATGGACAAAGCATCAGCCTGTTAAGCAGAAGGAGGGCTGTCACTTTCAGCCATCAGTTTCAACACTCAGACTCTCATTCATGATAACCATATCTCACTCCTCCCAATGTCTACAGCACTTTCACTCTCCCTCTCACTCACACACACAAATCCGGAGAGAAGCATGTTCCATAAAATTGGCCATCTCATCACTTCAGCTTCATCAATTAGCTGGAGTGGAGCTTCTGTCTGGCCTTAAGGGCACTTTAAAATGCCTGGCAGGCTTGTTTTGCTGCAGGCTGTGGGCTAATCTTTTTAACCCTGTTTAACTAAGGACACGAAGACAGCTGCTGCCATTAGGGGCTATTTATGCCTACAGAAAGGCTGGCATGTGCAGGTGGGTGCAGAGTTTCTCTTGTGTGACGCTCCCGGTGCTTTCACCAGGCAGAATGCAGTGCAATGAGGACCACTGAAATACATGTTTGGTCATTAAATAAAGACCACGGATATGGTTTTACAAGGCCAGACACAACATTAGCAGTCCCTGACCTGAACTGTCTAATCGGTCTTCCAACAAGCAGTCAGACAGCATTTCAAAGTGGAGTTTGTTCACCTCTAGATGAGAAATCGCAGGACGAGACCTCCCTGTAAGGCCAAAGCTGCCATCTTAATGTGCCTTTTCGTCCCTCCAATGGAGCGGGCTGCCCTGGATCCTCCACGCATGGATTTATTAGACAGGAATTTTACAAACCCCTCACAGGCTACAGTTAATGTAAATATGGCAGGCTGGAGACAGCCAAGGATCTGCTGCACTGTAAAGAAGGACACCTTGGAGTCACTCCCTCCTTGCTGTCTTGGTCTCCCACCCAAAATTCTACCCTAAAAAAAAAAAAAAGAAAGAAAGAAAAAAAGTTCATTGCCACTGCCGCAGAAAGTAAACAAATTAGACTTGCTGCAGATGCAGCTGTAGAAATGACCTACATCAACGGGGGCACTGACAGCAGATCTCTGCACTGCACCACACACCCCCCCCACACACACGCACACACATCTAAACCGCTTTTCCCAGCCAGTGCACAATGAATGGCTACTTTAGTTGGAGACCCATGCCTAGTGGCTCCATGAATCAAGAAGGCGCTGAAAATGCAAAACTTCACTGGCTCCAGATCCACTCTTTCCCGCCACCAGAAACGGACACCCCTGAGCTGCAGGCAGCCAGAGAGCAAGAGAGGCCAGGGCCTGCCGAGTACATGGCTCTTTAGTGGCTCTTTTCCCAAAGCCCCTGCTGCAGGGGAAAGTGGACAGAGGGGTAAAAGAGAGGGGAAGAAACAGAGAGGCTTTTATAAGGCTCTGCCAAAGCCAACTAAAGAATATACGTGTGGCATAAGGAACAGTGCAGGAAGAAGAGGAGCATTAATCCCTTATCTCTCCTGTGGAAGAAAGGGAGTGGTCTGGTGTTTCAGACACTCCTGATACTGGAGGAAATAATCTGTTCCCGTCAGTGGAATAGTCTTTATGAGTGATGGATGACTGTAAACGGACAGTTGAGTGTATGAGGAACTCAGTGAGGCTGAAGCTCCTTTGTCTATAACATATAGGGATTGACAGGAGAGAGCAAACGAGAGAGAGAGATAGAGAGAGTGTGCATCTATAGCAATGATTTACTGGATTAGATGCATTTTTTACATCCTTAGGATCAAATAGCCCTTGGTTTGCATTGGATGCAGAACTATCAAAAAGTACATAAGCTTGATATGTACGACATCTGTGAACTAAATACAGTAAAAGTCTAAATTATCCATAGTTTGTGTAAATGATCCTGTTTGAAATAATTATAATACCCACAGTTGTAATAAAAAGAGTACTTATGAAACAAACACCTGGTGGAGGCTAAAATGCAGACCAGTCAGCAAAAATCTAAGTATACCCAATGGCACCATCCATGCCTTGTTCTCTCCTCTGTAAGCGTGAGTGCTGAGGTGTGGAATGGAAACTGGGCTTAGTCAAAGAGGGCAGAGCATTCCTTATATGACATTGGGCTTAGTTATGGAGGGCAGAGCATTCCTTACATGACACTGTCCCCCCAGTATTGTGCCCTACATTGTCATGACCTTGGATCCATTCCCAGGTCAGAGGCTGGAAACCAGAGCAGGGCCAGAACACCCAGCTCATACACACCTTTAGACCTTCAAGCTGAGTCCAGTTATACTGCCTAGGACATAAACGCTCTTGCATAACAGTTTACAGTAAAGGGAAAATGCCTGAAAAATTACCTGGATGTCAGACATGTTTCTTAGCTTTAATCATTAACGCGTTGGCTGCTTTAATGTCTTCAAGTGCAGATTGTACAAATTATCTCATGTGGCTGTGTGTGCGTGTCCTTCCATTAACGACAATGCTATACGTACTTTTTGTTCAGAGGCCCCATGTGGTACTGGGGGGGCGTCTGGAGTACAATGCCATGAGAACCCTCCAGGAGAACTGAACCAAATGTGAAACGTGTCATTATGTCCTTTGATTATGTTGCGCTGCTGGCAGTTAGTCATGAAGTCTCTGCCAAGCAAATGGAGTGGCAGCATGGCCTTTTATAAGAGCTACGGTGGAACCATAAGGGCTAGAGATGTCCCCAGCTGACATGACTTTTAATGAGCTCACCATAGCCTTCTCTGGGTCCATGATAACCTTATAGTTCCCACTCCATGCCATGTTATTCAATTTCCACATAGTAAATGAGGAAGGAGGTCTTTTATTCCATAAGGCTCAATAGACATTGCAGATAGATTAAGCAAATGAATGTTGCCTAACACAAAATAGCCAACATGTGACTCGGTGGGATCAGTGACAAGATCTTCAGTTGCAAAACTGCCATAGCCTTTTGCGAACATACAGTGCTTTTCCATAATCCTGTTCCCACTGCTAACCACCCCAAAACATTTTTACCAATTTTGTGTCAGTCTATTGTATTAACAAACAATTTTCCATGCTTAGGAAAAGTAGTTTGTTGAAGGGGGGCCCACACTTTACCGTTACAGGCAGGTCACACTAATGTGTCTGCTAGCCTTCTACTCTCCACCTGCTATGGTTCTGCAATCCCACCTAACAGAATAAACAATTTCTATTCAAAATTTGCCCTGAAAACTGTCATGTCTTAAGAGAAACGTAAAAACCTTATTGTGACTATCTTCACTTGGCCCCTATTTCTTGAATGTAGAACCCTGCTTTCTTTGAGATGTTCCCATCACACTAGTTCTACTGATGGAAATCTCTAGTAGTGTAGTAAATAAGCACAGGTGACATTATAGAGTTGTAAAGGAGCAAATTGGCTTATGATGGGAAAGATAATGCTGGAACATGGGACCCACATGCATCATTTCCAGTCAGAAGGATCCATCTTGTGTTTGTCAATCAAATACATTTGTGTACCAAATGAACTGCCAGACGGCTGATTTTTTACAATGATAATCTCCAACAAACACAAGTGTGGTGTAGACAATATCAACACTTCTTCAAACTAAATTAGGGGAAAAAGTAATTAAAAGACAGATTTATAACAAAATATTTATCAATATTTATTATCCTTACAAATACATGTGCCCAAAAACACTCTACTTAAGACACTTTATTAACATTTAGCTAAAGTGGAGACATGTTCACCATTTCATATAGACCCATACATGATAGTGGAAAAACAGTAGAGAAAAAGAATGCCTGGTAAAGAGAAAGCAAGTGTACTATTAGAAAAGCACAAAATGTGCCCACTATCCTGCCAATAAAGTGTCTCAGTACTACTTTCCTCCAAATTTGTCACATCCTCACACTGCAGCAAAATTCTTACATTTCATAAGAGCTTCTGAAACGGACCCCCACCCTTTCCATCTCGCATGAACACCACACAGCAACAGAGGGTGTTATTTCCTCTTCTTATCACAACTGTGGACTGTTAAAAGAATAGGGATTCTATAAATAGTGACCTGCAAACATACTGTGCTCACATATTTAATAATTCATAGATTGCTAGTCAAGCATCTGTGTTGTAATGAAAATGATTTATGACCCTGACACAATGCAGCCACATGTTCCTAAACAGCCACGTGCTTAAAAACTTTAAATATTCCTGTCCAGCTTGTCCACTGCACACTTGGGCATGTCTCTGTTCCTACTCACTGCACCTCCCTGTTGTGTCACCTTGTAGTTTATAGACAAGATCTTTGAGTTCTGACTTTGCTTTAGTTGTGGATAGAATAATTTCAAGGGTTAGGCTGAGACTTGGGGTCAAAGATCGAGGCAGTAGGTTTTTTTAGTATGTTGATTGTTTTTCAAGATGTTGTTTGTTTGCGCTTCTCATATATAAAACATATCTAATTTCCCTGAACCAACCAGCTTGTACTGTGGTAAAAAGAGTCGTCTACCATAGGAAAAAAGAGAACAAAGCTGTCCTCATAACACAACTTTCTGATGGAAAAGCTAGTTTTACCTCAACACCCTTCAACACTCTGGCAAAACCTGATTGTCCTGGGAGGCCAGCTCCAGTACAGTCAGCCTAAACTGTAACAGACTTCTTGGGAAGTCAGCTCAAGGTCATTCCACTAACCTTATCTCAATCAGGAACATTCTGTAACCACAGGTCACCACAGGATTACAAGCAATAGCCAAGTGAACTTCAGACACGCAGTTAAATTATACAAAACAACACACAAACACCCGAAAGCTAATATGGCCATTTGCTGAAATCTTGCAACCACACAAGTTTCAGATATGTGGCAAGTAATGTACAGTGTAATATGCCATAACTGAAGATGAAGGGCTTTGATCATAGATATATATGTTGTTAAACACTTAGTCCTTAAGACTTGAGCAATTAATACAGTTATGCTTATAGATTTTATCAATATGACATAATATGTGATGCAGCTGTTTTACATTCACCCTCTAACTGTGTCCTCACTATATTTGCTTTTCATTGCACACAGTTTTGCAGTTACCATCAAAACAGTGAGTCAAGCCCTCTGTCAAATGGTTCAACAAAGCTTTTGATCACAATAGTACATCTGTAATGGATCCACCATAAACCTCTTCTTACAAGCTAGCACATGTGACAACTGGCTTTATTACTCAGTCATCCCATGGCATGTTCCAGAATATATTGTTTGCATCTACTACAACTGTATAGTACATTCAAATACAATTAGCTTACAGATGCAAAGACAATTATCCCTGTGATGCATTCAAACATTGTGAGCTTACAGACACAAATACATAATGAGCTGGTGTTAAGGCAGATAGAAAGCAAACAGCTGCATTATCCAAAATTGTGAATAAAAAGTAGCAGTGGATAATATAAAAGTCTGGCATTTAATATGACGTCACTTCAAAACTTCAGCAATGTTGAACAGAGTCATTTAAATAAAATGGCGACCCTGACCTCAAAGTAATTTTAATTTCTGAGAGCAGTATAACTCCATGCCCAGTTTCTGTTGCAGGAAGACAAGTTTTCCAATTCAGAGTTCAAACCAAAGTCGGCACAGAGTTCAGGGCGTTACTAAAGTCAAATGAGGATTTTGGCTCACTTGCCTCCCCCGGTTTGTTTTTATAACACTGTGTCCCCCCCCCCCCCCCTTCAATTAGACAGTGGTGTTTAGCTGGGAAAGGGATCCATGCTCTCTTTGCTCTACTGGTTGAGACTGAGGGCAAATCTGCTGAGTGCTTAGGAAAAGGCACCCAGCACAGAGGAGGCTGGCTGATCCCTGGACTGCTGCACTCAAATGACCCACATTCTCTGATTACCAAAACAAATGAGACGGAACACTTATTATTCAACCAGAACACGACCCAATCGCACGCCTGTAGCTGAAGCAAGACCCAATTAAAAAGTAAGAGACCCAAAAAATAGATAGATAGATAGATAGATAGATAGATAGATAGATAGATAGATAGATAGATAGATAGATAGATAGATAGATAGATAGATATACTATGCAAATTCCATGCCACACAATTGACCCTTTTTAACTTTGGTTGATAAAAATTAAATTGCACTGCAGTAAAACAAACAGACTGGTATGGGAAAAAAAACAGCTTAGATGTTAATATTACAAAATCTAATTCAAATATGAAACGCTACCAGCTGGGTTAACTAACAATATATAAAAAAGAACGGAAAAAACTTATAAGAAACCGTGTATACCATATGGTGTGTGCCATGTCAAAAATGTGAAGGAGACCCAGTTTTGTGAGTGATTCCTACCTTATGAGGTCACATGTGCAAACAACACACTGCATCATTTCTGGTCTGGGACTAGCCTGGCTTTGGTGTAAAACAAACTGTTCCATGGGATGATAACGACAACGGTATAGCACGTAATCATCATGGGACCATCCTCAGAAAACGAAGAGTATATGCTATTGTAATTATAATCAAAGATTTATAAAAGGCTTGTATTCTGCCCTGACTCCCATCGCCTCTGAGCTCATCTAGCTGAGTCTGTTGCTGGCCAGATCAGCTGGCAGTCTGTTCGACGGGGGTGTGGCACATCACAACAAAGAGCTTAAGAATCAGACAAGCGTCCGCAGAACTCGAACTGACACCCTCTTTATTCATTTTTCCACATATTTTATTGCTGCATTTGCATCCCGAAGACCGCCAACATGCCGAAAAAGGTCAAACTGCGCGTTGCGATGCGGAATGTGTCGCGTTATCTTCTCTGCAGTCGCCGTAATTTCCGCACCGTGACCTACACCGACAAGTGCTGCCAGTTTTGACAACTTTTCTCATACTGAAATGGCTTGCTGTAAACTGCAGGCTTGCGTAAAATGTTATTTTTCCTACATGTTTATATTTTAATCGTCGGTTACATAGGGTGTTTTAGTTTTTCCTCCCATGGCAAATAACGAGTGATAACTGCGCGCTAATTTTCCAGTGGTTAGCAGCAAGGGTCACACATATTGTGACTATTTATGCAAGATCATATATAGTTTATATATATATATATATATATATATATATATATATATATATATATATATATATATATAGTTTAATAAGCATTTCGAGTGAGAGTGAGGTCACACCCCTAGTATGTACCGGGCTGATATGCGAGGAGGTGGAGGATTGAAGGGGGAAACTGTTGCTATTGACTATAGGTTTCTTTAGTGGGCGTGACTATTTACGATGCGGCTTCCTTCGGTTAAATAACAAAGTACCCTACTTTCTTTTTAAGAATATGTAAAATTCGTAAATGCAATTTACATGGACTTTTATAATGAAAACATGATTTACATATTCTTTTTCTTGTAACGCTAGTTTCTACAAAAAACAAAACAAAAACAAACAAACAAACAAAAAAAACAGTAACAACGTTTCAGCCATTGGTGGGTGTTTACATTTACAGCGTAGCAATGTAAAATCCTCTCTATGGTCACAAATCCTCATGTAAATCCACGAATTTTATCCCGATCGGTTTCAGTAGTTATATTTGCTGTGCACAATGTCAAAACACTTGCTGCAATTGAAACTGACCTGTATGTGTCCTTAGGTGAGCTTTGAGATGGGACGATTTGCCATAAACTTTTTCACAACCTGAATAGTTGCATTTGTGCTTTTTCTGTGGGGATTCTTGTTCAATTCGTCCCCTCAATCGTTTGCCTCTTTGTTTAAGAGCAGAGTCGACGGAGATGGTGGTAGGTGTGGCAGAGTTTCCATCATCTCTTGTCAGGGTCGGTGGCATGCTTTCCTCTTTTATTTTTGCCTGATCGGCAAAATTTGTTGGGGTCTGTTGATTGAAATCCGCCAAAATTCTAGCCACTACAAAAAGAGAAGAGTTGTCCTTCACCAGAGGTTCTTTAGTCTCCTCTCCGCTCCTGGGAGCAGTCGCAGCTTCGGGTTTGATGTCTCTATTCCCTTTAGGACCATGGACAATTGCACGGCTGGACATTGATACAAGGCACTCTGCTGCAAAGTGTTCCATTTCGTAAAAAGAAAATTGCCCCAATGTTTCTCTATGACATTCAAACCAAATGAAACTTGGCTGAATCACTTATCTCCGCTGATCCCTTTGTGTGGTGCTGATGTGGAGGTAGCTCTCAGAAAGCAAACTCACTTTGTAATCTTACCGGCTTTTCAGCAAGAATGACATCCTGGATTAAATCGTGTAAAAATAAACCGCTAACGCACCACACGGACAGTTCTCTACTTCTAGAGACAGTTTTCCGGTAACAAGCGATTTAGAAACTTGCATTCGCTGAATATGCGAACTCCCATCGTGGCCGGGAGTCCTTTCAACGTAAAGTGACAGTATGCTCGGCGCCGATTAGAGCTGATTGTGTCCACGCCGGGGGCGTGTCCGCCGGTAGCATTTAGCAGCGTCGTCAGAGCGGGAGCGCGCTCATTGGATAGCGAAGTGTCCCAAAGTGCACTGCCTCATTTGCCCCCACCAAACTTCGCGGTAGTGCCCGAGAAACTTCATTCAGTGTCTGTAATTGTATAAAATTGAGTTAAGACCAACGTGAGGGCTGTGTGAGTATGTGTTGTATTTATTTTTGTATTAGTTAAACAGTGCACACATCTAAGATCGCATAGCAAATGACAAAAAACAAGCATTTGCAGTTGAAAAGAACTATGAAATTGTATTATCTACATTACATTTATCCAGAGCGACTTACACATGTGCTTTGTCATTTACTCATAGAATGCATGTTACATCTAGATATCTACTATAACGTAATGATTCTGGACAATGTTAGAATATCTAAAATGCTTTAAGCACATACACATTCATATATCTTTGCAAATGCCTAAAATAAAAGGTACTATCATTAATGCATATAAGGAGGGATGAGGTTCTTGGTCTACAGTAACAAACGCTGGATATTGACCATTAGCTGAACTGACTGTTCAGGCTCTGCAGACACAAGTGACAGTCCTTTAAGAAGAAAAAGTCAACATTGTTTCAGACGATCTGTTAGATAACAAAGAACTGGTTGTCATAATAGTGCCAGCAAATCCATGGCACTGTCCCATAGCGCCACATCAAACAGATACAGTTAAGCAATGCATGTATAATTACACAATTTTCATTTGCAAACCTGCTTTCCAGGTTTCAGCAGCAGAGGCAGTGTAAGAGGCTAATAGCAATGTTTGAAAGTATGTTCCACAAATGTAAAACATTGAATTATATATAGTTACACTCAGGGGCCAAAAAGGAACATGAGTTTGCAAACTCTTCAAAATCACAGTTAATTTGAAGAAACAGACATAAGAGAAGCAAGAGGGGTGCAATTCACCCTTTAACACTTGCAATGGCCTTCTCTCCTATGAGAAATCATGTACTCTTTCAGCTCTGTTCACAAAAGGCCTCTTTGGAAAGTTCCTGGTGTTCAGTGAGAACAAGGCTGTACTGCATCCAGAGGGCCATCTGGCTGTATTACTTTACATATTCTTTCAGCACAAGGACTGGGTGTTCTTGCGTTTCATGTGGTGCTTCAGAGGCGCACTCCATCACAGCACAACAAGAAGAGGGTAGTTCCTCTTTCACAAGATGGCTGCCTCAAAATGAAGAAAAACGCATATGCCTCTGCCACTCTGGAAGGCAAGAGAAACAGGTAACAAGACGGTCCCAGGTTACTGCATTTCTCTTTACCTTTCTAACTAAGGGCAATACCAAATTTCCAAATTCTAAATTTAATTTTGTAAAGTAATTTTAAAGTATTAGAGGATTTGCGTTTTCCATTTGCATTTGCAGTTAGTTATGTCCATTAATAATCTAAGTCATGCAGACGCACAGCAATGCGGTCAAAGAAGTATACCTGCCTTTCATGTAAAATACTTCAGCCACAGGGACACTAAACCATAAACACCAATACTGCAACTATTGGGATAATATTATAATCATTTACACTTCACCAGTAAGCACTGAAAATTGTGCGACCTGTGAGAAATTCTGAATAAGTCTCACTTCACCCACACATTGAAAAGCCCACTCTGTGGCCTTTTGCTTATGCTCTGAGCTGCTCATGACACAATAGTAACCAAAAATGATTTTGACTGTAGGCAGAATATCCCACTGTATGACCACTTCTGTGAGATGACTCGATTCACTGTTAAAATTTGTCACTGACACCTGTGGTTTTATATCACAAACTAGATGACTGACATGTGTGCCCTACAAGATTTCAGAAGTGAGTATCCTTAAAAAGATCTATTTCATTTTACAATGTCAAGTCAAATGTATTTACATAGCATCCTTCATCCAATTAGAATTGCTTTGTGCTTTATAGCTCCAAAAAGGCTGGGAAAATAATAACACAGTGTTCCAAAAGGGAAATAACACTAAAATAATTTTAAAAAACCTTTTTTTTTTTTTGAAATTCTTACAACTTCTTACAATTGTAACAGCATGACTCTTAAAAAGCTCATGCCTCACATGTTCCGATTGGCTCCATGTTAATCCAGTCTAGGGGGATGCTTTGTGCTAGGACAGCAAAGCCTGACCATGTACACTACCTGGCAGAAGTGTCCATTCAATGCTGCCACGCTGCCCTAGAACATGCGGCCCTGGTTCCTTTACTGTGGGCAGTAGAAGGATGAGGTCCAAACTGGCACAAGAATGCAGCAATCACTGTAGTGTGGGGAAAAAATGGAACAAACACAGCTAAAACAATCATGTTTCCTGACACTGTCCATAATCAAACTATAATGCATATCTAATACAAACACAGTAAAAGCAGAAAGCCAGCTGATTATACTCAGGAGTAAAAATAAAGGCTCATGTGAACTGTGCATGTGATTCCATTCCATTTTGTTTCTGTAAAAGCATTTGAAGCAGGAAAAAACAGCTCTTCAGGTAATCACCCAGACTGTACTCTTCCCAAGAACATGTCAGAGTGTTCTAACCGTCTGACTGGCAAACATCCATCAGAGGGCTGAAGGTTATAAAGCAGCATTACTTTAATGAGGGCCATCCATCTTTCAGCCATGCCTGTACATGAGCAGAAGACCAGAGCTTCTGGCATGTACTAACTGACACTAAAAGCATTCTAAATAGGCTTTTGTTCATTTTTCTGAGTTTAGCCAGTAATTTATCTATGCCATTTCTGAAGTCTTGTAAGTTAATGGATGGCTTCTTGTTTTCATGTTACATTAAAAGCAGGTAGCGTTAAATGCTATTGCACAGCTCTGTGGATCTATCTATCTATCTATCTATCTATCTATCTATCTATCTCTCTCTCTCTCTCTCTCTCTCTCTCTCTCTCTCTCTCTCTCTATATATATATATATATATATATATATATATATATATATATATATATATATATATATATGAAACCCAGAGGTTGTTTACTTCTTGTCTTGTGGTTTAGCTTTGTTCTTTCAGAGTTTGGAAATGTCTCATTTCCCATCATGAGTGCAGATATTCTCTTCCTGCTAGCTCACAGATGTCACCCTTTTCAGCTTATCTAAGACCAGTGTCTCTAGGTGTGACTAACTCTTAACTATTGTAAGGAAAACCACAAAACTGCTCTTAGAACAGTATAAAATAAAATAGTTAGATTTAGCAACCCATGTAAAAATACACTGTAAAAAACCCAGAAAAGGGAGTGGCCAGATAACATGTACACACACAAACAGAGAGAAAGAGAGAGAGAGAGAGAGAGCTAGCTTGCCACCACATCTGCTAGTGGTATCTTTTAGTCTCATTGCATTTGTCATTGGTGTTCAGGTGTCTAATCAGCGTACCTTCATTAATGGTCATCAGCAGAGCTGTCTCAGATGTCATTATAACCACAACGTGACCATCTGAACTGCTGCTCTTTTGAATGCTGCAACACTTTCATGCGCCACTGTACTGCTTGTCACAAGTGAACGGCTCATTTAAGTTCTCAGCGCTTCAACAATGGAGCTACAAGCATGTCTCAGCCTTGCTCATTTATGGCTGATAAAACTGCGGCAGTGGCTACAAAAGGCAAGGGAAGGGGACAGCATTTCACTGCTGCTTCGCAGCTAAATCTACGGCCGACGGAGAGCCACTGGTGACTAAGTGTACAGTGTGAAAGACAATAATTGAAGTTTTTAGCCCAGACTGTCGCAGCTCACGGGGCAAGCACAGGCGGCAGTGTTCTGTGCCTTGTTCAGTTCAGGGCATGCAACCGCTGAAACAATGAAAGAAACAATTGACCCATTTGTCTGAATTACATGAGGAGGGTGTGCTAAATAAGCAAAAGCGTGAGATTAATTAAGGGTCTGACCGCAATATTCAAAAATAAAAAAGAGTTTTCATTGCCACATTTTTGGTATCTTATTGGGGCTGAACCCTCTGGTTGGTCAGGATTTAACATCCCTGTGTTCAAGGTAAGCGTTTCAGAGTCACAATGGGGAACACAAACAAGCTGCGACTGTGTTATTCCAGGCCTAGCTCCGTCCACCTGCAGTAGGATATCCAGGTTACATATGCCACAAAGTCACTTAAAGTCTCCGCACAGTACAACCATCATCATCACCATCCACTCAGCTTTCCGTGAAATTCCAGTTCCTGGAACTCCGATATTAAAGAAGTGGTGATATGGCACGTTTCAGATAAGGTGCGCACGCAACCAGATGTACTTCCACCCTTTAAAAATCTTATATCAAGACCTTCCTGGTTAATGATTGAATAGAGCAGAGGACATGAACATGACCACATCTACCACACACGTCATAACTAAATGTCTTTTGATGATTGTATCACCACCACTAAAATAGATAGCATTACTAAGCATATGGTGATTTTATGTGACATGCCAACTGTGGTTAGTAGCAATCCAATGACCGCAGTGCCGCGAGGCAAAGCTTTGTCTGCTTTATACAATATAGCTGAAAAGAGCGAAATGAAGCAAGCACACGTTTGCTTCTTTCCCTTGTCCGCTGCCCTGTGATGAGTGGCACTATTGAGAACATTGATCTGTGGGCTGGTTACAGTGGGATGTGGGATGTGCCCTGCAGGAACAAGAGAAACATCTCTCTCTTTTTCTCTCTCCAGTCAGCTGCATCATATCAGGTGACCACTAGACTTTGCATTTGGTTCCAGTGATGGCCCAGTGTATAAGGGGCATCTCTCTATTCAGCCTAGGCTATTTCCTCAGACTAAACGGCAGTGATGCACTATAAGTAGGCCTGAAAAGCTTTACCCCTTATCAGCAAAAATACGGTGCCATTTCGAGTTCTACTGGACAAAACTCTTGTTACCATACCGTAAGCTAGGTTCTACACTATCTAACCAATATGATCAGCTTCGTGATACAAGGCATCCTGTGTAACTTGTCAATACACTACACGAAAAGACATACTTTCCAAGGTAGAAGGTTTAACAGGAGCACAGAATCAAAACTTTTTACCAAAAAAGGGATACCCAAAGATGATCATGACATGGTGAGCATTCTTGTGATTTAAACACTCTCTCTAATGATGTTTTGGATGCACAGGGCCATACTGTAGTCAGTTATGCCTACAACCAGAGAGTGTGAAAACTAAATGTAACACTATAAAATACAGTTACAGTAGTTATGGATGCAAGCAACAAGACCAGCAAAAACAACAACAACAGTCATTTTATTTTTACAAATTTTACAAATCAAATTTTTCTTAAATCTTCTCTATAATCACCTTGGCCTTTGTTTTGATTTTTATTCTTTTATTACTAATAAACCATTTTGCATATTGACAGTATATCTCATACATAAATAAGGATTTTAGATAATAAACAACAGGAAACAACATAGCGTGAAGACATGATCTTATGACAGTATAATACAGTTTACTGAACTAAGGTGGATAATAAACTGGAAAGGTCAGCTGACCATACCTAACACACAGTTATATGTTCAGATGTGTATTTGTTGAAATGTGAAAACCTAGCAAAACACCACAGGGTGCAGCTGTATATCTGTGTTTAAATATATTAATTGATACTACTTGTCTCGAAGAAGAAGAAAAAAAAACAAGAAAAAAGGATGACTATTGCAGATGGTAACACACAACACCTGTGAGCATCTGTGATTTCATGGCTGTTTTGACTTATGGGCCAGGTTTCTCCCAGAAGCCATGTCAGAATTAGCATCCAACATTAACTGTTGCATGTTTATGTGCAGAACCAAATATTCCATGCATATGAAGCCAACTGAACAGACATTAATCTCATGAATGAGACTCACGTAGCCCAGTTTGTGCTGTATCAAAAACTGCCTGTGGTTTTGATATGAGTTTGATTTGCTCATTTGTTTTAAAACTAAGCTCTCCACAACACATAAGGAACTATGCTGAGAGACTACAGTTCAGAAATCCTCTCATCCATGCAGCCTGGGCTGTTCACTTGCAACTGTATGTATGCTGTTATACCCACAAGATAAAATTGTTTTCTTCACAATTTCACACTTCACAATTGAATTTCACAATTCAACAACTGATTATCACATAATGGATGTAACCCCATCTCAATCTTTGGATTTAAAAAAGTAATGATTGCTTTTATACTATTCTGATGAGTTTGTATTATTGAATATGCTGTGGTAGAAAATATAAATATCCCGTCTTTTAATTCTGCAGCTGTTCAGCTTTTGTTATGGATTCAGTAAGGAATTCATTTGGTGCAGGGGAACTGGCCTGTGCATTGAAATGTGTATTTTGTTTTGTACAACATAATTATGAGCCATGAACATTATTATGGCATCATGGCGACATTGACGGTCTCATAGATGCATGCAACTCCGTTAGATTTGGGTTTAAATACCAAAATGTTTGATACCGACTAGACACCACAGACCAAGAGATGGTTTGCATTCCTTTCGCATTTGAACACATATTCTCTAGAAAGTGTCTCAGATAAATAATAAAAAAAACTATCATGTTTTCTTCCTCGTGAATACTTGCACTTCGGTGAGTACTTGACAAAGGTGAAGTCTGGTCTTCCACATGAAAACAAACACTCGTATGCAGCTCGCGCCCGCGCGCGCGCATTCTTTGGTGGTTGTTTTTGATCCGAGTGCACCGAGTCAGCGGGTTCACGAGTGGGCGAGGCTCGAGGACTGCGCAGCACACGATCACGGAGGAACACGCGAAGCCGAGGACCGGCTCGCACGCATTTCGCCTGTTACTTCTTTCGTGCTTTTCGGGCGTGCAACAAATCGACCGCACAATCCGGATTTACGATTTATGCGCCTTTCCCCCCGCAATGTCGCACAGACTGAAGCGCAACAGTCAAATGTTGTTCATCGTTTATCCTCGAGTGAACCCAGAGCAGAGCAGAGTACATCCCGTTCTTGTGATATTAATAGTCCCCACTTGCGTCACCAAATTGTGCTAGACTGCTATGCTAGACACGCGATGTTACTCAACACTGGTAGCCAGCAACACGTTCAAACTAAAAGTAAACACGCTTATAGAGCAGTCAGCGGTCGGCCGCCTGGGGCATGCGCGCTTGCGTGTCGCCATGCATGACACGTCGTCTTTGTGTGCCTGCCGTGTATTAACAGCCACGGGGCTCTCTTCTGTTAAACGGTTAGCCAAAGGCAGATCCCTGTCGGGAAGAGCGCGTTAAAATCTGCGTAGCGCGTAGGGAACACGTTTGCATTTGCGCGGCATAGGGCATATCTGGTCAGCATGTTATGCGACTTTCTGGAAATTATTGTCCAAAATTATCCGTTGTATGGGTTACATCAATAACTTTTCTATCAACGAGTTTTGATATTATAATGATGGTATTCGTTTGGAATTCAGTGAAGTTCTCTTTCAGTCCGGCTCTTCCAAACTGGCACGATCCCATCACACCCCCCATTTCACGTGTAGCATGTAAGATAATATGCCCTGGGGATAGGAAATTGCACAAGGACTTGGAAACGTCATATAAATGTTTAATTCAACCTTAATATTTACCATCATACAACTATGTAGCAATTATTTGGACAGTTTGCTGACCATATGCTGAGCAACAATAAGGCATTATCCATGGTGGTGACTTCATCCCTTCCCCCATTCACAGGCTTCCAGGAGAGCTAAATGCTGGATTGCAGTGGGAGCTTGGCCCAACCCTAGGGAAAAGGGGGAGGATGGTGGAAAAAGAGAGGAAGGGAGGGAGAGACAGACAGACAGAGGAGGGAGGAAGCTCTCAGCTGGGTTCCGTGTTGTTCTGCAGGGTGTGGATTTGATGCATAGACACAAATCTGTTGGAGATATCTGTACGTTGGTCCCATGCGGACCATCTCATAGCAAAATTCTTTGAATGTATTTTTATTTGATTAATATGCAAGTTAATAGGGGTGTATGTGAAATACATGTGCACAACAGATTTTTGGTAAGGGGAACAGGGAGTAGGTGTTGACGCATTCCTAACCACTTCCCCTTAAAAAAGCGCCATACAACAGTGGGCTTCAGTGTAATCTAGCAGTTTACTGCAATGCTCTAGACACTATTTACATGTTCCTCTCAGACTACTTTGTCATCATTTTATAAGAAAAATATCTCAGGCTGTATATCTGGAGGGACATCTTTCAGTTCTGCGTAGTTTATCAAGCCAGCAATTACAGGCCTAAGTGACCCACATCACTGCTTCTGTATGCAGGCGGGGCCTCACCCAGACGATAGGCACCATGCAAATTACAGTACAACCCCAAACAAACCCACCAGCAACTATGAGCAAGACACGAACCCCTATGGAAGATATTTGCTCTGTCTCTGGACCAGAGCAAGACACACAGCAGAACCGATTTGACACTTGTCTATAATGACCTTTTGAGTCATGGCATGAAAGACACCAAGAACATCTCACTCAAGATTGTTGCTATCTGTGCATGGGTACTTAATGTATCATGAACAGATGTTTTTATTTACTTACAATCCCTCATTCTCAAAATGAATGTCCTCAACTAGGTCAGGATCTTTCCAAGGTTAAAACGCTTACAAGGAAATCAATAAGTGCCAAAGCCAAAAAAAAAACCAAAAAAAAAAACCCATCACTTTAGTCCTAAGAGTAATAAGGGTGATTACAGAGAATTATCAGTTATAAAAGACAAACAGTACACACCTAGTTATATGACTCATGATTAATCATAGACGTTTCTTAGGAACCAGGCATATATAGATAACTGTGCACTAGGTACTTGACTTTATCAAATAATAAAACAAATGATAGTTTTAAAGTGTATGGATGATGTGAAATATGACTTTGGTAAATCCAATGACATGTTAACAGTAATTCTACAGTGAGTGTTGATTTCACATGCAAAACATACATAAATGACACTGAATCAACAGACACTGAATCAGTTTTTGCCCAGTGGGTGTTCTGGCAAGATATGCCAACCACTGATGACAGTGTTGGAATAGTGAGGTGTATTAACGAAGCAATATGCTGTCACACACAGACATGCAATTATACCATTCAATTATGATTCATTTAGGAGAAGAAAAATTCAGTTCATTTGATAAAGCCATTTTATAATTTTATAATATACATTGTTTTGTTGCTCATTTCTGTATAGAGGAAATAAAGTACAACTGTAGGTTTTTAGGAATAGTTTATTTACAATACTTGTATTTTTTTTTCCAAATACAACTTCATAACTGAGCATGTGAACTCAGAATGTGAGTTCCAAAGCATGCTGTGCCACTAGTTTTCTGCTCAGTTTAGTTTTCATCAAAGGTGCACAGTACAAGAAAAATGTCAGAACTGAGGGCTTTAAATGTCTGAAATGTTTGGAAGAGTGTAGGTACTCCATGATGTTTGTGTGCACTCTGAGAAGCACATGCTATGAATACCAGTGCAAACAATGGCCAGCTCAGTTCACAATGTTTTCTAAAAAGTTGAGGAGCGTTTGTTTAGTAATCAGTTTTGAAACACTGCACAATACAAACTATCTAATGGTCTCTTTTCATATCAATATGTTTTAAAAACAGGTAAGAATTTACCCTCCAAACGTGTTCTCTTTAGTGTCTTTCCCATTATTTTTTACAACTGAACCTGTTTGCTAATATGACAACTTTGTTCCAGTAATTTGGTTTTGCCTAGGAATCCCAAACCTGCTTGAGCAGGTAGGCCCATATAGGGTTCACTCCCTTGAAGCATGGCCAATGATCTCTCCTCCTCATTTGCTGTGGGTCTGTGCGCCATCTGTGCCTCTGAGCACCCACCTCACTTCCAATTAATACAGCCACAGATAAGACCCCATAAATACAGGACAAGACAGCTATCATCAGCAAGATTAGACAGATGCTAATAGACTGTCTCTTACAAGGGCTTTCTTAAGGCTCAGAACATCCTGACTAATCAATGCCCTGAAAGGAAAAAAAAGGGTTTGTGCTGAACGCTGCTTACGCAATGGGGAGCAAACAAAGCCCCAGCATTATGCAGAACTCTTCAAAAATGTGACATTCTAAAAGTAAGATGGCTTTGCCCTTGAATATGTCTGAAAGTACCTTGTGCAGTGGCTTCTCTGAAGAACACATTATTTAGTTTTGTGCCTTTCCAATGTTTTTTATATGTTTTTGTTCCACTAGCCTCTTATCCTTGTATCTTAACTATGGTCTGTAACCAAATGAGTCAGGAGCGCTCAGTCCTCTGATAAACAGCAATTGTCCTCGGCCCTATCTCCACCCAAATGTTCCCGCACTGTTCTTCTGTGAGCTAGATAATAACCCTCCTGCATGATCACACACATATTGGTCCTTGTTTTAAGCTCCTCATTGCACCCACAATTACATGCTTCATATTTAAAGTGTATTCATGTCAGACTTTAAAGCTAAAAAAATGGTCAGATCCTTGCCAGAACATCCTGAAGCAAAGCTAGTTTCAATATGGCAAATCTTTATGACTGTAAAGTATATTAGGTATATTGGTGGTACGTACTGGTGCAACACAAATTTGTTCAATCACCCTTTATCTAAATCTGCTTCAATTAAATCTCACCAAACCTTGCCACAAATCATCCTTGAGCTTAACAGAGCTTTGTTACCAGGCACAGCATACAGATCTGTCCTTTATTTAGTAGCTAGGATCTATGGCCCAGCAGGAGGCTGTATATGACCTTTTATCCTTAAACGGAATAGCAAGATGTATTTTGATAAATAAAGTTGATTTGCAGGTTTTTGGCCCTATTTTGCCCAGTAGAAAGTAATTGTATTTTGTCTAAGTTTGGATTAAAGCATAGTATCTTAGACTCTTGTTAGGCTTAAAGAAAACAAAAAATATTGACCTACTATGCTTGTAATGCCAAATGACCTTGATCTCGCCCATGTCCATCTGGCAGTCAAACTGCCACAAACATGGATATTGATTTTGTGTAACCACAACTCGTGTTGACATTTGTTTACATTTATTAAGGCAGTGAATAACTACCATGGAACTTGTAAGAAACACAAGTTTTGCTGAACATTGAAATAAGCTGGTTGGTAAAATAGATTGTTCTTATAATGCTAAGGTTGAGCCTTGGGAATCCGGTTCAAAATCCCAGCGAAGGGCAAAAGTCAAAATGCGGAGCAACAGGACACAAATCTGCTTTACAAGCTGCTTCTGAGGAACAGACAGTAGACAGCAGGGTCTATTTTAACCTCAGCCATGCCATTGTTCCTCGCAGCAGTTCACTGGTGACACAAACATTCAGCCAACTCATCAGAACTAGCCGCGTCTTACCATGGAAGATAACAAAGTGGCTGTTTCCATTGGCGCCCTTTCAACAAGGCCTCTGAGGGAACAACACAATGAAGGAAAAGTACACGAGCATGAAGCCCTTAATCCAGGCCTCTCAGGTCCACCTTCTGCCCCTGGGGACTGTGGACTCTGGCCTGATACTGCAAGTTTACACAGCTGACATGAGGACTAAGTGCCTTGAAGTTCTCTCTCCTGCCCTATATGTGAGTCAAGTCTTTCCCAAACTGCACCTTGGGAGTGCTGTTATGTAGCATATGATAAACTCCACCTGAAACCAAAGTGGACTCCTTAGACATAGAGAGTATATGGAACAGTATATGGGACCCTTCACACCAGAGAGAGAAGGCCCTCCTCGATTGTCTGGACCAATTGTAAAATTGAGCTGAATGGAGTGGAAACAGGTGAAAGGTTAATAACCTGTGGATGCTTGAACCACATATCCTGAATTTCCTCTGTTTGGGAAAATTTTCCTTTTTCTCAAATATTTGACCTGTTTGTGGTTTCTGTTAGAAGAGTTAATATTGGGGTTTGAACATAGGAAGCTGGCTCCTACATCTGTGCACAAGGATTTGTAGCAAATTCTAACCCTGGGTCAGGTACACGCAGAGAACGAAGTGACTTCAGAGGGATTCCCCACCCCCCTCCCCAGCATGTCCTGCAAGGTGTGAAACCTTTGTTCATCTGTGTCCTCTGAGGAGAAAGGGATTGAAGAAAAGCAATTTAGACTACTAAATGAGGTTTTCTTTGGCCACTTGCTCTGTGCAAAGGGGATTCATGTCATGCTTTTGCACCCAGGAGCAAACTACCGGTCACTGACTGTTCTGGTTCTTCTGGACATTTACCAGGACAGAGGATGAGAGAGATCAGGGAAGGCTGCATGACAAGCCAGAAATGTAGGTTGAGCCCTGTTCCAAGCACAGGTGCCACATTTTCCCTGCCAACCATAAATCTCCGGGGCCACTCCCACTTTTGTGAGCCCAGAGAGGAGCTGTGTGCTGGCTTGCTCCTCCCCCGTGTCTCCCTGCTGGTCCTCCACCGCCCAGCCCCCACCCCACCGCCCACCCCATTTGGAGTGTGCAACAGCAGACAGGGCCTGACACCTTTGAAGCTATAAAGCCACAGGCTCCAACACAGTATGAGTTTCACTTTATGCCGCACTCCTGCTTCGTTCAGCTGGTGCAAACCCCTGGGCAAGGGGTTGATAAATGCAGTAGGTCTTCTTGTCTTGTACATATACAGGTTTGTATAACTCCCCCCCCCCCTCTATCTCTCCCTCTCTCTCCAGATCTGTCCTCACAGGAAACACTTAGTCATCCTCATCTCTGTTGATTTTTTACTGCTTTGTTGGGGCTTGCTGGGCTGCAGCGACTCGACAAAACCAGCTGTTGAAGAGCTTCATCCTGAGAACACAGGGTCCTCCCTCCTCATTAGCACAACCACAAAAACAAATGTGATGAGGGAGCAGCCAAACATTATGTGCAGTAGCGCTGGTCTCATTCAGTACGCCTGATAAGGCAGTGGTCTAACTTGCATAAGTCATCATTTTCCAGAAAGTCCACAGGGGTCTTGCAGGTTGCTTTTAAAAAAATGACTATAGTGGTTAGGACATAAAATAAACTAAGGTCTCTTTAAAAAAGGCTATGACTTTCTAGCTTATGCTGAAACCCTGGATGAATCTGAAGATAACCACTTCAGCAATGTAGTCATAGCTTCTCTGTCTGTGTTTATGAAGAGCTGTTCACTTTACTGCTATAATAGCATTTTTGTGTCCTCTCTCTCTCTTCTCTGTCTATGTGTATGTGTTTCTGTTCATGACTTGCTTAACAGTTGCATAGTTTGTCCTGGTCAGTTCCTTGACAACAGGAAAACACTGCCAAATGTTGATGTCTCACTATTGCCAAGAATGCAAGAGGAAATGTGTGCAGATGTAAACACTAAAAGCAAAATTGACTGCATATTCATATAAACCTTTCTAAATGTTGTCAAAAATGAAATTGTCTTGATATTTTTCCTGGGAGTTCATTCTTTTTAGGTAAATGCAAGGGAGGGTGTAAAGTGGGCGTGAACTAACCACAAGAGAAACATGTCTGATGGCCTTTCTTTCAAAGCACCAAAGGGTGAGACACCTCAGTAGAGAACTATGCACACATACACACAACAAGTTATGATAAATGACATAACTATGTAAAGAGGCCTATGATGAAATACAAATCTGTATAGCTTTCACCCATTACTGAGTAGCTTTGGGGGCACTTTATCACAATACTGCCCAGCTGTGTCCGAACAGACAATTAACACTTTTTAGAACATTCTTCCTGAGTTAATGTCATATGTGTCATTAAAGTGTATGAGACAAGATTTTAACTTTTCAAACAAAACTTAAAACAGTTTGTTCTTAACAACCCTATGTCACCCTATGAACTTTGAATCCAGCCACGTTAGAACCACATGTATGGCAAGTGGAACCTCATAATTCTGGAGTCACGTGTTTTCAGCCACTCTTGTTGTAACACAAGAATGACTTGCCAAACTTGAGACGCAGGTTCACGACCTGCGCTCTGCCTTGTGGACCGGCCGTGCAGTGAGGTTCTTGAAAACATTACATGGGTGACGTGTCTCGACATGCCTGACTATTGAGTGCATGGTGAAGGCTTTCTCTGCTCTGGAGCCTCTCCAAGTTGTACTTTGTGTCTGCTGCCTGACATACATTCCAAATGACCCTACAGAGAAACCCAAACAAATACAGTCTCAACTGTTACCCACATGACTATGTCTCTTACCACAGTGTTACTGAGACAAAAGCCAGAAAAGGCATTTCTGTTATCCTAATAAAAATTGTTAGCTTCTAGTGTGAGGCCCAAGGTTTATGTACAGAACTAGAGATTGAACTCGCTATGCACTCATTGTCCCTGCAGGGATTATAGTCTGTCTCCATAGCAACCAGGTGGAGCTGTCAGCTCTCCCAGGTAAAACAGACACCTGCTGCATTATTGACTAGGCCAGGCAGGCCTGCAGCTGAGCTTAATCCAACCAAATAGCACTATCCCTCCTGTGCCTGCTAGCTGTTAACCATACTGTACTGGGCTTTTAACCATACTGTACTGGGCTGTTAACCATACCGTACTGGGCTTTTCCCCAAGTGGAGGGCAAAATGCTGCTTCTGGATATTAAATAATAGAAAAAAAAGAGGCTGTTTTCCCCTAAATTGGGCCCCTTTGCTGTGCTGTTTTCCAGTTTATTGCATGCGGAGCTAATTCTGGGTTACAACCTGCATAACAACTGTACCCTATTTTCTCCCCTGGATTCAACCATGAGACATGTCACTACTGACTTCCAGTTAAAAATCATAACATTGTACTGTCTAGAGTAAATAGATTTCTGATAGCACGAATCCTTCAATTTCAAAATTGGAAATAGGAAATGACTTTCCTAAAAGGTTTAATCAACAAAATTTTGAAGTTAACACATTTGTTCATTAGAGCAAGCTTTGGGAGAAGAGTAGATGTGCCGATGTTGAGGACTATTCTGCTGACTCAATTCCTGGATGACTCCTGGAATTACACGAACACTTTATTCTGAACCTTGACCTCTAGTAGCATTCTAGGTAATCACTTCACTTGCTATAGACTAATTTGATTATTTTCAAATGTGACTTTAAAAATGCTTTGTTGAATTCTGCCAGGATTTGCTAACCTAATACTTTAATTGTATATAAGGTTCCATACAAAGGAGAGAAGAGAAATCCCGAGCTTCTTTGTGGGATTGAAGGAGCAGAATCGCACCTCATATCTGCCCTCTTGTGGTTAAATTTAGTTCAGCACGTCCATGATTTGTTGAGAAAACCTTTAAGTTCACTGACATCAATGTCAAATTTAAATGTACAATTTTCTAAAAAGTTTCTAAAAATGTTCTAAAACATTTAAATTTAACATATACAGTGTGAATACAAGTTTATGTTTTAGTTGCCTAAAGTGAATTTCTTTTTTTATCGTAGTCTTACTTTTTATTGTAGTCCACTTTTTCTTGTATCTCATCCATTTCTTTAATTGCAGTCAGTCCCTTGCTTCTGCTGAAATACAGCAGGTCTTAAATTAGGAGCAGCACAAAGGATATAAAAAGTGACACTGGAATTTAGGCTTACAAAAGACAATATTACTCTATGTTAACACAGGCAAACTAAAAGGCAAACTGATGTGTTACTAATTAAAACACTAAAGTGACCTCGATAGTCTAAATAGCACTTGAAACTTTCGTAACTGAGAACTATAGTCAGAACCACAATGGGCTTAACATAAAGTATCCTTTATAGAAAATGGAGGCCTGAGTGTTTGCACAGCCAGTCAGAAGGAAGATGATGCATAATATGCTTCTCATTTAGCATTAGCTCTTCTGCTATCTGCATAATTTATAACCTCACTCAGTAGAGGCATGCCATATTTATACACTGTGTGGCATGGACACTTGAGAGTGATAATTAGGCTTGTTCTCTGTCCCTCATGTTCTGCAAAGTCATTCTGCACGAGAGAGGAAATGGACGTTTCATGCTGATGCTGCATAAGTACAGCCTGTTTCACCAAATGCTGGACAGCAGGCTCGCGAAGGACCTTTGGACATGTGCTAAAGGAGTGGAGACGGCAGTCACAGTGTGCTCAGGCTGAGCTGTGTGTGACGTGAGCCCACAGGTGGCCACAGCTCTGCTGACCATGGTGCCCTCTCCTCATAGGGGCATAAGTCTGGGACTGGCAACAGCGCAGCCATCTGTAGCTAATACAGCTCATCTGTGTCTGCTTACAGTGAGAAATTATGCATTATCTGCTCCATGGATCTATAAGCATGGGAAGAGATTTTTAAAACTTCTTCTAGTACAGGACTTCCATTAGGGACACATGGGAGAAAGCTTGTGTCTCATTTTCCATGTGATTTTAGAAATTGTAACACAGGTAAGGTGGTTCTGTACTGGACGTCTGCTTCAGTATGATTTTAGTTTGGGCTGTTATGAGCTACAACAATGACCTATGTTATTGTAATACTTGTAATACTCCACTCCTTGTTTAAAAAGGTTTTGCTCCTGCTTTATTAATTAATCTTGGGACCATGTCTTAGATACACTATCATATGCCCTCCCTCTATGTAATGTTTTTGCTTACATTTTTCATTTTAGTCAAATCTCTCAATCTGAAGAAATGCCTTTGTGTGTCCATGTACAAAAATGGCTTTGTGTCTCTAGATCTTTTTATGATTTGGATGACCTTATGATTCATCCTCTCAGCATGAGATGAGAGGATGTATTAGTTTCAGTCACAGTTGTGTCATTGTCCTTCTAAGAATCTCCCAGTGATCACTGAAATATCTTAATTGTTTAGGTCGCAATTTTACCTAACCTAAAAAGAAACAAAATAACTCTGTCTATGACAAATAGCAATAGCTGCAAGGACACATATGTCTTACCCTATACCTACTTTGTAACTGCAGTTACTATAATGGCCACTAGAGGGTGCACTTGTGCTTCGACGTGTTTTTCATGATACCGCAGCCAATGTTTTGTGTTGAAAGTTTGCTAAAGAAACAATCAGTGCTTCTTTAGGATAGTTGCTACATATCACGGAGTTCTGTGAAGTCATTATGCTTAATGTCATAGTAAGGTTTAACTGGTTTTAAGACAATAAATATGTTTTAGATGTATGTTTTGACAATATGCATAAAAGTCAGGAATAAACATTACAATCTATCAATTGGAAACTCTCTTCTAAAGCTCTTCTTTAGTCAGTTAATAGGCATAATCTGATAGAGGTGCATTTTAAGTGCTGCTCATTGTTTTAAAGTCAAGTATTAGATTGCTGCCAGCTGATGTGTATCTCTCATCAGCAGTACTGTATGTGTATGTTGCCGTACCGTACCCGTAGGCTAAAAGACGCGTGAGCATGTGCTTAAGCTCTTTTGTTAGGGCCATGGTGTTTTAAATCAGTTTTCCCTTCAAAAACCATTTAATAAATCCCACACCATTAATGTCTGATGCTTCCAGGATGCGGGTGCATTAAGCCTGATTATAGTCTGACGGGCCAGGAAAACAGCGTGTATTTGTCCAGCTTGTCCTCAAATGATTTTTATCCCTCCCTGGTTTGTCAGTGAAGAGACAGTGAGCTGGGATGGATGGATGGATGGATAGATAGATAGATAGATAGATAGATAGATAGATAGATAGATAGATAGATAGATAGATAGATAGATAGATAGACAGACAGACAGACAGACAGACAGACAGATAGATAGATAGATAGATAGATAGATAGATAGATAGATAGATAGATAGATAGATAGATAGATAGAGGAAGAGAGAAAGACAAAGCAGAGATAATCCTGCCAACGTGACAGTTGCGTTAGCCTTGCTGGTGACACTGTGTGACACTGTAAGGTTAGAGGATCCGGGGCAGACATGAGTCTATTAGGAACAAGCCTCCCTGAGTCAGGACTGAGGAGAGGTGGATCTTTTAAACAGGCCTCCATCAATCGTACCACATCTGGATCTCAGAAGGTAAGAGTTTCCTACTCTCTTGGATCTTAGAACGTAAGAGTTTCCTACCCTCCTGGAGCAGCTGTTACTTGACAGGAAGCTTACGGACAGTAGGTCAAATCTAGAAGTCCAGAGGTACATGCACAGTTAAGTGGAAGAAACCAAGGTCATCGGAATGTTTCAAGTAAACAGAACATAGGCCTTTGAATTGCTTCACTGAATTTTTCACCTTCTGAATAAATTATTACCAGTTAGGCAAACAAGTCTACACAATTAGCTTTGTTAAAACATGAGTGAACTCATCTTTTCCACACTATGACCCTGAAGAGTACAATGCAGCTGCAACAATTTGCCGTTTCAGATTAATTGTGAGGGGAAGTGATGTTTACAAGCACTGATGGATTTGAATATTTTCATCAGACTTTTCTTAGTAGAGAAAACAGAGACCTTTTAAACATCTGGAGCATTTGTTGCATTTGTTCTGTTTTATAAAGCTTTCAAAGGTAAAACAGTTTATTATTTTTGAATGTTTTGCTTTTTTTTTTTTTTTTTTAGTATTTTAATATTTAAAGCATAATGAAAGCCATAGTTGGTCAGAAGTCAGGATCTAGTCAAATTAGGTGTACACCTGCAACATTGAATTTTGGGTCTTACAAAGGTTGAAACCATTTTAAATCTCTCAGTTTATGTTCTATCAAGTAAAATTGATTTGTTTGTTTACTACAGAAATCCAGAATGTCTTACATAACTTTTATTTCCACGTAAAGTAATGGACCTGAGTCTAAAAGTGTGAAAGCAGTTGTTGCATTCCCAGCCAGGCCATGAGAGCAGAAGCATGTCCTAGGACATGTGACCTGCTGCCATGGTGACAGAGGACCGAAGAGGAAAGAAAGCAGTGGGGCTTCAGTAGGAAGTTTCCTTTTGCACCTTAATACGTGACTATATGATATTCTGCAGTACTTCTCAGACCAGCACAAAATTGCAGCTTTTTCCTGCAATGCTGTGATACTTCCAGGCTGCTCCATCCCATCCTCTAATCCTCTATAATAGTGCAGTAGAAGCACAGCAGCTGAGTCAGATTAAATACTCTACTTTCTCTCTTTCTAACAGCTGCCCCTTTATGAGTAGTACTGAAACTCCTGTGCTCAAAACCAAGGAACTGAACGTTCTTTATAGAGTGTAATATGAATAAGAGAATCTGTGGCTGGTAAACAAAATATTTTAAAATCATAATAACAATTCTAACGTTGATGCTCGAGCAATATTCACAAAATCTGTCAAAGAATGCGGAAGGCTGCAGACATTCACAGGCCCACACACATACACAGGCACCTGTCCAAACATGCCTAGGTGTGAACAGGTCAGCTTCTAGTAAGAAAGGAATATAGTGTTGTTATCTTGAATTAAAACGCACATGCACATGCACACATACATATGATGGCTATTCTTACTGATTTTTAACTTGTGTATTATTGTATTTGGTATAAGAAATACATTCTTCAAAAGCATTTGTACAAAAGCATTCTTCCACATGCAATTTACATGTGTCGGTTCAATGTTTTTTGTAGTGTACATTGAATAAACCATGGGATAAATGGATGCACATACCTAAATTCTCTACTTTTATATAATGTATAATATATAATGTATAATGTGTTAATGTAACAATCCTAATCCTAACTGTTTTTCTTTTCTTTTTTGGAAAAATAATGATTTCCAAAACAGAATGCATATAAATTATGGAAGACCAGCTAGTGTTTCTTTCTCCTTCAAAATGTTACTTGTAAGGACATTTGCTTTACACATTTAGCAAACTTTTTATTTATATGGTATCCTGATGAATCTTAGTCTTCTACTGCAGTGTTACTAGTTCATACTGATTCACTTAACCCCTGCTGTGTTATTTTAAAAGAGTACTAAAATCAAGCCCAGCAGTGTGAAGCGGTTTATATATATATATATATATATATATATATATAAAGAAATCAACATTCTTGAAAATGTGTCTTATGACTCTTTGGTAGCTAATCAGTGCCACGTTGTGCTCATGTGATGATGACTGGATTTAACTGGATTATTTAAACCCACACAGACAATGAGCCCTTTCAGAGGTAGATTGAGAGAAACACATTTTACAGAGTTTAGGCAAATTAAAGGAAATGTGACCTTGCTTACACACTCAATAGCTCCAATAGTACTTCATCAGGGATGAGCACAGAATGACATTGCAGGCATTTAAGCGACAGCTCAAGCCACATATGCCTAACTGAATCATGGGTAAAGTCATGGTCAGCCTAAAACTGTTCACCGTTGAAAGTTTATTGTGATTTTTAAGGCCAAACATTTCTCGTCAGTAGATGACGGTTAAGGTGTTATGATGAACAATCTTTCATATTTGTAGGCTTACAGTGAGAGTTTTCAGCTAAACAATGTGAAAATGCAAGTTGTTTATGAAATTACATAAATTAAGAGTTTAAAAGTGTGATTTTACAGATTTCCTTCTCAAATTTAAAAAAATCTGATTGATATTGTTATTCTTGTACAAATAATTGCATAAATACAAAATACAAATGCAAATAATTGTACAAATAATTGTGATTCAGTTCTACTGAAGACCAAGGCAGTGTGGAATAACTGAATACTTTTAATTGTGGGCAGGTTCCATTGTTCTTGGTCATTTATCTGCAACAACCAAATCTAATCCTCTTTTAGCATATTTCTTCTTTCTTGGGGACTTTGCACACACTCTGCAGAAAGGAGCAAGGCTGTGAGTTGTGTGAGGATTTGGGTTTTAATTGCTGTGGATAATGGGAGTACGCCAGTTGAATAAAGCGAGTCACACCAGCCAAAGCCTTTCTCCAGCCAGTACCCTCTGTGTTCTGCACATATCTTCAGAACTAGCCTTTTGACCATAGCACTAACACACAGTGGTCTGAATGCTGCTGATTTCTGCTGATTTCTGCCTGTGGCTTTCACACGATAGATGCTCAACTCCCCTTTTGGATCATAAAAGCAAAATCACATTTCTCGCATTGTGATGTAAGTGCCACACTGCCTATGAGGAGTCACTGTTTTCAATGGCTGTACAAACACAGACAATCACAATACAAAAGACAATCCATTTCATGATATTAAAGGCCACTGAAAACACTGCACACAGTGGTATAAATCAATACACAGTAACTTAACGTAGCATCGTAGCATCACAGAATGCAAGTGAACAGGATGTACAGGTTACATGTGAACTGCTCACAACTGTATTTTCTAGTAATGTGACATATTAGTAGCTGAGCTTTTGGTAAGCACACAAATTCTGTGGAGAAATTAATTCCATAAAAATTTAATTCCATAAAAACAAAAACAAATCTGAAAAGAAATATGATATTGTAATGTTGTTTTAAGGTATTGCTTCACCTAAGCTGACATAACCTCTTGTTCCCAGCACCTCTGGGCTTGATATTGATATGTTCACCTTCTTTCCTCTTAATGTTCAGCACGTTAAAGTGTGAGGTGGAGCTGTCTGGTCAGAGAATCTGAGAAGAACAGACATAACGAAGCTGTTTCCAAAGATTCCCCACGTACATAAGAGGGAAATCTTATTCTCTTCTACAAGGAACATTTGAATAGAGAAGAAAGATAGCTGTGGCACTTATGCCTAGTTCTCAGGATGGTCTTGCAATGCTCTAACATGGCTGGTGGAAATAGAGATTAACTGCAAATAATGACAGTTGACCTCACCACAGCAATGTCCCCCACACCCCACATTCGTTTCTTAACAAGGGCCCAATTATCTCAATTATGCAAATGGGGGTTGAAGTCAAAGGTGGGGGGGGGGGGGGGGACACTTTCAAATTGAAAATTCAGGGAGTTTCAATCACTGAGGTGTACACAGGTCACAGGTCCTTCTATTTTGCTCTGCCGTTCAGCCTAGCCCTTTTATTACAATGAACCTAGCACTGACTGTTACCCTGAAAACTTGACGAAAACAAAAGATCTGAAGAATAGGAAGATTAATGTAGCACGAGGCCTGGGGGGGTTGAGGCTATTAAGGCATATTTGCTGTGCTCCTTGTTCTAGCGGGGGATGAAAATACCCTTTGGGCAACGAGAGAGGGGTCATGGGACTCCCAAAAGGATTACCTTGAACTGGAGTCATGAGACTTGCCCTGAACAAAAACCCCGCTCACATGCTCATCATATGAACGACCCCTCATAAAGTGATGAGGTTTCATGTGCTGTGGGACTCACTGGGTGTCGACACACTGGGAAAGAACGCACCCCTCGGTAGATTTGCCGCAGCAGGGAGGCTGATGTAGAAAGCTGCAGCCACAATATCTCTGCTTTCTAACTCCACAGGTAGGACCTGCTTGTTCTTGCTGAAGCTGATGATCTTATGGGTCCTTTCTCTGGTAGTGTGGTTCTGAGATGAGATGGGACTGTACACTGTAGCATCTGGTTTATAGTGGGGACACTCAGTATGGGGTAGCCGGTTTCCATGCAGCAGAAAATGAGCTCAATGAACAAAAGCTGATTGTGTAGTTTTGCTATGAAAATGTAAGCTGCTTAGAAAAATTCTACATTGGCATTCAAAGCTACAATTTGAAATGAAATGATATTGTGGTGTAGTTTAGTTTATCTTGATCAAATATGGAATTCACAAACCATTTATTCCTCTTAGTGATGAGCTGGTGCCAGCCACCAAGCTTTAATTACATACTTTAAATCATGAGCTCACTATTGTGCAAGAATAAATTAAAATGGTCAAATCTAATGTTTAATCCTTAAAAAGCTCCCTCATAAAATTAGCATTGCATAATATTGAATTTGTTGGATGAATAAATCTAAGCAATTAGTATTTTTGATAAATTACTTCATCATAATCTAGTGCATTGGTCTTATGAAAAGAAAATATAAGGTATAAAATATTAAACAAAATATATTGAGAATATATTGACTAAATATTACTCTAGACTAAAGAGAAACGATAGAATGAGGACTCTATATAAAAAATAGCACAGAGTAAGTCAAGGTTAGTTGGGTTTATAACTAGCTCTTTCTAGTGCCTTGTCCAGTCATGCATACCTGTCTCTGTTGAGCTGTATACTCCTAGATGTACATTCATCCAAATGTATAGTATACAGTAAATGTAAATAAATGCATTTTAACTAAATGCTAAATGAGCAGCTATTTAATATCTTATTTTTCAGTGTGCATATTTACGATGCAAGATATACCATGTGTGAAGTATGTTACTAGCTTGTAGCTACTTTGCTGCTTATACTATAGTGAGGATTAGCAGTAGTAAGAGGATCTAATGCATCTAGCTGAGCAAAACTTGTAAGACTAAAAGCACTTCTTAGAGTAATTGGTATAACATATGGATTTCCTGACCCAAAATTAAAGCGAAAGGCACCACACTGACTGTCTATTTCATAGGGAGCAGTTTTAAAAGTGCATCATATTTTTATGGTGCTATTCACCCCTTTGTGTTTTGATTCCTTTGATATTACAGCAAATCGGGTCCACTAACTTAAAATACAATTTGTCAATTAGACAGTGAAATGCTGATAGTTAAAATATAATTGTCATGTATGTCTTACTATACACTTTCCTTTTGTATCACAGGGCCAGAGAGCTTGGATTGAAAAAACCTTTCAGAAAAGACATTGCATTCATATTTTTCCATGCAAGGATCCAACTCGGTAAGCACCTTTGTCTCAGTAAATCACTGTAATTTTCACACAACACTTTGAATTGCACCAGATGCTGAACAGAAAGACTGTAACACAGCAGTCAACAGAACGTGGAACAAGCATATTAAGGTTAAGGGACAACAGAAGTGCCGTTCAACAACTCCTGCTTGGAAAGGATCATTAGCAACTATTCATAATGCATGCTGTTCTTATATAACAAGGTGGAGATCTGCCAGAGCGAATGAGCTCTGTGCGCTCTGTGCGCGTACTAAAGAGGGCTGCTTTGGCGCAGATGGACCGCAGAGAAAGACTGGACGCTTTTCTTTCTTTCCTTTCGGTCTCACTGTACCATAACTCTATTAGGTCACATAATTCTACATTTTAAAACAAGCTTTCTGCATCATAGAAAAAATTTTAAAAAACTTGTCCTGATTATCATTTTTAATGAATCATTTTCATTTGAAATGATTATTATTTGAAGAGGTAAAAATCGATTTTCTAATGTGACTCTTAAATCGTTTCATACCTCTCCATATTTCTTTGACTCTCCAAATTAAAAAAATTGGTTCCATTTTATTTTGTTGATCTCTATAGATTATGTAAAGATGCACAAATTGTTAACATGCTGTTGGTTGGATCTATAGTGATTCTCAACAGGGTTAGATTTAGGTTTAGAATTATGTTTAGGTTTTGAGTTGTTAAGGTTAGGCCTGGGGTTAGGTTTAAAGTTAGATTTATTAGAATTGATCATATTTAAATTATTTCCAGTTGTTTTTAATTGATATCCAGAGGAATGTTAATTAAAGGTAAACTAATCACCTACAAAGCATTTATGGGGGCAATCAAAATAAAGTGTTACCAAAAATCTGAGATGCCTTAACTCATTAAGCCTCAGTAGTGACGAGCCGCCTTGGTTTCTCCTAAGATGTGCCTGCGGTAATCTGCTGACCCAACATGCAGCCATCCCACCCGGGGCTGCCACCAGCAAGCCTGCAGTGGACAACCAGGGAGACGTTTTGCAGGAGAAATGGTCAGTGGCCAAGCACACCCAGACCTCCCCTACAGACGCTTACGGCATCATCGAGTTCCAGGGAGGAGGGTTCGTCAACAAGGCCATGGTACAGATGTTACACCTTCTACTTTCAGAAAAATAAAAACTCCTTTAAATCATGGTTAACACTGAGCATCAGACAAACTAGTTTCAGAGCTTAAAATGTCAACTAAGCTTGATTATTATTGGTAAATCTTTACCGACACTGTCAGTCGGTGACTACAATTAATGTCTGGAAGTATTTAGAATGTCTGTCATCAAGACCTCAATCTTTTTTCAGTATATCAGAGTGTCCTATGACACTAAGCCCGACAACTTGCTGCACCTCATGGTGAAAGAGTGGCACCTAGAGCTCCCTACACTGCTCATATCTGTTCATGGAGGCCTGCAGAACTTTGACTTGCAGCCCAAACTCAAGCAAGTCTTTGGCAAAGGCCTAATTAAGGCTGCAGTGACTACGGGAGCCTGGATCTTCACTGCTGGAATTAGCACAGGTGGACCTACAGATGGCGCTAACATGCTTCACTGTATATTTAATATGTAATGTCTATTGTTGTTTTGCTAAAAAAAAACCATGTTAAATTCAGTAGAGAATTATCATGAAGTGTGTGTATCAAAAGGGTTCAGAATAATAGAAGTACTGACTTCACCACGGTAACCGCCATTGTTGTGACGATGAAAACATCCTGCACTGTGTGCCCTCCAACAGGGGTGATCCGACATGTTGGAGATGCACTGAAAGACCATTCCTCTAAGTCTAGAGGGAAGGTTTGTGCCATAGGGATTGCTCCATGGGGAATCCTGGAGAGCAAGGAGGATCTCATTGGAAAAGACGTGAGTCTGAGCACAACATCCATTCATAGCCTTACGTCCATGGGACTCCAGAGACTAGTACTCTGTGTTGGTTACTGAATCCAGCTAAGCCTCCAAGCCCAGGGCTCACTTCTTCACCGGCCTGTTTGGACGTCCTCAGGTGACCAAACCTTACCAGGCAATGTCCAACCCTCTGAGCAAGCTGGCCGTGCTCAACAGCAGCCACTCACATTTCATCCTGTGTGATAACGGCACGTGTGGGAAGTACGGGGCTGAGGTCAGGCTGCGTAGGCAGCTGGAGAAGCACATCTCGCTGCAGAAGATTAACACCCGTAAGTATGCCCAGACAAACCAGCCATGCAGTGCCTCAAACACATCTGCTGCTAATGCACCACTGGTCATCTTAACGTAAGTGCTTTTTTTTTTGGTAGCTCAAGGATGGTGCTGGCGATGCTGAGGTTGAAATGTTAGAACAATTATGTCAGCCAGCAACATTTGGGAAAAGCATTTATGGATAGTTTTGCTGCTCTGTCAGTACACTGAGAGGCTCTTGTCTGTGACCTGTGGGTTTCCCTTTGTCATCCTATGCCTGGAACTTGGAGTAAGGCAGGGACAGCAAAGGGATGCTCAGCTGTCACCACTCACATCACCCCCTAACTGGGCCCCTGCACATGGCAAAAAATGAGGTCTCACAACTATACAATGAATGCCCTTTTTACTTAATTTTCTGCCAAATGTTACTGTCAGATGCGTGTACTCTCTACTTTTACTCTCATCATGCAATAACTGCTAAGTTGATTAAGTGTAATAGGTACTTTTTCTGTGATATGTGTATTTTTGAGCTGTGGTTCATGCAACATCACTATTGTTTTGCCTTATTCTACTATTTTTTGCTGTTATTTCATGGTTTAAAGACTTGAAAGCAACAGTCAGTCTTGCAACTCAAACTGGGTTTGGTGTGTGTTAAGTGGGTTTGTAATGTCCCCGTGCCTTAGGATTAGGGCAGGGGGTGCCTCTGCTGTGCCTGATTGTAGAAGGAGGTCCCAACATGATCACCGTGGTGCTGGAGAGCCTGCGCGAGGAGCCGCCGGTGCCAGTGGTGGTGTGCGACGGCAGCGGACGTGCCTCCGACATCCTCTCCTTTGCCCACAAGCACTCAGAGAAGGGAGAGTAAGAGCTCATGCCTAGTGGAGTGTTAAGACGCCATTAGCTCGGACAGGGCCGGTAGCTTGCTGGTGGTAGGGCAGTCCTTTCTCTAATACAGACATTTGATGCTTCTAGAGTAATCAGTGAGGATGCCCGAGACCAGCTGCTGGTCACCATTCAGAAGACTTTCAGCTACAACAAGAGCCAGTCTCAGCAAATCTACCACATGATCATGGAGTGCATGAAGAAACGGGAGCTGGTGAGTAGATGTCTGAAACAACAGGAAACAATTAGCAATGCATGATTTTGGTTGCAAAACGTAAGTGCTCAAAAGGATTTGTCTGACTGCTTAAAGAATACCTATACCTATATAACCATTATGACTGACTGTTTTGTAAGAAAATTGTAACACTGTTGTAAATGGTTAAGAATTCACTACCTTTATAGCTTGTCTATTAAATCATTCCATTTGGTTGTATTACATGCAGCCTTCTATAAATAAACATTGTCCTGAGATTAATGATGTGGATCATCATTCATGTGGTCTTCATTTGTCAGCAGTCATCTCTATTCAATCATTTGGAATTAAAATCATTTTCCCTTCCCTAAGACATTTCCCATGTTATGTGGCATAACATTCATTTGGAGATCTTTTATGTCTGATGAGTCTCTTGGGCTCACTTCACTATGTGGTGTAAACTGCCATACATTAATTATCCAGAGCAAGGCAAAATCATTTGCAGTGAGAATCTTCATGTTTAGGAGCTGGCTAAATTCCAAAGGGTCTGTTTTTTCTGATTTTGCAACCATTTGTGCTGCAGCAGCAGGTTTAGTAGATAGTAAGTGATGTGTTAAGTAGTTTTTAATACTCCTCAAAACAGGAGATAATCTCCAGTTCCAAGCATCTGGACTGGGATCAGTGCACTGCCACCTGCTCCGACCAGCAGCCTCGCATTCATTTGTCCTGACTCACACATACAGATGGAATAGATGCTCTATCACTCTGTAATCCACACAGAGCTCCTCTTCCTCTTACACTAATAACTAAGTCTGTTTTAGTCACAGTAAATTTCACTGTGGTGTCTGTGTCATATTAAAACTGCCTCCAATAGCTTCTAATATAATACCTAGAATACCTTTTACAATAAGTTAAATGAGAAGTGCCTAATACCCAAATGCCATTTTAAAAAGGTAAATAAATCCTTAGGTAAATAAAAAGGTAAATAATCCGTAGACCTTATTTTTACTCAGATCAGGTATTAGTTAGTCATTAGAAATTTAAACATAGGATCCTTTATTTTCAAAAGCCTAAAGTTTATAATCTCATGGCATTTCACTAGACATTCCATAAAAACTAGTGGTTACAGTTCAGCAAATATTTTCGTCTCCATAGAACCACAAAATGAATTAAACACAGGAACACAGTACCTTTTTTGTCTGGGTAATCATGAATACAACCAGTATAGTTCACTTTCAGCTTTCCCTCTGTCATTTCATTGTAAGCACAAGGCTCCAATCACAATGAATCAGCTGCACCAAGCTACTTATTAAAGATGCACAGTAGAACTCTAAAATCTTTGGCTTAGTGCCACATATGCATACCAGCTTAATTATACATAATAGTGTTGCTGTAACGAACGTGAGGCGGATGCAGTCGCTGAGAGGAGTGAGATTTATTATGGGCAAATCCAAAGTTAGTGTCGCTTAGACAGCCCAGGGTCATGGAGCCAACACAAAAAGATCAAGGATACATCATAAACAGAAAACTACAAACAAGAAATGGAAAACAGACTGCATACAAAACAGGCTAGGAAAAGCACAAGGTGGGCTAAGACAAACAAAGGCTACGTACAATTACCAGCGACAAAATTAGGGAAACACGGGGTATAAGTACACATGGTAATGAGGGCTAACCAGAGGGAAACAAGAAACAGGTGAAACTAATGAAACAGCAAAAAAAAAAAAAAAAAAAAACCCAAAACAAAACAAGGAACGGAACAGGAACGGAGAAAATGGAACGAAGACGTGAGACAGGGAAACCATGGAGACAGATGCCGAGGAGGGGCCAACCGTGACAGGTGCACATGTGACTGCATCTCTGAAACAATTATAATTTATAGAGGCCTCTAAAACCAGGAAAGGTCTTGTTTCAGGGATAATTCATTCAGTAGGCAATGCATAAAAGCGGGTGTAGGGATGCTCAAAGGAAGTGCTTTTATTTTGTTACTTGCCATGAAAATCTTCTTAGAAAACACAGTATTCATTCCTCCATTCCCCTGTTCCTTTGTTAAGTCATTTACTCATTCATGTATTTTTTTTCATTTATTTGGTACAGTAAAGGGTAAGAACAATTATTCACAAAAAGATTTCCTTTATCAAAATCTCCTACTGTAATATCCTATGACAGATTACAGTCTTTCGAATGGGTGCAGAGGGGCAGCAGGACATTGAGATGGCCATTCTAACAGCTTTACTGAAAGGTACACATTCGGCTTTATACAAAAGAGCTGCTGAACACAGCTAAGAACCAGACTGGCTGCAGATCCCATAAATCATCTGAGCATGCCTTCTGTACACACTCAGGCACTAACGCCTCAGCTCCGGACCAACTGAGTTTGGCTCTAGCTTGGAATAGGGTGGACATAGCACGCAACCAAATCTTTGTGTATGGACACAATCTTCCAGTGAGTGCACACTCAGCCTCATCTTCAGAATGCAAGCATACTCCCAAAACAACCCTTTCAACATGTTCAGCGTTCCCAGAGATAAGGAGAGGCTTCTTTGATTTCATAGCCTGCAAGTGCAATAGCCAGTGCTACATCCATTAAGGAGCATCCCACTAAGGAGAAGCCCAAGAGTTCAGGTGGTGGACCTCAGCGCAAAGGAAAACCCAGAGGGAAGAAAGGCAAAGCTGGGAAGGCCAAGCCAGAAGTGCCAGAGGAAACAGACCCTAGGAAGTTAGCCTTACTGAACTGGGTAAGCCTGACACAATACATAACCATTACCTTTTTGTATAGTCTGAAGAACTAATACTCAGCACTCAAAACCTCAGTAATTATTTTTATTTACTGAAATATGCGGTAGAATAGCCATGGGTCAAAAAGCCACTACAGCCGTCTGAGCAGTAATGTGTACCGAAGTGTAATGTGCTTCTTTTCCTGTTGGCACCCCCTTCAGGTGAACTCACTGGAGCAGGCGATGATGGATGCACTGGTGCTGGACAGAGTAGACTTTGTGAAGCTGCTGATCGAAAATGGGGTCAACATTCACCACTTCCTGACCATCCCACGACTAGAGGAGTTATATAACACAGTGAGCATGCTGATCACAGCACAGTTGGTGAAAATAATATTTCAATCCTCCAAAAGAATATTCACTATCCATAAAGATACATGGGATTATTTATTAGACAGTGTTTTATTATTTGAAACAATTCACTGTTTCTTTCTGTTGCTGTTGTTTGCATTTCCAGAAACTTGGACCCACCAACACACTAAACATTTTAGTTCGAGATGTTAAAAAAGTAAGTTACTGAAAATATATGTTTCCAGAAGTATATGAAAAAATAGAGGATTCTTTAATGTCAGATACTGTAAAATATGCAGAGTTGTCAAAAGCTAAGTCAAATTGGTTTTCTTTTCTGCATATTTAAGTGGTTAAATATCTATCTACAAATCTATTTCAATTCAAAATCTGAGACTGATAGGTTTTAATTCATTTTAATCAGTCTTACATAACAGCATCTTTTATAATCTTTGGAAAGCTTAAAGACAAATTAAGTAATGTAAATCAAACTATCATAAAGGTTAACACTGGTTGCATATTGCTTGAACAGAATAATAACACTTATATACCATTATTATTTTTAAAGGATTTTCTGTGAGATGCTTTGCCAACATTTTCGGCAGTCATTTTAAGTTTTTGCTAGTGCTATAGGGATCCTGGCTACTACATAGGTAGTTTATATCCCAGCTGTCTTTTATGATATCCCAGGGGAACCTTCCTCCAGACTATCAAATCACACTGATTGACATCGGCCTGGTGGTGGAGTACCTCATGGGCGGAGCCTACCGCTGTAACTACACAAGGAAAGGTTTCCGTTCTCTCTACAACAACCTTTATGGACTTAAAAGGGTAAGAACTGCAACTCTCAACTGTCTGCCTATGTGGGATGTACTGTTAATAAGAATCTAACGTATCTTACCATCTTCATATCTACAGCCTAAAGCCCTAAAACTACTTGGTATGGAGGTATGATTACGAACCTACCTCTTTGTTGTACATATTGCTGTATATCGTTGTCATTGAATCCTGTTTTGCTAAGGTGTCAGTATTCACCTCCTCTAGGATGATGAACCCAGAACGAAAGGCAAGAAGAGGAAGAAAAAGAAGGAGGAGGAGGTGGAAGTTGACACGGATGACCCCGAGGTCAGCCGTTTCCATTTCCCGTTCCATGAGCTGATGATCTGGGCAGTGCTAATGAGAAGGCAGAGGATGGCTCAGTTCCTGTGGCAGAGAGGAGAGGAGGCCATGGCAAAGGCCCTGGTGGCCTGTAAGCTCTACAAAGCCATGGCCCACGAGTCCTCCGCCAGTGAGATGGTGGATGACATTTCTCAGGATATGGACAGCAACTCTAAGTGAGTGCCTGCGGTAAACAACCTGAAGCAGGCAGACACACCATGTCACTGATCCCACTTTTCCTCAGAATATCGCCGAGTCAAAGAATATTAGTCTTCCTCAGTGTCAGCTGTGTATAAGCCATTTTGGATCAAATGTTTTATTTCAGACATGTGATCCAAAGGGTGTAGATGTAACTGTACTGTCACAGTCACTGACCGTTCTAGTAGAGGTATCAGCCATTACCAGAGCTATCTATGTCACCTTGCAGTTACTAAAAACAAGCCACTCGTGGTGTCCATAAAAGAGCGTGTTCACTTTCAGGGAGTTTGGAACTTTAGCCTATGAGCTTCTGGACCAGGCCTACAAGCATGACGAGCAGGTGGCCATGAAGCTGCTTACCTATGAGCTCAAGAACTGGAGCAAGTCCACCTGTCTGAAACTGGCAGTGGCTGCCAAGCACAGGGACTTCATTGCCCACACCTGCAGCCAGATGCTCCTGACTGACATGTGGATGGGCTGTCTGAGGATGGGCAAAAACCCTGGACTCAAGGTGCTGAATCAATTATTTTGACATTTCATAATATGTCTGTCTTTAGGATAGGATTTCACTGTTTTTAAATATATACATTCCATCTCTGTTTAGGGCTGTTTTTCAACTCATAAGGTCTTATGCAAATGTCATGCTTATCTAGGCATACATGTAGTTTTGCTTATGTATTTATTCATTTGTTTATTACTGTAATCACAACCTCCTCTGCCCAGGTGATTATCGGTATCATTTTCCCTCCATCAATCCTGCTCCTGGATTTCCGTCTGGGTGATGACACCCACCAAAGTTCTGATGACCAGGAAAACACCAAGGACAAGGATGACGACAACAAATCCAGCAAGGTAACTATAGTGTTTGTCCCTTAAGAAGCATCATAATTATAAGCAATATTCAGAACCATGTGTTTCATATATAGAATATTAGTTATTGTAGTTAGAATATAATAGATAGTAATAGACAGAACATTATAATTTAATGTTTGGTTTGGAATTAAAACAATACTTTGCACAGGGTTTATTTTTCAGTGTTTACCTTAAAAGGTTAGCACAGTAGCGCGCAATAGTAACCAAAAATATCCAAGGTCATAGACGACACTTTGTAGAATGAATTAGCTATAGTAAGTTTATGGCAACACTTCACATTATACAAAGTTATTCAAGTTCCAGTAAAATTTTACACAATTTCAAATCTTCCCAAACCCAGGATGCCACAGACACACACTCCAGGAAAGGAGATGAAGAAGAAGGTAGCAAGAAACAAGGACGTGTGCCCATTGGAAAGAAGTTCTATGAATTCTACAACGCCCCATTCACCAAATTTTGGTTTAATACTGTCAGTATTATGTTCATACCATTTCGTATTTGATATTCATGTGAATGTAGTCTTACTGAGTGCGAACTTAGCATTCCTTATACCTGCAATGTGTCTGATTTTTTATTTTTTTTGCAGATATCCTACCTTGTGTATCTTATGCTGTACAATTACGTTGTTCTGGTGAAGATGGAGAATTGGCCATGCATCCAAGAGTGGGTGGTCATCTCCTATATACTGACCCTGGGCCTGGAGAAAGTTAGACAGGTAAGATTCAAACCCTTTTTAGTGTAACATCTGCAGTGTACCCTAAAGCACTAACTATAACAGTAAACAATTAAATTAAACTAGACAGTACAAGGTAAAGTCAATAAGGTTGACCCAACAGGACTGGACATTATAAGTTATTTAAATTATGCTGATTTGACTGTGCAGGACAGCTGAATTAAACTCTTGTCGTATCAGTGGTCTCGGAATTGAAAAAAAAAAAACAACAACATTGAATCCTATCTCACCAGTAAGAGTTCTTATTTGAATATTTTGTTCATAGATTTAAGTGACAGGTTCAGTGCACAGAGTAGAATCCCTTCCATAAACAAATTAGAAGCAAATTTTAGGCCCTAAACACATAGTGTACTCTAATAACAATAAATATATTAAAACCAAAATGACACAAAAGTTAAATGTCATTGTAATAAAAGTAGAAATGAAGTGGGAATGTCATTTTGAAATAGAAAAAGACATACACTAATACAGTTAAATCACATTTGCCATTTTAACTGTTGTTCTAACAGAACTGCATCAATTATAACTGAAGCAGTTATAGTCTGTATATTTTCATATGGCATCAAGGTGTAGTCACAAACAATTTATTTTTAAAAAGTTATTTTACTTTTTCTCACATTAACAAGACATGATTCCTGTTCAGGACATCCCAAAGTAAGAATACAATTAACTAAAACATTATATTTATATGAATTACCAAGTTTAACTCGATTCCTTAATTTGAAAGCTAATTTCTTTTTGAATAACACACCAAATGTTAAAAGTGTAATGTTTAAAAGACAATTCTATAAAGTTACAAAGTCATCTCACAGTGAACCACCGTAACTGTAAGAGATGATTGACCAAGCTCAATAGTTTATAACACACTCTTATTTTGTAGATGTCTTGCACATATTCTATCACCTGAATCTGGCACTAGAGGGGTAAACAGGGAATATAAATAGGCTGAATGCAAAACTAGTAATGTGAGATTTGTCTGGTGTATGTCAGATCTTGATGTCAGAGCCTGGTAAGCTCAGGCAGAAGATTAACGTGTGGCTGGAAGAATACTGGAACATCACAGACCTGATAGCCATCTCCATGTTCCTGCTCGGCCTCCTCCTCAGACTGCAGGAGCCATATATGGGTTATGGCCGGGTTATCTACTGTGTGGACATCATCTTCTGGTACATCCGTGTCTTAGACATTTTTGGAGTCAACAAGTACCTTGGACCCTATGTCATGATGATTGGAAAGATGGTAAGAAATGGACATTGTGCAAAGAAGTAAACCAGACTTCAGGGTTTTTATGCATGTCTCCATGTCAAAGCATTTGGACCAATAACCTCTAACAGGCCTCTGGGCTTAATTGCAACCCTGTTTCTTTTTTCTTTCTGAATCTCAGACTTTTTCAACCTTAGATAACATAATGTTTAGGCTTTAGGATACAGAGAAGTTTAAAACTTGTGTGACTGTTCTACCTCTGTGTGTGTGTGTGTGTGTGTGTGTGTGTGTGTGTGTGTCTTGAAGGCTGCCGTGCTGTAAGAATCTCTGTTGCTGTGTCTTTCAGATGATTGACATGCTGTATTTTGTGGTGATCATGTTGGTGGTCCTCATGAGCTTTGGGGTGGCACGACAGGCCATACTGCACCCCGATGAGGAGCTGACATGGCGTCTGGCCCGAAACATCTTCTACATGCCCTACTGGATGATCTATGGAGAGGTGTTTGCGGACTCAATAGACCGTAAGACTAGAATTGATAGTAAGATTCTTTTTGCTGCCTCCAGGGTAGATAGCCTTATGAGTGTGCTTCTCTTTCCACTGACATAATTAGTTGACATAATTATGTGGTCTTTCATGATTTGCATATTCATTTTGTGTTATTTGTAGGCTTTAAGTTTCAGATATTATTCTATCTGGTATGAAATAAAATGAAGACTTGGGGTTACTCAGTATTTTTAGTAAAAGTGTAAACTGCCATACATACCAAACAGTTTGACTGGGATGGATAAACTTAGTTGGATCTGATATAGTAGTAGTCTACTCAGACCAACAAAAAAAGGCCAACAAAAAAATCAGTAACAATGCAGTTTTTATAGACTGTGCATTTGTCAGTTTTTGAGTGTGGACTGCCCTGAAATCTCTTTTCCTTAGACACAGAAATATTACAAGAGATATTCCCTTATAATGTATATAAAAGCTAACAAATGGTAGTCTTAACAAGCCAGGATTGGGCTTGTTAGAGGTATACAGTACATAGCCATTGTGATACAGAAATGTAACATTTCTCTTAGTACATCACCAAAATACTTCTTTCATAACCATTATCAATTTTTAGCTCATGTGATTTTATGCATCTAACATACATAGTCATTAGAAAATATATGGATTTGGATGTCTTGCAGTTAAGCTTCAGTGTCTCAGGGAACACAACCTTTTCACTAAAGCACCGGACTATATCGCTACCTTTTCAGTCATACATAACATTTTATAAAAACTAACCTTTTTTAAGGAAATTGCAGATATTACTTGTCCATCAAAACATTTTCTAAGAAGTCCCTTTTTCTTAGCTTCAGTTATGGAATTATAAATCCAACAATTAATCTATATAGAGTTTTACAACTGACTTCAGTTAATAACTGTGATTCTTTTGAATACACATCTTTTGCTGGCTGTTTTTAAAAAATTTTTATTTAACTTCCTCTCTCTTCTCAATGAATTTGCTTCACTGGAATGTTCTGCAGTTTATGCAATGGAAATAAATCGTAAGTAAACAGTACATTCTTCAAAAATGTTCTGTCCTTTGAACAAGGAAAGGAAGTTCCCACTAGAGTGCAAGAGTGAGATGTAAGGTCTTTCCCTCCAGCCCCCTGTGGAGAAAATAAGTATGACGAAGATGGGAAGAAATATCCGCCCTGCATCCCTGGGGCTTGGCTCACTCCAGCCATCATGGCCTGCTATTTGCTGGTGGCTAATATCCTCCTTGTCAACTTGCTCATTGCTGTCTTTAAGTAAGTGTACAAGTCAGTGCCGATGCACAACCTAGAATACCATGGCCTACCTCAATGTGCCATAGAACAAAAAGGAAATTCAACATTTAGATATAAATTAATGAATGGCTTCTGTAAGAAGTATGGATATGGTAATACGCTAACAGACTACTATATTTACTGACCTAACAGCAATACCTTCTTTGAGGTGAAGTCCATCTCGAACCAGGTGTGGAAGTTCCAGCGGTATCAGCTGATCATGACTTTCCATGATAGGCCAGTGCTTCCTCCTCCTCTCATCATCTTCAGCCACATCTACGTTCTCTTCAAACAGTTATGCTGCCGCTGTGGCAGCAGAAAGGAGGGGGATGTGGACGAGAAGGACAGAGGCTTGAGTGAGTTTGTGAGATCAATGGCCTGGTTTCTCTGAACCATGGATAATGAACTACATTTAAGATGTCTGTGATTCCAGGGTCAGTCATTTCTGCTGCACTAAAGTATTTGATCATTTTCCCCCATTTGAAGCCATGACATTAGTCACATAATACAATACCACATTTGTTTGCTACATTACACACTATTTGGGACTCCTGTTAGGAACAACGGCAAAAGGTATTAACCATATTTATTTAAGCTTGATTTGATTTATAAAACAAAATAATCAAGCATATTTTCCAATGTGTTACATTTTGCATTTATGTCACTGTGCAACTGAATGATCACAGTTTCAGCATTTTTCTCCAAGAGCTTATCCTGAATGTGGAAGAGCTGAAGGCTCTGTACGAATTTGAGGAGCAGTGTGTGGAGGAGTACTTCAGAGGGAAGGAAGACGAGCAACAGTGCTCAAACGATGAGCGGATAAGGGTGACATCTGAAAGGTTCTAACACCACATTCCAGAAGATGAAAGAAGGCTTTTTGCTGCTGCCTTTATCACGGCATTGAAGTGCACTTTTAAAGCATTTTTAAATCAAACCTTCTATGGTTTTTTTTTCAGGGTGGAAAATATGTCCATACGCCTTGAGGAAGTCAATGAAAGAGAGAACACGATGAAGGCCTCCCTACAGACAGTGGATCTCAGGCTTGCCCAGCTTGAGGACATCCACTCTCGCATGATGAATGCCTTGGAGAAGCTGGCTGGCATTGATCACGCTGAACTGACCCGCACACGGTCAGGGGCGTCCTCGGTCTGTGGCACCTCGCTGCTTCGTTCCAGCAGTGTTAACAGCACTGATGGGTACAGCCTCTATCGCTACTATCTGGATGACTGCTCACCCTCTGATGAGAAGGATGTGACCAAGGCAAGCCAGCTCACCTCACCGAGACAGTCCAAAATGGGGAAGGCACCTAGCACCATTACAATCCCTTCAAAAGAGCATGGCCAGAGTTTGGAGATGGAAGCCCCTGAACAAAGGAGCTCCTGTGTGGACATCTGGATCTCCCCTTGTGAGCAGAAAGCTGATGTATCAGATCATACTGGAGAGGTATGGACACAGGCTGAAATATCTACCCAGCCTCTCGCGGCTGGTCAAGTTTACCAGAATACTCCTGCAGTTAAACTTGACAAAACATTTCAGAGAGTTAAGCTTGATTCTGCTTTCTCATTTCCCTTGGAAAAAGTAAAGGCATTCAAACACTATCTATCAGAGGATCTGACCACTTCACCCTCTTTAGCATGGAAGTCTAGAAGCACCATCTTGTATGACCCAGTTGATAAGGAAGCTGATGTGCAGTGGGCTACAGACTCCAGCTCTCCTGAACAAATGAGTGGTGGGTCACCAGCCATGAGACGGTGGAGTGATGGCTTTGAGTATAAGGTTCACCCCAGCCTTTTTGGCCAGATGCCTAAAGTATCGATAGTCCAGCCCCCAAATGTACACATTATCAAACCCAAAGATGAACATGAGGCAGATGACTATGAGAGGTGTCAGAGACTAAGAATTCAGACCAGGAATGAGAAACAACCAGAAGGTAGATCCCAGGGAGATACACCAGAGGAATGCCAGAAAAACTGGAATAATGTTAAGCAAGATGGAATTAAGGAGAATGGCCCAGAAGAAAGTCAGAAGATCGATAGCATTAGAGGTAAGAAAGCCAGGCTCTCAACAGGAAGAGCTGAAGCACAGAGACACAGTCTGGAAGAAGGAAGGATGCACCTATATGAGGACGGACGCGATTGTTGCCACCTTCGTGTACCTGAAGAGAGAAGGTACCTCCCAGCAAGATCCAAGAGCTTGAACAAAGGTCACAAAGTTTTAGTGGAAAGCGTGGACAAGCCCAGGAGTTCCAACAGTGAGAGAGTCCTTGCAGGTGTGAGGTCTACTGAGAAACCTGAAGAAAACTCTGGAAAAGAATCACAGGTTGAAGAACCTGAGAAAGAGTTATATCTGAATATGGCGGTTTAAACAGACTTGGAGAGACGACGACAGGAGATACTGTAATAGATGCTCCTGTAACACAACAGTCATGTGCACAGTTGACTGTGCACAGTCTCTAATGACTTTATCTCGACAGAGCTTGGCATAGCATTAAAACTGTATTTATTTCCTTCATAATAGATGTTTTGGATGTTTTTGTTGATATTAGTAAGACAACCATTTTCAGGGTATCTGCTTATATTTGCAGCTGTATATGCTTCAATAAAATACATATTCATATTTATTATTTACAGTTAAGTTTTTTATGTGTGTGTGTGTGTGTGTGTGTGTGTGTGTGTTGCACCCTGGTCTTATTATTTCATTTCATATTATTTCATTTCACTGTATATAGCTGGAGTGGCAATAAAAAACCTCTTGACCTCATTCTACATGAACCAACTAGTAGTAAATACTTCATATTTTGCTTTAAAGTTGAATATTTGATCACTGGTGGTCACAAAATTATAAGGGAAGTCAAGTCTGCATTGTTACTCCAGAAGAAGAAGCAGAAGCAGAAGAAGAATGAAACACCCAGTCCATTTTCTATTCATTACAGTGTAACCTACTTCATCCAACTATTCCTAATATTTTGCTGCTATGATAAACTATGAAGATAAAAAAGGTTTTCTAAGTACAGTAAATATACATCATGGAACTTACACAGCACTACGGCACCCTCTGGTGATTAAGAAAGGTATATGAACTGCAGGTATATAGTTGTATAAGATATAACATGAAATAGCAAAAAAAAAAAACACAGTTAGAATACAAATAATAACATTATGTAATCTTTACTTTGGTTATATGTAGTACAAAATGTGCACAATTATTAAAAATGACAGGTTACACTTTCTTTTTTTTTAAAACAATCATTAGCCTGCTAGATGTGTAGGTTTTTTTAAGAAAGCATTTCCTTGTTGAATTGAAAAATGGCAGTACAGTGACAACAATATATCAGAATACTTTTAATCAATAAAATCAGTTACAGACATGTGTGCATAGCAAGAGTGCCATGTGAACCTGTTGAAATAATATGCTACATTGGCCTTTATTTTGTGGCAAGCTTCCAAACATATTTCAATTGCCACAGCTTCTAGCACAGTGGCCTAGAAGATGTAACACTAATTCATGTACAGGAATTGTTTTCAAGGCCTCAGCTGTAGAGGTGGCATTTTATTGCTAACTCATGTATCTCATCAGTTTCTTCTTCTGAAAGTCCAACCAATAGCAACAAACCAGTTCAGTACTGTAAAATAGCGGAGCAGAATCATCGAATCAACTACACAGTTGCATTTGCACCAGTGAAATGAATGCTACTACATGTGCTATGTTAAATGGGTGCAGAATGTAGACATGAATTCACTCCATAAACACTGACACACACCACAACACCTAAAGTCTATAATACGATATTTGGCAACTGCACTTTTCCTTTATAAGTTACTAGTTATACATAAGACAAAGTTATGTCATTTGTTTAGAAAAGTACTTTTCATCACACAACAATAAGCACAGGTGATGTACCATCACAATACTTATTAAAAATGGCAACATAAAAAAACGGAGATCTCATTATAACCATAAATGCATGCATTTGACTGTCTAATACATTCACATACAGACACCGCATCCCATGCTGTTTAACAAAATGATATAATTTATATGTATTTCTGACTGACTCATTTACCTTATAAGGCACCTTTGAATATAGTCTATATCAGTGCATTATAAAGTGAATGATTTGAAATACAGGCATAAACTATTTCTCTATAAGATGTGCTATATATGTCATGTTTCGAGCGGCTGCTGCTTTCAGTGCACATGGGCACACCATAAGGTGTGCTTTAACCCATCATGCACTGCAGCTGCCATGTTCTATATTAGAGTCTCCTCACTGAGGGGAGTGCAGTATATCTGTCACTGCTCCATCAATGCTGTGTGTGTGCCTGTGGGTAGGAGCCAGAAACATTAGCAAATTAGGGAACCCTGAGGTATTCCAAGGTCACCCTCAGCCGTCTTAAAAAGCTCTCATCCCCTCAGAAACATACATATGTCTAGTAATACTGCAGCTTTTACAGATTATCCTCTGCCTTCATTCCATTTCTTTTAATGTCAGTCCCACAAAGGGATGCTCAGTTAGAATGATAGTGAACACAAAATGCTTTATAATATACACTGACACACAAACTGTTTACTCAGTAAAATTCTGAAGGCCTTTATGTTCCGTTTATAGATGCAAATTATTTATGACGTGTGCTATGTTTATGAAAGCTCTAAAAACATAAAAGTCTAACAGTTAAAAAATGAATAACTAATATAATACTAACTTTGATTTTTAATGGCTCAACTGAGGCAAGTCAGCCAAACCCTGAAATTAGTCTTGATTATCTCTTTATGAAACAAACAGGGTCCAAGGGAGCCCAAACACATTTCACAAGGCCAGCTACATGTTTCCAACACAGTCGGCATCCTGCCTGGCCAACTTGCCTTTTAGGCTGTTTCAACATGAGCCTCGCTGCACCTTTGGAGCCAGAGCTCACAGCCGTTGGGTGAGGCTCACATCACCTCTCCTACCAGCTGAACAGTTCTGCAGCCAGAGAGTTAGAGTCCATGTAAGAGTCCCACTCTCTGCAGTCCATCATAGCAGTGTACACCTGAAGAAGCTATGCTTCTTAGAACGCTTTTCTGTGATCTTAACTGCCGCTCCACCATCTGAGTTGCTGCCATCGTTCTACAGAAAGGAGCGAAGAGAAGAGACTATTCAATAACAATATATCGAGAGATACATATTGCTAAGAACTAAGTGTTCTCCAAGTTAGCTGTATAAATAGCAGCATAGCTCACCATTTTTCGGTTGAGTCTGGCCATAATGTCCCTGGCCAGGGTGAAAAAGGCCTCTTCCACATTTATGCTGGTTTTTGCACTGGTTTCCAAAAACTTGATCCCATAGTCTATTGCCAGCTACAAAAACACCATAAGTCATAAATAAATACTCAACACTGTAAAAAGCATAGAATATGACAAATTAAATATCTAAGAAACTACTACGAGGAGGAATCAAAGCACACAGTACACAGAGTAGACAGTAAAAGATCACATTTGTGACATCAGTATGGTACTGTCACAATGAGAACATCTTCTCTGTCTACATGATTATCTTATTCATTAGCTATGCCTATACACATGTAATAAGCAGGAACAGAGTGTAATGAGGCATCCCAAAAGGAAGCACCTTCTCTCCCCTCTCCTTAGACACCTGTCTCCTGTCATTCATATCACATTTGTTCCCGAGAATCATCCGCTCTACGTCTGAAGATGCATGCTAGGGAAAGCAACAAACATGCAGTATAAATACCAAAAATATACTTGTGAAGTAATACTATATTACATTCATAGTTTGTCCATAATATGGAACCAATATAAAATGTATAATGGAAGAGTCAATCACAGAGACCATCAGTTCTTAAAGATTCAGTCTTATTAAGTTAATTATTCAAATGATAAATCTGATATCTGCTACAATTCTTATACATATGACAAGAGATTTATAATTACAGTATATAAGAAGATTAACTTCACAATACGTTTCCAGGGGCCCCTCAAACTCACCTCCTCAATATTGCGAATCCAGTTTTTGATGTTTTCAAAGGACTTTTCACTAGTGATATCATACACCAACATAATGCCCTAAGAAAGACAGAAAGACCAAGGACTTAAATCTAATACTATCAATAATTTAAACAAGCAATGTGAAGTAATGCTGGCACGGACTCACCATTGCTCCTCTGTAGTACGCTGTGGTAATGGTCCTGAATCTCTCCTGCCCTGCTGTGTCCCTGCAATCAGGACAAATATATATATTTCCAATCAGCCCATCATGCATTGACAGAGAGGCCATCCTTCATCCTTCATTCCTGGTGACTTTGGGCAACCGCCCCACCCTACCTTTTGTGTAACTTGTATCTTGGCTTACTGGGAGGTCAACCCTTTCCAGTCCTCACATTCTTAAACTACACATCCTGTAAACAGAGCAGACTGACTCTTTTCACTGCACTATTGTGTGTGTGTTCTTTCCTTTACATTAGTCTACTAATGACAGGGCCCAGTGAGGGGGCTCTGTGAATCCCAACAGGAAGATCAGCCTGTTTTATTTGACATCACTGCTCTCTTAGAAACACAAGCCTGCAGGGAAGTACCAGACACATAATAAACAGTAAAACTGTGGTGCCTTGGGGGACAATTATCGCGTTCCTGAACCTACTGTACAATTTAAAAGCAATACCTAACTCCTGCACTACAGTTTTTCACCCAGGATTATATGTGAATTATAACAATTCTATTTTAATGTTTTTCAGTAATGGAGTTGTTATATAACTCAATTCACTGAGTTTAAATAAAATGAAAATAAAATAATCAGATAGTATGATCATATTATTCAAAGTAATTTCTTACCATATCTGGAGCTTGATTTTCTTTCCATTCAACTCTACAGTTCTGATTTTAAAGTCAATTCCTAAAATGGGGGGTTGGAGTAGAGAAACAATTATATCAGACTTCCTCAGTGCTAAACGCATGGGTATAGTGCATTATATCTGCATCTTGAGACTTTGGCAACTGCACTGCAAATGAATGAATAAATGATTTCCGGTGGCCCTACAGAAGGCAGTCTCTGACCATGGCAAAGCTTAGGTCACTGATGCTGAGCTAGATTGGTAATGATAGGTAGAATCTCAAGGAAGGCCTATTTTCTGTATACCAGACAGCTCACAGAGGGGAGATAAAGGTGCTTTCCATAAGCAGCAAACAGACTCATTTCTTTAGGTAGAGGAACAAATTACAAAGGTTTTTCAATTACTCATACCAAGAGTGGGAAGCTCAAAGCCATTGAGAGGTGAGTGTAAGTGCCATCTGTAAACTGCAGTTTTCTTAACAGACAAGGCATACCTCACACACAGATTTTCTTTTGTGAATAAAAAAATGAGGATTTTTGGCCTACTTCCAACCACTGCTTCCTAAGAACACTGGCGACACAGACCCTCTGCTAAATCTAACCACTGCGCCATCATGCTGGGAGACCTTCAGGGCTGACTAAGGAAGCATGGGGGAACCCACATCCTTAATATAGCCACCTGAACAAGCCACTCATACTACTTAATATAGCCACCTGAACAGGCCACTCATGTTACTTTCACGTTCATTCTAAGAAGGAATGCCTTTTAATGTCATTATAACCTATAAACATCTCAATGAGTCATATGCAACACATGGGACTGGTACAATGGATGACTGGAAACTGCAGTATAGCTGCTGGGGAGATCCACAAAACAGGAACGTTTTGGGTCATTAAGCTTTGCTCAGAACAAAAGTTTTAAAATGACAAGATGATGATTACACAACTGCAAAAGACACCCACGGGAAGTGGTAGGCCGGGTAGCCGTTTTTCTATCTTTCCTTTTACTAGAAATGAGTGAACACTCTGATGAGTAGATAAAACTACATATTAGCACAGTTCAGTTCACTGACTTCTGTTGTCATGCCTTGAGTAACTGGGAGGCGACAAAGTTAATGTATCCACCATCATACCTGTGAATTACAAACATTATTTTTGACAAAGCAGTGGTTGCTAAAGGTGGTGTTAAAAATTTACAGTTATATTCATGCTACAGTCAGCAGAGGCTTGGTGCACTTCAAACAAATACATATGAAAATCAATAACCATGCTACAACCAGGTTCTGAATAGCATGATCATGACAAGTGCAGACAAAGTAAGTGACCGGAAGCAGTGCTGGTGCTGCACAGGAGTCTCGGAAGCCTGCCGTGTGACCATGGCAAGGGTCAGCCTCCTCCTGGTACAAGGAAGTAGCTGCCCATCGGGCCTCTGTCTACTGGGCTCTCAGTAGAACGAAGGCGTAGCTGAATGTCACGAGACCCAGAGGTGGCTCTGCACAGAGTGGCCTCTGTTCATGGGCAGACCCTGTGAGACAGAAGGCCTCGCCCATCCTAACTGGACTCAAGAAATAATAGAGGAATTAACAGAAACAAATCCGCAGCCCTCTGTTGTCATATATTTGGTTAAAAAAATCTAACTTCAATCTGACTAGTTAAAATGAAAGAAAGGTAGAACACATTAACTTCAGAAAGTACAAACCTGGGCACCTAAAACAATATTATTGCTGAATGTCAAGCATCCAAATTGTAAAATTAGTAGATCTAATAAGGAAATACAAAAGTGACATTTTATTTAGAGAATGTTCTTTGAAGGAGTACAATGAGTTCCGAACACAACGGAACTGTCCTTTCTGCAGGACAATCATGGGTCAGCAGAAGACCCTGGTTCAAGGCAGCATCTCAAACAAAGGCAAAGAGGACAATGACCATTTAAATACGCTCTGCTGTAACCAGCTACAAAACCTGCAAGTGGAAATTACTTGTCCTTGCTACAAATGGAGGGTCCATATAAACTACGAACGTCACACAGATGCAAGCACTGCAAATCATTCCATAGGCAACCGAAAAGAGGTTTATTATAATGCGGTAAACTGGCAAACCTGTTTTATTGCTTGTATTTTCCAGCTTTCAAGTGTTGTAGATACACCAACATCTTATCATTAGTACTCTTTAAAACTGCCAGTTGATCTCAAACTATATCACAACAGTGAGACTAGTAGATAGACAGCATGACCAGTGTCCAGTTTCTCTTATTAAAACTTGCCACATAGCCGCCATTGTTTTTGAAATGTGTCTTAAAGCAAAAACAAAGGGGAAAAAAAAGTGTCATATTGGTTGAAACTGTGGATAACTGAGCAACCAGGATTCTTTTAGAGAACATGCATTAATGCAGCTACATTTACTGTTCAAGTTGTTTTATAAGAGTATAGTAGGCTACATTTTGCATAAATTAAGCCCATTCTGGATGCCATTTGACATGGTTTAAACTAACACTTCCCATTTCATAACGTTATTGTTTCCTCATAAGATGCAGGCCTATGAAATGTTCTGCAGATAAGATTAAACACGGCAAACTGTGCGCAGATGTTTATCATTATCAAACAAGAGCCTAATAGCTAGTTAAATCAATTTCTTTTCTGTAATTACTGTAACAATGGCAAAAATAATGTACCGCTATCGACTAAACGTTTTAACACGTATAATATGCTATATCAAAGGAAGGTACTGTCAGGTAAGCGCTAGCCTATGGAAAGAATTTAAATTAGCCTATATGCAGTACCACCCAGAAAACCCGGTAAACTGACCGATTGTAGAAATGAAGGTGGTGTTAAACGCGTCCTCGCTGAATCGGAACAGAAGACATGTCTTTCCAACTCCGCTGTCCCCTATGAGCAAGAGTTTGAAGAGATAATCGTAGGTTTTAGCCATTTACTATGCCTGCGCCCCGTTTCGTGAATGTCAGAACACTATTCCTCGTTCGTACCACTGACACAAATTCACACGGCACACGACACAGGGCAGGGCTAGAACGCCTGACGTCACTGGCGTTCCACGACGCGTGTGCCCGGTCATCAGTTTCTACGAGTGGAATTGCAGAAACCAGAATGATACAGCTCTTAAATGTTTTAATCTCGCTTAAAATGATGTGAAAATGTGAATATGTACATTTTCCGTGCATCAAACGGGCAACTGTGGAGCTCCATAGAATGGGAAGCATGACACTGATTAAATTATTTAGTCACTTAGGCAACAACTTTTTAACATAACTCCAGTACAAAAACACGTAGCTGCTTTTATGAAATACATTTGCATTTACGGCATTGAGCGCTTATCCAGAGCGACTTACAAATGTGCTTTGTCATTTACTCATAGAATACATCCTAGCTAGTACAGCAGGTTAGAGTCCAATATACCAATAAACTCGAATACTGTACTAATACAAGGATCAGTGCTAAAGCCTAGAAGTACAAAATACATAAGCTCTCTTAGACAATGATAAGTGCAATAAACAAAGAAGCAGTCAACATCTGTGTAGTAAACAATACCCTACAATAGGCTATGTGGAACTTATAAATAACAATATAAATATAATTACATAAAAATAAAAGGTGTAAGAAATGTTCCTAGCTATTGCTGTTGTAGCGATGGTTTCATGTTACATTCTTAGGTTGCAGCTTTGCTGAGTTACCACACTGGTTTATTTAGCTACCGTTCTTTCGAATGCAGTCAGATACCTCAATATATCCAAACACTGCACAGTTTGAGGAAGTGAGGGTTGTCACCGAGGTTGCCAGATATTATTTTATCCCTATGTTAATGGCTCTTTTCACCTTATTACAGTAATCAAAACCCCAGAGATTTATATAGGCCTAACTTTTTAAAATCGTTATACGTATTTTTGTAAATAAAGTCGCTGACTAGCATTAAACAATGATCATGCCATATCACACCATGACACATATTCATCAAGCCAGAATCAGAGCATCGGCTATCAATGTGCAAATTTAACCTATATATCTACTCAGTTGGATTTATCAATAATCTGTGCGCTTAATTGTATATTTCTGTCCTGTACAAATCCACTGTGCATATTTTGAAAATAGAGGCCGGCTATAACACACCAGTTTATTGGACTGATGAAACCATTAGACACTGAAAAGAAAGGTATACATTCATTTGCACATTTAAGATTTCATATTTTCACTTATAGATCACTGTTAGCTCATCATCAGAGCAAATATCTTTATCTAGAAGTAAGTAGGTATATTTTACAGTTACATGTACATATTCCTCGACCTTTCCACTTATCAAAAACAATATATAGTATAGTACATGTTATCACACTGTTCTGAGTACCATTTTTAAGATACCACAGGACATTCATCCATATTCAGCAGCGATTCGGCATGCCTGGACATGTTTTCACATTGATTCATTTCTAAGACACTATGACGAGGAGTTATAAAATGCGCGTGGCAACCGTAGAGAAAGCTCAGTATTCCTCAGGTATCGAAGAGCTCGACCAGTCTACTGCGGGGGAAATCGTCTGCTCGTGAAAATGCCTGTAAGTACGCACGTTTTTCGTAAACATTCGGAGCTGACAGTCGTATCTACTAATCTTTCTCTCCTTTCCGATGTTAAACATCGACCGATGTAATTTATTAGAGTAGATCAGAGTTTTTGCTCCTTGTTCATGGCGTGTTTTAAAAGAGCTTTGCGGGGGCCTTGTTTACCTTTAGTTTGGTTAACTAGCTTTTAAACACATGTTATTTATGTTTTGAGGGATGTGTATTTTGTTAAGTTCGGGGAATAAACAACAACGACCAGTACGTTCAATAAAAACGCATACATGGGTAAATATCTATTGTATTTTTCAATTGTATATATTCATTATACGAAAATCGTCAGCTTTACTTTAAACGACTGTCGAACTAACAGTCGTAATTGTTAATCGTAATAAACTTCTGACATGTTTTGATTTCCTATTATTTACATGTTATATTGCCAACCATAAAGGGGTGTAATGTAGCTTTACATGCGTTCGCCTGAGCAAACTTTAGTTCATATTTTTACTGCGACGTTCTGACGTTCACATCTTTTTATTCATTTATCTGATTTTTAAGATTGCGCTAACGAATACTTAAAACTTTGAATGTCAGTGTCGTTTCACGTTAACCAGTTTGATTTGCGTGCAACAGCTGGCCAGAGATTTACTCCACCCTGCCTTTGATTTCGAGAGAAGACAGCACAAAAAAAAGAGACTCGTGCAGAGTCCGAACTCTTACTTCATGGATGTGAAATGCCCAGGTAAAACGCACTCTTTAAAAGCGCCACTTAATTAGTTATATGTAGTGCGAATGATGGTAATGAAAGATTTCTTTCCTGTCTGCAGGTTGTTATAAGATCACAACAGTGTTCAGTCATGCACAGACTGTGGTTTTATGTGTTGGGTGCTCAACGGTGCTCTGCCAGCCCACAGGAGGAAAGGCCAGGCTGACTGAAGGTGAGTAACATTGAAGCTAAGCGGATGTTCCTCTAAGTTTCAATAAAGCATTTTTGGTTTGACCAAAAATGATATTGCTTCTTTTCATTTTCAACAGGTTGTTCTTTCAGGAGAAAGCAACACTGATGGGACAATTTGAAACTGACCTTTTGAATGAAATGAAATGGTCAGGTTTTTTTTTTCATTGATTGCAATGAGTGAAGTAATGATTATAATGATTAAGTGGAAGATTTCCATAAAATCCCAGAAGTGTTGTTAAATTATGCACTCAATCAGAAAAAAAAATGTCCCAAGAACCCCCCCCCCCACTTATAGCATTATGGTCCTATACATTATGTTCACCATACAGCCAAGCTATTTTTGTTATCTAAGTGTGTTCTCCTGTAATGAAGTAACATTGTTCCTTTCCCCTTCTTTAAAAAAAAGCTATGAAATGGGGAGTTCTTTTTAAAAAAAAAAAAAAAAACTTTTGTGTTTGTTTTTAAATATTCAGTTAACCATAACTATTCAAATACTGAAATCACTATTTGGGTATTCATTCGTTTCAAAATATACAGGACAAAATATGAAATGCTGCCTTTTTTTGGTTTAATATTTGTGAGTTTTGTGTATCACACTTTTTCTTCCATGTGTTTAATAAAAACTAGCAAAAAAACTTCACCTTCAACTTCAAACTTCAAAAAGAATTTTCACCTGTTGCAATTTTCACCTCTATATGAAAGAAAAATCAGAACCAAACATATCCTATTCTGTTATGTCACATCTGTACAATGCTTACCAGAAATTAGCAGTCAAACCAAATGCATCTTTGTCTTGCATTATTTTGTTTGGGTTTGGCTTTCAAGTTATGAGAAACAAATTGCAAATTAGTAAGTAAAAACAAGAGAATATAAGTGGTTGGCAGGTATCAAAACTATGCTTTCCTCCTTTGATGTCATGTGAAATGTGTAGCATTTCTGAGCATCCTACTGCTAATGCAGCAGAACAGGACATACACTCATCAATTGTACTTCATCAGCTTAGCCACTTTATTGGGTGGGTTGTACATTGTCTTATCACTAAACTGGATGTGTATGGGTCATTTTTTTTATACAATCTGGAGTATACCAGCAAGTTGACAAAAAAAGCTGGTTAAAGTTGGAAGTAAACATCCAAATAAAAGTAATCCATTTTAACTGGTGCTTTCCACACCTTCATTCTTGCTATTTTAGGCATTTATGTCTTAAATGAACATAAAACAAAATTTAGTTCTTAGCTTGTACCATTTTATTTGAGAAACCACTTCAAGTTTCATTTTGTTTACCTTCACAGAAAGCATACAAGAATCATCTTCAGCATTTTTTTTTGTGTAAAAGAAAAAAAAAGGGAAAGATGACAAAAGTGAACATAAATGTGCACACAAAGTACACGCACAACCTATCATCAGCACAAAACCAACATCTTAAGGAAATAACTGGGATGGAATCTTCCCCAGAAGAATCTTCATCTATACTTAAAAAGTCCCACTTAAACTTTAAGGTTTCAGTATACAGGAAATTCCCATATTGTTATTCAGGGAGTGTTATTTCAAAGGTTATTCAATAGGATAGTGCCTTGATAACGAATACCTAACAAAAGGCCAGGTATGAGACCTGGATTTTAACTTTATCTTTTTAAACTGTCAATTTTATCAGTAATAGTAGAGAAAACAGAGGACACAAACACACTACGAAAGATATGACTGCACTTAGAGTTACTGAGTCTGGCACTGTACTCCATGGCCTCTGTGACCTTCATCCTCCTCATACACTTCTCCGCTATATTTCCTCCTCTGGGATTCAATGTCCACCTCACACAGGTCCACCTCTTCCATATCGTCAGTTACCATTACACCATCCCTTTCAGGAAGCAGCTGCTCCAGTTGGAGAAACATATTCTCAGGGAGCCAGTGATTATCTGGGAACTCAACCTGAGGAAAATACAACACACTGTGAGGTAAAGTACTCCTCATTTATTACAGGGACAAGCTGACGACATGCAACATTGATATTAAGGGTGAATACTCACATCAAATTTAACAATGAGCAGTCCTTTCTCGTATGGATCTCTATACAAAGGCATTCCCTCATTCCGAACACACTTCAAATCATTCTGTTTTACTACTTTACCTTATAAAACAGAAGGAGAGCATGTTAATTTTATTATACAACTACCAGTCATTCACTAGACATTGGTTTAAAATGAAAATTAATTTGTAATGTACCAGGAGGCGAGTTGATGACAAGTAGTCTGTTGTCTAGTGTGTGTATCGTCTTCCTGAACCCACAGAGTGCTTCAACCAGTTTTATCTGCATCTTCATAATCAAGTTGTCTTCCTGTCTCTTATATACAGCATGGTCCTTTTGGTCCAGGACAATGATAACATCACCAGGCTCCAGTCCGGGTTCCTGATCACCTTCTCCATGGAACGTGATTTTCTGGCCATCTTTCATACCTGTAACAAAGAATTGGAGAAATGCACAAGTGAACTACAACTCACTTCATATTACCAAATAGCTAGTGTTAACTGATAAAAAAAAAAAAAAAAAAAAGTGACTGTAAAAAGATTACAATACACATTGGCTTGTTTATAAATTACAGAATACATACCTTTGTCAATGTGGACCTCAAGAATCTTCTTTTTGCGTTCCACTTTGTGCCCATTGCAGTTTTTGCAGCGATCCTTAGCACTAAACCTCTCCCCCTGTCCCTGGCATTCTGAGCACATGCTTTGGATCTGCTGAATCATTCCTGGTCCGATCTGTTGCACCTGGATTTGAACTCCTCTGCCTTTGCAGTTGGAACATTTTTCAAGAGTCCCTTTCTTTCCTCCATAGCCTGTGAAAAGAATTGCCTCAAAATTAAGATTTTCTTACAACTATAGTTCCCATCATTACATTTTAGTGCACAAATAGTCAAAAAGTTGCCCAATAGATTTTGTACTGCCTTCAGAAAAACTCAAAAAAGTAGCACATTGCCATAATGATGCAGCTGCCCAGTAACCACTGGACAATATATATATTGAACCTAAGGTAGTTGAATGCATTTAAATTCATGCAGATGTCTGTACTTACCATCACATTTCTCACAAATTACATTCTTCTGTAGACCAAGTTTCCGTGTTGAACCATTGTACATTTCTTCAAGTGTGACACTTAGTTGGTGGACTACATTCTTCCCTAATTCAAATGAATTGATTGTAATTATCCAATATTGACATTATTTGAACAAACAATACTGTTCAGCAATTTTACTTGGGTAAATTATGTAATTGAAGTCAAAGACAATATAATAATGAAAAATATTTTAACCTGTTTTATCACATTTCTTATAAGCTTATGCCTTGCATAACTCTTCTTATGAACATGATGGAAGTAAAATTGTTGGATACCTCTTCTTTCCCTCTGTGTTCTGCCTCCACCACCAAAAAACATGTTGAAAATGTCCATGGGAGAAGAGAAATCTCCTCCACCCAGGCCCCCTTCTTTGATGGCTTGTTCACCTCCTTGGTCATACAAGTCTCGCTTTTTAGGATCCGACAGGACTTCATAAGCTTGTGATATAAGCTTGAACTGCGGAAATAGTACAACAATTATCTAGCTAACTTAACCTAGCTACCAATAAAATATGATTAGTAGGTTACATAAGCTACCTAGTGGAGCGATACAACTTTCGGCTAACCTTCATTCACCAATACATAGCAGCCCCTATCTTAGTATTTTCAGTAGTTACTGTAAAATCAATTTACATGCACCCTAAACTAGCTAACTTTATTTAAATCGAGTACAAATTCTGCATTACAGACTAACATTTTCCAATAGCACTTAGAGTAGCCCATGCTTTATCGTAATAAGGCAAGTCCTCTACTGCTTGCTCGGTTGCGAGCTGTTCACTTTAACCTAGCTAACCTCTCCTACCTACAAGCAGCGGACTAGCTAAAGCTAAAGCTCAAGGCAATTCTAGAAAGTTCCGCACGTTTCTGTTGCAGCTTCCAGGCGGCATATGCTGCTAAAAACCGACACATTCGACATGGCAACTTACCTTTTCGCCTTCGTTCGGATTTTTATCAGGGTGATATTTCAGTGCTAGTTTTCGATATGCTTTCTTGATTTCATCGTGAGAAGCTTTGGGGTTCACTCCAAGAATGTCGTAGTAGCCGGTCTCACGAACCATCTTTGAATATGGCTAGGCTACAAAACAGGACCGTAGTTGGGCTGGTTAGACAGACAGCTAGTTAGGGATAACCAAATGCTTACCATCTGCCTATCTTGTCAGATACGAAAAAATGCACACTATAAAGACAATTGGCTAGTTAGATAACTATTTAGGCAACAAATGCAATATAGATGACATGACTGGTAATCAAATAAAACCATTTACTTTAGTCAGTTTAGTCCAGCAGTTAACTAGCTAAACATGCATGGCAACGAGTGATCGCTCAGAGCTTTCTATAAAGTTAACCTACCCTAGCTAGCTGACAGCTTCTTTCCTATACAATAAAAGTAACTATCTAATTAATCGTAACGTTACTTTTACGTTCCACGTGTACTGTCATTATAACAGATTAATTATGTTACTTACAATTAATCTTCAGCAAGAAATGCTTCGCTAGCGATCCTAGGTCCCCTCTTACCACAGTTGTCAGACTGTACGTCGCTGGCCGCTACCACTGAGAATATAACGTTACTAGGGCTACGGCGGGTTTTATTTATAAGCTCACGCGGTGCAGAACGTTCTGGATCTTTAAGCAGAAGCCACGATAGAACGTTCTACGGACCGCCTCCCGCAATCTAGAAGCTCCTATCTGAGGGAGGTGACGTGCTGTGTCACCAGAGGGTCAGTAAAGATACTAGCCTAAAGTGGACATAAGTCCTAGACTGGCTGACTTAGTTTAGCTAACTTGGGTCATGCGTGAGTTATTTTTAAAACCATTTTTTGGCTGTAGGGTTAGATTTAGAAGTTAATGGACTGACAAATATTAAATGGCCATTTTCAGTGTAGATTTATAAAGGCATGTACTGTTTAGGAAAATATCTGCAAACATAGTTAAAACATGATCTGCGTATCCTTTAGGAAATCCTGGCCTGCCTTGCCTCCCTGGTAGTCACATAGTCAGCGACACCCCTGAAACAATTAGAGCCTAATGGTTGAGTGGAGGAGCAGTCCAATGGGCAAACATAGGTTTTTGTATTTATATTCCCTGCTTTTGTATGTATCGCCACTCATTTCACTGTAAAAAAAAATCTGATACAATGCATTACATGTTCTTAGTGTAGATATACAAATTATCTAGCCAGCACCTACATTGCAGCTTTATGAAAGAAACCACTGAAAACATGGCATAATTATGCACTGCATAAGACATAATTTTATCAATGAACTAATGTAGACTGGGTACATCTGAAAGCTACATCTAAATATTAGACAGTTCTAGAGTAGGTCTAGCTAAAAGTGACTACTGTTTAAAGTTACCGTTTTCAAGTCTAGTACAAGTGAGCTTTTTCAAGCTTCCAAAAAGATTTGAAAAAAAAAAAATCAGTGCACAGCTGAGACTAAGAAGTTTGTAGCATACAAAAATGGCCCCAAGCTCATTAATATGCATAAAGTGATCTCACACCCCCCAAAACAACAAGCTACAAAACAAACTTCAAAACTAAAGTGTTCACAAAAATAATCAATTACTGAAGTAGCTTCTAAAGTAATTTAAAACTTTTGCTTATGTTTTGGGTTAAAAAATTACAGTCAGTTACCTGAAGTCTTTCATAGCTGGAGACTGGAGAATTGTGTTTCTGTTCACTGGTGCCTCATGTCCTTTCTCTGAGGGGAGTGAGTGGGGTTGCCTTTCTGTCATTATACCAAGAACTGGAAGGTGTCTGTGCAGGACAAACGATCACAGCAGCCAGCATGAGCAGTAATGGAATATTCCAACATACAGCTTGCAACAAAAGTCATCATAGTTATGAAGAGAAACTTCAAAGCAGGTATGAAGATATATCAGGGGGTTATTTAACCTATACTAGCAATGCACTGTCAAAGGTTTAGAATACTGTAGTGGCATTGATTAATACGCTGTAATAATTACATAAGTTTATTAAGTGCTTTTAAAAAACAACCTATTCTAAAATAACTTGTATTTATGCAAAAAAGCTGGGAAAGTTTCATTTATATATATTTTTTTATTTCAAATTCCTAATTATATCAGTACTTACATAATTCTAACTGTGGGAAAGTAGGCAAGTAAATGGCTATTACTGAACTGTGCCAATTAAATTGGTCCAGAGATTAGTAGAATTGGTGAGAAAATAACATTTTGTTTAAAAAGAGCTTGTCAGTATTATTCAGCCAGAAAAACATTGGATGTTTTAGTGTGTTTTGGGGCTTTTCAGAAAAAGAAATGCCAAGTTTGCTGGTACTGCATACAAAGAGTAAAGAGCATCTCAAATAGGTTTACTAGAATGCAGCCTGTTTCAAAGTCATGGGGTGTTTTTAAAACAAAAAACAAAAAACAAAAACAAAAAAACCTAATAGCTGTTTTAGACAACATCAAATTTTAGGGAAAATGTTTCCACAACCGATGGGAAGGAATAGTGCTCATGCATTCTGGGCACTCCCCATTATTACAAAGCCGCAGGGGCTTTGGCACTTGATAACTAAAACCCGACATTGTGTGAGTTTACAATGCTGCACTGAAGCCATGTGATTTCCTGCTGCAGCAGTGGCTCTCTGCTATGCATAACTGCGATCTGGAGCTCGCCTCCTCTCACAGGCTACTGTGCCCACTCTCTTTTACAGCTCGGAGCATTTGTCTCCAGGGCTCATGACAGACCTGAGAGAAGAAGGAAAAGAACAGGTTATGGATAATGAAACACGTGAGTAAGCCAGCTTCGGTTGGCACACCATTGCAGCCATTGCTGTCTGTATTAAGCAACTTTTTAATAAACAAAAGGCTTGTGGTTTGGTTATACTCCAAGTTGGATTAGCGTTTTTATGGAATGCTGTTCATCAGGTCTGAGGAATTCTTCTTTTCACATTATTAAAAGACCATAAAGCCTTTGATAGTCATTGTCTTCTATTCTGTATAGCAGAGAAAAAGTGTGTTGAAGAGGTTCTGGAAGGGGTGTCTTTGGCACCAGCTCATTGCCTTTGGACCACAGAGGCGAATGGATCAGTGCGACTCAGAATTGATGAACTTTGCCCTCAGGAACCCATCACAGTGCATCAGATGTTCATGACCTCAGTTCAGAAATACGGAAATTTGTTTGCCCTGGCAACTAAAAGAAATGATAAATGGGAAAAGATCACATTCTCCGAATACTACCATTTATGCAGGATGGCTGCCAAGAGCTTTCTAAAGGTGATCTTAATGATGAACAAAATCTGTTTTAATTACATAATAATTCTTTTCAAAAACCCATTCCAGCATCATTCTGACCAAATTAAAGGCACCATATGAACAGTTCTGAGTGGTTCTAAGATCTTGAGTCTAGCTGATAATACCAAATGATGTTGATTTCCACATATCTCTAGTTGGGCCTAGAGCGTTTCCACAGTGTGGCCATTTTAGGATTTAATTCAGAAGAGTGGTTCCTTTCTGCTGTAGGAGCTGTTTTTGCAGGGTAAGATACTTCTAAAGCATACAGTGGAAATAAAATTAATTTGAACTGCTATCTTCATGTCTATATTATTATTTAAGACTTGTGATTCCATTAGGGGTTTAATGACAGGGATCTATGCCACAAACTCACCAGAAGCCTGCCTTTATGTGGCTAGTGACTCAAGAGCAAATGTCATTGTAGTTGAGAACCAAAAGCAGCTGGATAAAATTTTGCAGGTAATGCATATATTTTTGTTTGTCTTCTTCTCTTTGCCAGTGTATAAATGCCTTATCTAATGTTGACTCCTTCTTTTAACAGATAAAAGATAACCTAACACATTTAAAAGCGATTGTGCAGTATTCCGGGCCACTGCAGAAAAAAATGCCCAATCTCTATTCAGTCAGTAAGATAATATGATCTGCACATACACACATACAGACTGTGCAGTGAGCACCCCAGAGTAACTGTTGCTGTGTTTTTGGATAGTGGGAGGAATTCATGGGTTTTGGAGTGGACATTTCTGACAAATCACTTGACGACATTATTGACAGTCAGAAAGCCAACCAATGCTGTGTACTCATCTATACCTCGGGAACCACAGGCATGCCAAAAGGAGTTATGCTCAGCCATGACAATGTAGGTATACTGTGATGAAAATGAAAAAAAAAAAAGAATAATACAGAAAAATATTTTACAAACCAGCTTTATTACAGTAATTCACAGTATTAAGCATAACTATTCTAGTGACCTAATGTGCGAATAAGATGAAAAGATACTAAGATGCTACTTTCATTTTAAATGAAATCTGTCTTTCTTTAACATTACATTAAGAAAACTGTTATAAAAACAACATTTTAAATGATTTTAAATTAAGTCGGAGATTCATCATGTACCATTTGGTTAAGGAATAAACCTGTCTAGTACTTCTGTCTTGAAAACCATCTCCAATGTCTATATCTCCCTATAAAGCTATAGGAGCCTAATTACTATTAAAATAAAACTCTTTTGAGCATTAGATGTTTAACATTATATGTTAGGATTAATATTATATCTGCAAATCCTTTTATTTTTTGGTAGATTACATGGACAGCTCGCCATGCTAGTCAGGCTGGTGACATGCAGCCTGCTGAGGTGAAACAGGAAACAATAGTGAGCTACCTGCCATTGAGCCACATTGCTGGTCAGATCTATGATCTGTGGACAGGGATCCAGTGGGGGGAGCTAGTCTACTTTGCTCAGCCTGATGCTTTGAAGGTACAGGAGAGGGAATGATCTTACCATTTTTTTGTAAGGTACTGTCAAGATGCCCTGATATGTTGTCAGCATATCAGAGCGTAATAAGTATGCCCTGATATGCTTATGTGCTTATGCACTAATTTTAAAAAGTGTCGTACCATTAAAAGTAGCATTAAATAGTACTTGCAGAGTTCACTGGTAATATCTATATGTTGACATTCCGGTTCAGGGGAGCTTAATAACCACTCTTAGAGAGGCCAGCCCTTCATCACATATGGGAGTTCCCCGTGTTTGGGAAAAAATAATGGAGAAAATAAAAGAGGAGATTTCTCACAGTGCATACATGAAAAAGAAACTTGTGACCTGGGCCATGTCAGTTATCTTGGACGCAAATCAAAGGTCCACAAAGTAAGATGATTACATCACTTCAACAATTCCTCATATACACTTAAGTTATTCCTCTTTTATGATCAGCTACATTGAAGTTATTGCTCTCTGAATTTATGTTTTTGGAACAGGGATGAGGAGAAATCATTTGTCTTCACTCTAGCAGATTCCCTTGTCATGGAGAAACTTCGTGCTGAACTAGGCTTCTCTCGTTGTCAAAAGTTCTCTGGTGCAGCTCCCATTGGAAGCGATACTATGCAATTCTTCCTTGGCCTCAACATCTGGATATATGAGGTCTATGGGATGAGCGAGAGTGCTGGACCTCACTTTATGTCTGGCCCCAAGGCCTGCAAACTCCTAAGGTACATTTCACTCAGCATGAATTTATTGCATCTTCCTGCCAGCGTAGATAAAAGATTGTTTAGGCTTGGAAGTTCTTTATACAGTATTTAATAAAATATGTTCTCATTTTGTTCACTGTTTACTTTCAACTTCTAGTTGTGGTAAAGTAGTTCCTGGCTGCAGATGTAAACTAGCCAATATAGATGCAGATGGCATTGGGGAGGTGTGCTTTTGGGGGCGTAACATTTTCATGGGGTATCTCAACATGGAGGATAAGACAATGGAAGCCTTGGGTGAGGATGGCTGGCTACGTTCTGGAGACTTGGCCAAGATGGATGAGGAAGGATTCCTTTACATCACTGGAAGGATAAAAGGTTAAATAAGTTGCATACAAGATTAAAAAGATTTAAAAAAGCATATTGTTTTTGTATTTTTACTCATAATTCAGATAACACCATCTTAAATCATTGTTACACATTTTTCATGTAAAGCATTGTTAGTGTTCTTCCCTCTCTCTATTTAGAGTTAATAATTACTGCTGGTGGAGAGAATATTCCTCCACTCCCCATAGAGCAAGCTGTGAAAAGGGAGATACCCATCATCAGCAATGCTATGCTGATAGGGGACAAGAGAAAGTTTCTATCCATACTTCTCACACTCAAGGTAATCTTAGAACAGGAAAATCTGCTACATCTAAACAGCAGTGCATTCCACATCAGAAAGATACTGGACAAAGTTAAGATGGGATAAAACTAGTGATTTTACTTCCTTTGTTCAGTGTGTCACCAATCCTGAAACCATGGAGCCTACTGATAACCTTAGCTTGGAGGCTGTGGAATACTGTCAGCAGCTTGGAAGCCAAGCAAGAAATGTTTCAGATATAATAGGTGGGAGAGACAAGGTGGTGAACCACGCCATTCAAGAGGGAATTGATCGGGTCAATGCAAAGGCCACTTCCAATGCCCAACGAATTCAGAAATGGACCATCTTAAGGAAAGAGTTTTCAGGCTCCGGAGGAGAGTTAGGTAAGTGTGGTCTTGGCATTGGATAGATTTTTTTTGTCCGTTTAATGTAAAATAAGCAAATCTTATTTTGTAACCTTTTAGGCCCAACAATGAAACTGCGACGACCCATTGTCCTAAAGATGTACCAGAGTGAGATCGAGACCTTCTACCGAGAATGAAGGAAAAAAGGAGCTTAGTACAATCTAGAGGGAACTGTTGATTCTAACAGACCAAACATCTTTTTTGTCATAAACATCTTGAAATAGGACTTAAACTTTAAACTAATGTTAGTAACGCTAAGTGCCTTCAGTTTGTAGTCTCCTATTTTAGGATTACAAAAATGCTTGTTGGATGTACTTGCAGTATATAAAATATAAGCCTTTACTTCTCAGCCTATAACAAGTAATCAAGTAAAGAGTTTGTGTAAGGGTCAGTTATAGGTAAGTAATATTTATAGCTGTGGTCACATCTGATGCATATGATCTGCTAACATCAATGGAAACAATGGAAAGTATAACTATTCCTGTGTCTGTGTGAGATTTAGCAACATGTATTTCCAACATAGTCCTGTTTCAGTTAGAATTACTCTGCTTTGAAACACAGAAATGGCTTTTTGAATCCTACTGAATCATTCTAAGATTTATGGCTGATTCATTAGCTACTTCATGGATATATATATTTAAATGGTAATCATTAAGTACAATTAGCAAACTACCTTTAGACAGCAAAGACCAGCAAGTATTTACATTCAAAATATCTATAACTTTAATGAATTTGATCTTTTATATATTGAATGAGAATATGCTTGCTATTAACCGAATTACAAATTGGTATAGGTATTTTAAAATACAGACAAGAAATACAAGCAATAAATAAAAGCTATTTTACCAGTGCAATTAGAGAGAGAGTACATCACAAATGAATACCATAGGACATGAAGATATATCGTATGTTATTCAAGTAGTGAAAAAAATAAAATAAAATAAAAACAACATTCCAGAATAAACCGTCAGCCATTTTTGTTTTCATGTATACATATACAGTAATAGTAGATTTGTGCGTAGATATTAGAATGATATGAAGTTGACTTTTTTTGGTATGCATCCTTTGAGTCAGGAACACCATAGACAGTCAGTCAATCGCTGACATAATTTCAGTCCATGTCTTGTACTCTCCGGCAGATCTCTGTTGTGAACTCAGAACATTTGGAGTTTCCACCAAGGTCTTTGGTCAAAACCTAAAACAATTAAGTAACAATACTGGCATGAGGTAGACAAAAAAAAAATTACATTAATTTATACACTTTACATGCTATTAAAAGATGGCCTAAAAAATCCTAAGCCTTTTCTTCCAACATAACTTGAGAATTATGTTTTCTGTTCAGGAAACTTAGTCTCTTTCAGAAGATTATACACCACACCTTCTTGTCCCGGATGGTGTCATAGCAGGCAGTCTCAATTTTCTTGGCATCCGCGTGCAATCCCATGTGTCGTAGCATCATCACAGCACTAAGCAGAAGGGCTGTGGGGTTGGCCAGGTCTTTGCCAGCAATGTCAGGTGCAGTTCCATGCACCTGTTTTTTTTTTTTTTTTTTAAACACACAAATTCACACAAGTTCCCCATAAACAATACGATTGTGCACAGGGGCCAAATAAAACTTGTACAGGAATGTGAGCGGACATGTACTTTATTGGGCATGTCAATTCTTATTCCATTTAGAGCAAAAGAATACTTCAGATACCGATTCAAATATGGCAACACCATTGGCACCAATGTTGCCACTAGGAGTCACTCCTAGACCTCCAATTAGTCCCGCACAAAGATCACTGAAATGAAGAGACCATGCACCATAAAATGTTGGTAGTCAATTCATTAGGAAAGAACACTTTAGGCTGACTCAGAGGGTTGAACTCACCTCAGAATATCACCATAAAGGTTGGGCATGACGAGCACGTCAAACTGAGTGGGATCCTGCACCATCTGAAGGTGTGGAAAGACAACAGGTCATTAGCCTCTAAGGCTGAAACTACACAGAGCTAACATCGCTCCACTTATATAATCTTGCTGACAAGAACTAGCAAAAGCAGACGTGGGACAGCAACTCCAAAAATTCTCCAGTTGGATAATGAAATAATGAAAAATAAAATGTAACTTAAAAAGGTTCTCTTTCTTTTTCTTGATGCAAGTGAATGTTTAAAATACATTACCACTATGACAGCCAAACATCATCATCATCATATAATAATAATAATAATAAATGTATTATTATTTATACACATTTTGCATGATGCTGACTGGTAGTCCTACAGTTCCATTACTTGTTACCTATGCTCCTGTATACAATAGTCAATACAAAATTTGGACTTTGGCCTTGGCTGAAAAGTAGAAAATGTGTGTAAAGATTCAAGAATACATACATTGAGACAAACTGTATCTAGGTACATCTCTGTGAACTTCACATCCTTGTAGTTCTCAGCCACCTCTCTGCACTTTCTTAGGAAGAGGCCATCAGACATGCGCCTATGGCACAGACAAGAAGTGAGCAAGCACCCACAATATGAGTGTTGTAAAGTCTAAATAATTACAGTGTAGTCATTTTAAAAGAGGTAGCTGTTTAAAAAAAAATGGTTAGCTGATTCAAAATAACAGAATAATGATGGAGCTTCCATGCAGTGCTTAACATCAATTACAAGGCACCATCAATTGCCAAAGCTTCTCCTAATGTTAGGAGATAAAAATAATTTCTAATGTGAGGAGAATTTTTAATTTTTTTTTTACAACTACAGTAGTAATAGATTTTTCCACTGAACAAGTTTTAATATAGTTCCATGGAAATGTTTTCCTCAATTTACAAAACCAATTAAGGCAATACATTGGTAATAAAAGCTCATCATTTAAAGTAAAAGGAAACCACAGTGGTAGAACATGAGAGAATCCCATGCTTTTTTAAGATAATAACATGTCACCGTGTAATTAACAGACTAGAATATATGAGGTTTGAGTTCCTAAAGTGGCAAGAGATTAGGACAGACACAAACTCTAAAATATGAAGTGTCAAACTACTAATACAATTATTTTTTAGATTTAACATCTCCAGTCTTACAAATTTGAACAAGAACACACTAAGGGCTATAAGGAAATGGATCATGTGAACTTGAACCTAGCAAAAAAACTACTAGGTGATGAACAACCTGAGGTGAAACTAACATGGTTCCAGGTTGATGTACATTACATATTACATATTCCATTATTTTTGTTTATGTTTATTTGAAGATATAGAATCAAATGTGTTCATGATTTTGGTTTGACTGTTTTGTATTGTGGTGCACATTAAATTAATTAATTAAGGTGAATTAAAGTAATTGCATGGTGTCTATGATAGCCTGATATTCTAAAACAAAACAAAAAAAAAGCAGCACAATTTGGACACACAACTTATGTTGGCTAATTTAACACACTTAGACAAGTGAAAAATTTTATATAAAAAAAAAAAAGTGAAAATGTAATAAAGTATAATGTGTTAACCATTATAAAGAAAGGTGTGAAATGAATGAATGCCTATTCACACAAATGGTACAAATATCACCCACATGATGTTGGCCTTGTGAACAGCTGTAACACTGCTTCTTTGGTTATTCCTGGCATACTCAAAGGCATACTCTGCAATGCGGCGGCTTGCCTGCTCTGTGATGAGCTTAATACTCTGCACAACCCCATCCACAATCTAGTACAGAGGAAAAAGGAGCACAAATGTACTGCCACAGAGCAACAAAATACACACACCACAAACAGCTCTTGCGGTAGATGTTCTAGGAGTTCATACAGTCCCTCACCAAAACTATGACACATACTGTGTTGAGAGATGCAGGATTAAGGCTCAGGGGTTAGCACAGCATGTTTTATAGGGGCATGACAGTGTGCAAGTCTAGAAACAAATGCACACACACTGCTAGACTACAGCAGACAGTGTAGAGGCAGAGGGATAAAGAGTTCAGTTGTCATGCATGACTGACATATAGTGGAGCATCTGATTTAAAGCAGGTGGATTGTGCCTACCTAGAGAAAAACTTGCACTGAAAAACAAATTGTGTATACTCGCTGAAATTCAGTGGTAAAATAGTCAGGAAAACATAGTCAGGAAGAATGGAGCAGCTGATAAAATGGAAAAACAGAAAGAAGAGTACAACTTCTATGATAAAAGAGGGGCAGACACACGCATGTAGAAAGATGTGGCTTCATAGTAAAAACAAGCTGTTTTTAGATGTAGAAAGTTAAGAATATTTGAAAGTCATAGCATGTTTACGTAACAGCACATTCAAAGGGGATAAAACCCACATTTTAAAGGATGACAGACAAAGTTGAAGGCACAAATATTTACAGTTACATACCACATGTTCAATTCCACTGTACTCTCCCTCTGTGTTTTCTCTAATGGTAACCAGGTCGACATCTGTGTAAGGGGTCTTATAGCCCTCAATAGACACACATGGGCGCACGTTGGCATACAGGTCAAAGGTCTTCCTGAGAAGTAGGTTCATGGAGGGATGGCCAGCAGCAATAGGTGTCTTCAGAGGACCTAAGCATTAGCAATCATGATGTGAACAACAACAGAAAATGCAAGATAAATATATGACAAAGGAAGTGGACATACCCTTTAGCCCTATTTTGCTTCTGTCCATTGACTCTTTGGCTTCAGGAGGAATCATCCATTTGCCTCCTGGTCCTTTTATGGCTGTAACGTTTCTTTCCTCCCACTGAATAGGAACCTGCAGGTGGCGAAAGGATCCACTTGCTGCTAAATGAAGTCTCACTTAGTGCAGGCCTCACAGAGGGAGTAATTTTTTATTTTCATTTTCAACATTTGACAGATGCTCATATCCAACTTGTACACATTTCTCAGTAGGACAGCATGTGTGCCCCCAGGGAATCAGACCCAAGCCTTTAGTGTTGTAAGTACCCAACTCTCAAGACCAACATACTTGAGCTTTTTAAAATTAGGTAGTCACAATTAGGTGAATGTACCAAGAACAAAGCAGCATGCAGAAGGTGTGGTTTAATTAGATTGAAATCTTGCTCAATACAAGATTTAAAAGAATCTCCAGTGTTATTCCTACTTTAGCTGCTTCAAAAATCTTCATTACAGCAGTGGAGATCTCTGGGCCAATTCCATCTCCTGGAATTAATGTTACAGTGTGCACCTGGAAAGCAAAAAAATTACCAAGGATTAGCTGGCCTAAGACTTTAGATTCCGATCACCTGAGCATCACAGCCTATCAATATTCAACAAAGATTAGAACCATCCAAAATACTTTCATAAATATAAATAAAAATCATAAAAAACTAAACTAATAATCCTAAAACTTGTATACAGCTTGTACATTTTGACACAGAACAGATCATTATAACAAATGAAATGATATAGTATGTCAAGTAAGCCCTGTAAAAGTGCAAAATCTTACAAAACAGTTAACTACTGTTTGTTTCCTAGATACTCAGGGTTGTTTTGCAATGGTCCACAGTATGTATAGTGAATACATGATGTGTGCAAGATGTTCACATGAACAGTGTGTGTGTGTGTGTGTGTGTGTGTGTGTGTGTATAAAGGTTTACCCTTTTACATTTTAACATGTTCAATTTGACGATAAAACCGATTTGATTTCATAACCTTTATTAAACATTTCAAACGTATTTTCTCCCAGTCCTAAGTGAATTTTGCATTGCTGTTTAACATTAAGGAAAATAATCCAAAATTCCATGTACTTACTCCTCTGGAAAATGTTCTGGGCTGTGTTTGACTTTTCACAGCACCTAGGACACGAGACAACTGAAGGAAAAAACAAACAAAAATTTTTTTTTAAAAAGTAAAATCTGCACTGAAACAAAACTGACTCCGTACACCACATAGACTGTCAAAATTTGACAGGTGAGGCTAGTTCACACCTAGGCAAGCCAATGAGCATGTCTGATGCTGTGAGTGCAGACTTGTCTGTATTGTCACAGTCCATCTGCATTTTTAATAAAGGAAAAGAAACACCACATTAACAGATGGGATCTGGTTCTGCTAGTAAACACTATAAAGCATAGCATTTGCTTTTCATTATCGACTGACTATTATTTCTGGTGACATAACGACAACAGAGAGCAAAAGGATTATGGGAAAAGGGCTATCTGGCTTAGACTTTTCCATAAAAGAAAGATTTGAGTGTCACCAAAATTTTAGAACTGGAACTCTGCTTATGATCAAAACCCTGCCATTGGGCTTAAGACATACCGTGAGCTGCAAGAAGTACATATACTTTAGGTCTAGGCAGTGATAAACATCACAAGCCTCATAAAAGCCCCAAAACTTCTAAGGGAAAGAGATAACTGACCCACTTTGGTATGGTTAAATCCCATATGTGCAAAGGGTAAAGACCAAGCGACTTACAATTCTAACTGAATACAACTTTGCGCAGTTGAGGGTTAAGGGCCATGTTCAAGGATGCAACAGTAGCAACCTGGCAGTGGTGGGGCTTGAACCAACAACCTTCTGATTACTAGTCACTACTATTAATAATTACTACTATTACCTTATCCATACAGCTACCACTTGTATGCTGCTGTAACAAAATTTCTCTCAAGGATACATGGATGGATGGATGGATGGATGGATTGATCTAAATACCTATCTATTCCACATCTGAGAAAGTGATCCAAAAATATAACATCGGTCTGGATTATTACAGAAGCATAAACTCTACCACTGATAAAAAAAATCTTACTATTTTGAGCCTAACCCAAATAGATTAGTAGATCTGTGAATGACATTTTCTGGTATAGTGAACAACCAACAAGAATTAACTGTAAAAACATAAAAGCCAGATGCTATTTACACAATATGACTACAGAATTTAAGTAATAACAGCTGTTTAAAACAATCAATTCAATGTTTGTAATAAAAGCAACATCGATGGGCTTTTAGTTCTGAGGAATACCATCTTGTACAACAGAGTTATTGTGTGATGGTCTCTATCAGTCTAAGGAATAGGCCTTGTGTCCAAACAAAATTGATCATTATTATCAATCAATTCTCACCTCATAGCTTAAGTGGGTAGATAGAGGACTAGATCAATATGTGATCTTATCTACTCTTCTAAAGCTGAAAGTTATTTCCAAGCATAACTCTGAGTTCCTATTCATTTAAGTTCAAAGTGAACACAAAATGTTACCAAAATAAAAGGCATTTTGACCATCAAAGGCCAATATATGGCAAAGGGTGGACATCACGATACGTAGCGAGCTATGGGGTTCACCATCAAGATGCTCATATCTACTCACTCTAGCCAGATAGATTAAATTTACCGTTAGAAGGAACATTACTACCAGTTAGCATTTTATCTAGGTAGGTCGCTTGCTAACCTACTTAATCCACATGAATCAGGTGGGGATCACTGGCACGCTAGCTAGCTAGATGTGCAACTGTGATCAAGAACTGCGAAAACTGCAATACTTAGCCAAGACAGCCAGATTATAAGGCTGAAATCACTATCTAACCCACGTTAGTAGTTTCACAATACACTGGACACATCCAAGCAACAACGTTACTACTGCGAGTTACCACTGAGAGCATGAGAGGGCCTCTCCGCACCAAAGTTTGAACTCTAGCCTGACAGACCCAACATCTGTACCACTCGACATAACTCGAATACCAGCATGATTATTCATACTAATTAAAAACTTGCAACCACTGGCTACTCCATTCCTTACCGTTGATCTTAAAGCGTTTCCAGCCATCCTTGCCGACCTCCTTCAGCCGTTTAAGATCAGATCAATGTCGCGGATGATGAGCCCGTGCAGTATTTGCTCAGCATTAACTGGCCGAAACACGTCGCGGATTACTGACGTCAATGATGCGACACGTAAAAAAAAAAAATCCTTGGAGGAATGGAACCATAGACCTCCTAGAGGGAGACGGGACCAGGCGCTCAGATGACTGAATGAAGTCAATGAATGCAATGCCCTAGTACATGTTTTATCGACATAGACAGATGATTAACGGTCTTGCCACTAATCTTTAACATGTTCTTCATAATTTGCCCATTCTGTATAATTATATTTCTAGTATTCTGTATTAATTAGCTAGACAGCCATTGGGTTATGGTTATTATTGATCTAAATTATTGTAATTATATGTTGGTGAATTTATAGATTTTAATAATAGGGACAAAAATAAGAAATTGGTTTCCAATTTAGGTAGCATGATTGATGGTTGGAAGGCAATATACACAAAAGACACAGTCATTGTTGGAGGTGACCAACATGGATCCAGACGAGCGGCAGGACCCCCTTTAACCCGCTGAGGTCTGATTTTTGGCATTTGGCAGTTTTTTGGGCAACCTCAGAAAAAAAAGAAAAGTAAGAAGTTGTGAGAAAATGAGTACTAGTCACATGATATAAGTATAGAAGACAGTTGTACAAGAGTTGTTTCCTGACATCATAACCAGTTGGATAGGAAATTGTCAATAATTCATTCCTGAATGTCATGGCTAGAAATATGAGTTGGTTGCTGATAATATTTCTTTCATGTTCACCCTGATTCATTCAGAGTAAAGAGAGAGAGAGAGAGAGAGAGAGAGAGAGAGAGAGAGAGAGAGAGAGAGAGAGAGAGAGAGAAAGAATGAGGATGCGGACAGGTCAGGGAGAGCAGGTGATTTAGAGGAGAGTGAGAAACAGAGCAAACATTGATAGTGAAGACCAAATAATGCCATATGCCAGTCTTTTATCAGTGCCAGAGATAAGTGCAAAAACGTTTTGTCATTGCCTAGAGAGATGATGGGAGGATAGGAGAGGAAAGGAGAAAGTATTTTATATATAAAGTAAGCAAAGTCAATAAAAATAGATTAAACATAAATATGATTAATAATAGAAAAGCCCTAATTTGAAATGAATAAAACTGTGCCCCAGCAGGGGGGGTGGGTGGGTGTGGTAATCAATAAAACAAATACATAAGTAAAAACAGATGAGAGAATAGATGACTGGAGAGAAGAGTTTTAACAGAAGCTGAATGCTCTATGGCAGTTAGACTTTGTCATTTCACAGATGCCTTATTGAAAGTCACAACAGAGCTTCAGAAACACTTGTGTGCTGAAATTAGGGACCTGATTTATGATGCCTTTCTAGACAGCTCTATTTCAATTATGAAACAAGGCATAATCATGCTTATACCAAAATCTGAACAAAGATCAGTTTTCATTGGATTATTACGTCACTTGTGATTATAAGATTTTCGAACATTTTTATGCTACTAGACTTTAAGAAAGGGCCAAGCAAAATAAATGATGAAAGTCTGCTTTTGTCATAAGACAGCATATTTATAATCACACTTCACTGGCACTTGATATGTTGATTATAATTTACTGATCCCTCATCATAGCTTCATTTTTATTTTTAGATTTCTTCAGAGCCTTTGATACACTGGAACACCTTTATTTAAAGCCTTGGAAAAGTTTGGTTTCAAATCAGGTTTTTGTAATGCTATTAATAAGCTTTATAATGATATTAACAGTGGTGTATCTCACAGTCATGGTTTTTCAATGAGACACCTAAATAACAATAAAAATGGCATGGGCCACTCCACTCAATAGTGATATCTATCCCTATAAATTATACACTGGGGCAAATAATTATTTGCTCCCCTCCTGATTTTAGAAAGAAATGAACAGTCTATAATTTTCATGGTATGTTTATTTTAACAGAGAGAGAGAGAGAGAGAGAGAGAGAGAGAGAGAGAGAGAGAGAAATATCAACAAGGAAATAAAAAAAAACATTAAATAAAGGTTACAATTTGTATTTTATTAAGTGAAATAAGTATTTTATTTCCCCTTGACTACCATGGGTAAGACTAAAGAGCTGTCAAAGGACATCAGGGAGAAGATTGTAGACCTGCACAAGACTGGGATGGGCTACAGGAAAATCAGTAAGGAGCTTGGTGAGAAAGAGACCACTGTTGGCATGATAATTTGAAAATGGAAGAAATACAAAATAACAGTCAATCGCCCTCGCTCTGGAGATCCATGCAAGATCTCACCTTGTGGGGTAAGGATGATTATGAGAGAGATGAGGTGTCAGCCCATAATTACACGGGAAGAGCTTGTAAATGATCTCAAGGAAGCTTGGAGCACAGTCACCAAGAAAACCTTTAATAACACACTTTGCCGTAATGGATTATGAACCTGCAATGCCCACAAAGCCCCTCTGCTCAAGAAGGCTCATGTACAGGCCCATCTAAAGTTTGCCAGTGAATGATTCAGAGAAGTCTTGAAGAATGTGATGTGGTCAGATGAGAACAAAATTGAGCTCTTTGGCATCAACTCGACTCACTGTGTTTGGAGGCAGAGAAATGCTGGATATGACCCCAAGAACACCATCCCCACTGTCAAACAGAGGTGGAAACATTCTGCATTTGGCTGTTTCTCTGCAACGGGTACAGAAATACTTCAAGGGATTGAGGGGCTGATGAACGGGGCCATGTACAGTAGAATCTTGAATGAGAACCTCCTAGCCTCAGCCAGAACACTGAAGATTGGTCGTGGATGGGTCTTCCAGCATGACAATGATCCAAAACATATGGCCAAGGCAACAAAGGAGTGTCTTAAGAAGGATCACATTAAGATCCTGGAGTGGCCTAGCCAGTCTCTGGACCATAATCCTATAGAAAATCTGTGGAAGGAGCTCAAACATCGTGTTGCTAAGCAACATCTTCAAAACCTTCAGGATTAGGAATATGTGTTTTCAGAGGACCTGAGCATTAGCAATCATGATGTGAACAACAACAGAAAATGCAAGATAAATACATGACAAAGGAAGTGGACATACCCTTTAGCCCTATTTTGCTTCTGTCCATTGACTCTTTGGCTTCAGGAGGAATCATCCATTTGCCTCCTGGTCCTTTTATGACTGTAACGTTTCTTTCCTCCCACTGAATAGGAACCTGCAGGTGGAGAAAGGATCCACTTGCTTCTAAATGAAGTCTCACTTAGTGGCCAGGCCTCACAGAGTGTCTGTGAAGAGGAGTAGGCCAAAATCACCCCAGAGACATACACAAACCTGGGGACCAACTACAAGAAACACCTGATCTGTGACTGCTAACAAGGGTTTCTCCACCAAGTACTAAGTCACGTTTTGCTTGAGGATCAAAGTTATTTCACTTAATCATATATAAATTAATGTATAACCTTTAGTGTTTTTATATCTTTGTTGATATTCTGTCTCTGTGTTAAAATAAACCTAACATGGCAAATTATAGACAACCCATGTCTTTGTAAAGGGGTTAAAATGACAAAATCAGCAGGGGATCAAAAGTTTCCCCAGTGTACAAACACACAAATATAGATTTATGTCACTATTGACTCTGATATAGATAGATACATGAGAAAAAAGGGTTAAAAAAAATACAAAGTACACTTAGGATGCAAAAACTACAAGCATTCATATAAAGCACCCAATAAGTACAAAATCCAATAAAAACGCAACCAAGAGGTTTAGTACTGGAAAGCCAACAATGGTCAATACAGAAAAGCCTCAAAAGGGCTTCACAAACACATTTTAAGCTGTTATTGCTTTAAACAATGCTGCTGTGTTACAAGTCCAAAAACAACTCATGGAACATCCTGAAATGACAGTCAAAACTGAATTCAGTTTATAAATGTCAGGTCTTTTCTGTGTTGGATAACCATAAAGGACAAAATCATAGTTAACTAAACTTTCACAATGCAGGCAACACCTAGTTGAGAGTTCTGGCACTGGTGATGTCTCAAGCATACAAATCTTTAAACGCACAAAGAAGCAAGTGTGTTAAAAAAGAAAAAGATGAAAGTAAAAAAACAGCAAAGCTGTTTCGGTATACTCAAAATATTCACTGTGGCACAGCTTCTGATTTTAAACAGCATACTGCTTTGGTTGGTTCTTGAGGCCAAGGCTTCTTTCAGTTTGAGAGATTGCATGAGATGCTCTACTGTTCAGCAGCCTGCATTCGTGAAGAACATCTGTTGAAGAGCAAGACAATATCACAAAATGAAAGTTTTGTTTTTAAACTTTTAAGCCATTACCCTTCAGAACAATTATCCACTTCTATCTTCTGTAATTAGTATCTGTTGTGAAGTAACTATTTGGCATTAGTAGAAAAACAAACCTTAATTTATAATAAAAAATATTACCATTAAATTGTTTGTAAGCTTCATCAACAATGGCATTATTTGATCTCTTTATCTCCCAAAAACTGTCTTCTACCCAGGGTTTACAGTCTGGCAGTTCTGGTAGTTGGCAATTTTTAAATATGCTTGCTGTAAAAAATAAAGGTAAAAATACTTATAATTGAATAGTAAGATTTGTCCTGTATTGCTGTAAATAATGCTGAAATACAGTATTTACAGTATACAGTAACTAAAAACAACTATTTATGGTTTTAACAAGTTGATACAAAACATAAGAGTAACATCAGAAACATCTGGTTAATTCTAAAGAATTAATATAATAGAATAATTGATCATATTATTACCATTAACTTACAGGTTTAAAATATACAAGACATGTTGGAAAGTTAGAGGTACCTTTTATTGTATCATCAATATCTTTACATAGCTGATATAGATCACTCCCACGACCAACCACCCGTTCGCCTACAGTAACACATAAAACATCACTTGCAAGCTCATTTGGCTGACTGCTTACATTTTTAGTTAGTTGCTGTAAATATAAGCAAAATGGTTCTCACCATCTAACACCTTGATGTTTGGAAACATTTCAAGGAGGATGTTTCTGTATGAGGAATTCTTGCAAACTGAAGGAAATGAGTGAGGTAAAGTTTAAATCAAAACCAAAAAAAACCAATACACAGTTTAAAATGAAAAAGAGATCAAGTGAAAACCCAACCTGGATTAGTGTAATTATAGGTGTTGTCTTTCAGTCTAATTATCTCTAATTTTCTTAAAGACTTCAGAGCATGGAGGTTATCAGGGCTGTAGATTTGATTAAATAGTACATTTACACACAGAGGAATAAGGGCAACAGGTAAATAAACAGAATTTAAAATGCAGAACTCATGTGATTTTTGCAGTGTTTTATGTTTGGAACACAACAATTACCTGCATATAAGATTGCCGGCCACATTTAGACTCTGAAGGCTTTCACAGCTAGAGATGGGTTCTCCAAAAATTATATGGTTAATGGTTATGGACACCATATTTACCCATGGCTTATTTATTATAATTAATCAATACATCATGAATATGTTCTATTAATGTTCACTTACCTAAGTTTGATATCCTGTTAGCTGACAGGTTAAGCACAACAAGAAGCCTGAGTGATGCCAGAGGTGCTAGATTTGTAATATTATTCCCAGAGAGGTCCAGTCTCTCCAGGTTTATACATTCACCAATGCAACCAAGGTCATAAATTCCTGCAAAATGCATATAACCTGTAACCTTCTAAAACAAGACCTATTTGCTACACATCTTCTTTAAAGCATTCACAACTCAATACGTACCTAGACCCCTTAGTTTAAGAAACAAAATGGACTCTAAATCAAATTCCCCTGTTCGGGACTTCAGAAGCCCATTGGTGATCCTTGCACATTCTGGTTCTGTAAAAGAAACAGAATTGAAAATACTGATCATAAGACAAAACAAAAAACATTTGGCTACCTATTCGGGCGCAAATCTTCACTTTTGCACAACGAGTAATTTATGATACGAGTTATCCGTTTAGTGTTTGGCCAGGAAACACGGGTATTTTTCTTTCTTTTTAATATAAATTGACTTACAATGTTCACTGTTATTGGGTCATTTGATGTCTTTCTTCGTGTAGGCCTGAGAAATAACTCTTCTTTTAACACCTATGTATGTGTAATGGCTACCCTACTCGTAATAGTTCCAGCTTCAGAACGTGAGCCAAAAATGTTTTATAGCTAGCTAGAGTTATATTACCTATTTTAATCCTGCCAAATAAAAATGTACCATTGGGGAAAACATCGCTGGATGGAAAGACATTTGTGTAGTATACGAGCTACTAAAACAATGGGGGCACAGAACAAAATGAAACTGGTGATAAGCATAACATTTTCGTGAGATATCGTTAAACCACGACCAATGAAAGATACAAGCAAACGATCATTTAACTGCATGAAGTAAAGCCTGTTCCTCCATAACGTGTAAAGCTTCGTATAACATTATCTTAGCCAGCTAGCTAATGTTAGCTACATAGCTACCTAGCGTTAGCTAGATTATTTTATTTAGTAACTGAAACCAAAACTTAGCGTCAGAAAAAAAAACACGATTCAAACGAAATCGATATTAGCACCACTGCGAATGGACAGCTACAAACGTTACTACAACATAGGAAAATCTAGCTGACGTGATACAGCTATGAAAACCTGGCAGATTAATTTGTCAGACATCGTTAAAACACGTACCGTTGTCTTTGTCCTTCTTTGATTCCATTCTGTTCAAATTGCATTAAGTCATTTGAACTATATGGAAATGCTGTCCGTTTACACTAGGTAAACTATATGGGAATGCTGTCCGTTTACACTAAGTAAACTATATGGGAATACTGTCCGTTTACACTAGGTAAACTATTTGGGAATGCTGTCCGTTTACACTAAGTAAACTATGGGAATGCTGTCCGTTTACACTAGGTAAAGGTGACTGTAATGTCATCTCAGTGCAGATACTGGCTGTGGTTAGCTAACCTTATGTACCGTATGAGCTAGCTAGTGGCGTGTCACTCTTTTAAAGGCTTGGATGTTTTACATTAGACATTAGCTAACGTCATTTCCCTCACCAATCTTTTTGGGATGGAATTTTTTAAAAAGTATTGATTCTGTAATTTATTAATACAAACTAATTTGGCATCTTTAATTTTATCACACCAGGAAGTTCTATTTCTATGCATTTTAAATGGTTACCAGTAACGTTGCCAAGGTCACAGAGTTGTTCCTGCCGGCTATTTAATCATTACAGATAACCCGTGTTATCCCTACGTTGTGAGCTGCTGTAATCAAAAATAAAGAAAGAAAGAAAGAGAAAAGGCTGTAATATTTATTTTATTAAATTGCCTGCTTAAATTGAAGACTACCTGAAAAGTTGCCTAAACGTGCCTAAACGTCCATTGTCTAAAAGCCGCGCGCGCGCGTACACACAAAATACACATAAATAAAAGTGTGTTTTATATATATATATATATATATATATATATATATTTATATATATATAAGGCCCCTTTGTCAGCTTCTGTCCGAAACCTTGCATCCGCTACGACATTTTACTACCTTCTGATCCTTTTAGGCTACAGTTGCTGCATGGAATCTATCTAAACTCATTTCAGCGACTGCCAAGAAGCTTCCTTTTTTCTCAAAGGCTATTGATTTGGCCCTTGAAGCACAATACCACCTAGTGGTACCAACGTTGAATTTTCCTTGTAGCATATTGATATCACCTTTGATATTGGCAGTACGAGTAGCTATGGATAGCAGTCGGTGCTGAAACGGGAGTGAGTGAGCAGGCTGTGGGCTATTCTGCTATTCATGACCCCCTACATTTAAGCAGCGGAGGAACCTCGATCACGTTGCACTCAAGTATTTATGGAGAGTGTTATCTGCATTTCAAACACCCATAAGTAAGTCGGAGTTCTGAAATTCTATACGTGGTCACAGTTTTCTCGTTTGGCCACATCGTATACATGCCATAAATGCCTAGAAAACAAAGGATTCCTCTAACTTCCAATGTGATGCATCTGTCCAAGAGGAAAATTACTCGACTAAGATGGGTAATAAGCAAACGATATTTACTGATGAACAGTTAGACGCCTACCAGGTAAGAGCTTTTTTTCTAAATATTCTACGTTTTCCACCAGTTACTTAATCTTAATGATAAAGCATGGAGAAAACTGCTGACCATCACAAAATCGATGAAACCAAAGATCAAGATTGCAAGTTTACATATTTTTCACGTGCGTAACCTATATATGTTTTAATGCAAACACTTGCTATTTAACGCCTTGCGACGGCAATTACTTCTCTTTCTCGACGTATAGTATGTAGGCTAAAATTAACATGAAGGGACTTTGTAAACATGTCAGGTAAAGACGATGAATCCCCAGTCTGAACGGGGGTAATATAAACGTTTTTTTTTCTGTGGTTGGATGAAAAGGTGTTCATTACATAAAACATTTAAGCTTTATCTTTAACTGTGTCTGCGACATAAGAACCTCAGCGTTTGGACGATGCACAAGTCTTACTGTCAGCACTGTTGCCTCAAATGTCATCAAGTCGTGAAAGATCAAGGTTAAAACATGAAACTTTAGAATGTGAGGCTTTGAGTTTACAAGTCTGAATATGAAAATAGCTAGAGCAGGTTGGACAAGGGGTAAGATCTAATGTCTCGTGTCTTGGCAGGGCATGCACACTTGTGCTGACTAAAGGTTTTTTTTTTCTTTCTTTCTTAATTGTGTGTCTTCAACATATATAATCTTCAGACAGTACTATTATAGACTCTTACAGTCTTTTTGGTAAAATCTTTACATGTATTATGCTCCCAACATCACTGTTTTTTGACTTGTAAGAATAAAAATGTAAAATGAACAATTAAGAAAACGGGGGGATTGAACTGATTGATTCAGTTCAAGAAAAAGTTAAGTAGATTAATTAATGCAATTTCATTATTATGATGTTTTATTATATTGTCATTTTGATCATTAATGTAATTTCAGTTCTTCTAATTGCATATCAAAGATCATGGAATATCATTATATACATTTACTTAAAAAAACCCCCACTAGTGCCAAGAATGAATTGAGCTTGTACAATTGACTGAAAGAAGGACTATTCTAGTTGGCCAAGTCTTGCTGACTCACATAACTACTCTTAATTTTAGCATGACAATGTTTCTCCAACCTTTGAACCCCTAAAGCAGTTCTGTTATGCTTTCATGGGAGCATTACAAGAAACTGTGCCTTTGTCAGGCAGCTGTTTTCTTCTCTGTGCATGAAATAATTATGTGGGTTGTGTTCTGTCCCTGGCAATAATTTAGCTCTCGGTCATCTATCCAGTGTGCTAATAATTCTTAGCTCTCTGTCCTTACTTCACATCGAACAGATTCAGGACCTAATATCTCATATTAACGAGCAATTAACAATAGTCGAAGGCTTATGCTCATAAATCCTTATTTCTGGAATTTCTTTTGTTTAGCATAAGCCATGTGTGCAGGAGAAAGAAGGGTAAACGTCTTAAAGATGAGATACATCACTAGCTAATAAAACTGTCAGCTCTGGTTGGCATTGAATGGGGATAAGGAAATATGGAACCACAGAGCCGAGAACAACAGTGCTATGTGTTGGTAGGTTTATGTCAGCAACAGTGCTATGTGTTGGTGGGTTTATGGCAGGTGAAAGGTCTCAAGGCATGCAGACAGGCACATCTATTCCCCTATAATTTTGTTTGGTTTCATATCACATGTACGTGAGAGATAGCAGCTCTCAGACAAAACATCATTGTCTGTGTGAAACATTAAACCCTACCATGTCTGTAGATGAAATGCTTATAGGTAACAATGGCCCACTGTGTTCATTTGCGTGTAGTAATGCAATATAAATACAGACCTCATGCTTAACTGCATAGTTAACATAGATTAAAGATCAGGCAATGTTTGTTTAAAACAATGAGGTAGCAAATGTTGTTTCTGTTATCAGTGTTCATATTTTTAAAGAGATTTTTTTCTGTTCTTGCAGGATTGCACCTTTTTCACACGTAAGGAAATCCTTCGGTAAGTTCTATGAGTGAATTGGTGTCATGGCGCTGTTACAGTCTTCCTTATTTCCATAACACAGTTAAGTGGTTTTGGCATATTGTTTTTCATCTGTACTTTTCTGGTGGACTAACTCAGACAGAGTAGATCCTATGTTGCCCTCCTTACTTCGCATTTACCAGTTTACCAGTGGTATGGGAGTGTTTACTGTGATATGGGAGTGTTTTCATGCAGGGAGGAAACTGCTGAGCTGCATTGAGTTATAAATGTATGAGCTATGAATATATGAGCTCTGAACATACGAGCTACGAACATGTGAGCTTAGAATGTATGAGCTATGTATGTGTGAGCTATGAATGCATGGGCTATGTATGTGTGAACTCAGAATGTTTGAGCTATGATGTCTATGATTTCACATACTGGGGTCACAGAGGTTGCTGAATCTTGAACTTTGTTCAAAGCCATGAGTGTTTTGTTATCTGTATATTTCTATTCTGGGAGTCTTAATTTGATATGTTAGGACTACATCTTAGATTTGAGCCTTAGATATGTGAAATTTTCTCCATTACATTTCTTAGGTGTTTGAGCCAAACTAATCAAATGGCTAAACTTCCATTTGTTTTAATTAGAATTTATTGTTAAGACTCATTGATCATAAGAAATGGTTGGAACAGAAGTGTGCTTAGATCACATCTATGCCTTGGTTGCTTTGTTTTGCTTTGTTTAGAGGCTGCTCTAGCTGTGGTATATTTTAATGGAATTTTTAATGGTAGGTGTCATTTTAATGGCACTGAGAAAGAATAAGTTATTTTATGGGGTTGTTTAAATCTGAAATATCTTATTCTGTGTTTCTTATCATACAAATGAAGACATATTTGAAAGTTAAAAATAAATATTTTCGTATGTTCATTACTTGTCTCAGTTTGCATCAAATTAATATATTTTACATGGATTTTGGGTCACGTTATAAAACCTGTGTTCCAACTGATAAACTAAACACTGCACACAAACCTGTCCAAAAATAACGCATGACAACACTGTCTCACACCAAATTAAAGTTAGCAGATATTACATTTTGTTCTACAATGAGTATGACTGTGTCCTAGTAAAGGAGAACAGAGATATTAAATCCTATCCATTCACAATTTATAGCCCCACTCTTTCTGCATGTCCTCTTTTCACATGTCTCTATCAAAATCTCCACCAGAGCAGGACAAGCAGCAGGCAGCAAAGCGTTTAATGGGTTGAACTACAAACATGATACTAGCTCAGTTACAAGACACTTTGTCATTTCAAATTCACACATGTACACCCATATCTGTGCACAGACCTCTCTGTAGCTTGCGCTGTTGCTGTGGGGGTGTATGCAGGATTATTTTTAATCCCAAATGCCACACCTCTGTTGATAAAAAGTCAGTTCATTTGTAACACAAGCTTTTCATTCAGAAATGTTCCATATTTATCAGCAAGACCAGTGGGATCCGCAGCAAACAGTGATTTAGAGCCAATCTTTCATTTTCCCTGCCAGCTCTGCTGGGATGGGTGGCTGCTCTCCAGAAGTGGATTTTGTTATATATGGCATCCTTGACAGTGGTGTGGGTGTTTTGTACTTAGCCACTGTAATTGTTGACATTGTAAATATTACATGTATCACATTTGTATTGTGGAAAACAGTCTACATAGATGAGACAAAGAAGAATGATGTCAAGCAAAGTGAGTTGTACAAATGCTATTTAAATCTATCTATCTATCTATCTATCTATCTATCTATCTATCTATCTATCTATCTATCTATCTATCTATCTATCTATCTATCTATCTATCTATCTATCTCTCTCTCTCTCTCTCTCTCTCTATATATATATATATATATATATATATATATATATATATATATATATATATATGACAACTCATAAATAAATATTAACAGTATACATGAAAACCCTGGTTGAATTTGACATATTATCATAGCTTTAGGAACATATATATTTTAAAGAAACATTTTTCATAAATAGATTTGATTGAATCACTCCCCTTGCAGGTGTCTCTAATGAAACTATTAGTCATAAAATACAGCAAGGTCTCATATTGGTAATTAACAATCAACACCACAACTAGGAGGTCAAAACAACAACATTTTGTTACTTCTCATCTTGTTTTTTTTTTCTAGAGGTCCTTGATTTTTTAATTTTTTTGTTGCACATTGCTGTTATTGACTTTGCCTTCTTCCCCTCCCCTTTGGTCTATCATGTCTGTCACAGTTATTGATTCAGCAGTTTTACGACGTCTAGATTTATACGAGACAATCATTAGATAAAGCCTTGAGGCTCAGGGCTGAGCTGCCCTCGTTCTTTTCCCCTTTGTCTTTCGCCAAAGAAGGATCCGGTTCTTACAGCTCTTACTGCATTTCACATTTGCTGGTGTACCAAAAATGCAGAGTACTAGAATGTTCTCAAAAGCCCTTGCATGTGTATTCTGAGAAGAGTGGTTCAGTTTTCACTGAAACCCTTTAACCTATGCGTTGGTCTTCTCACTTGAACAGGGATCACTTTGCAAGCCTTGCAACAGAACTGGAACCCAATCTTCTGGTTAGGGGCAGACATCCAAACCATCCCAAAATTCATTACCTTTATGCATATTTACTTAGAATTGAACGGAAAGATTACATTATAAGAGGTTACAGTTGTTTGTGTTTCAGTCTGACTGTATATATAAAATATATAAAACAAAGTTCTCAGTTTTCTAATGGAATTGACATGCCACTCTCAGGTTTCAGTATATGCTATTAATTGGTGTTGTTTGAAGATCAAGTCACTACTCAAAGGAATTAAAAGAAGATACAGGGGAATGGGGCAGAGCACAGGGTTAGAGGCTAATGTCCAAGTTATAGTCATACAGATGCTGGGCCTTGATTTTCTGAGTTGGATCGGTGGAAAATCAGATTAGCACATATAGCAGGGAAGCTTGTAAAAGTACAACGAACAAAAGAACCATTTGCACTGTGTATAGAGTGCTTACCTTATTTTAGTTTATTAAAATATTAAATATAATTCCTATTGTAATCTTTTTTTTTTTTTTTACCTCATGTCAGTAGTTGCTTAAATGAGTGTTTTGGCAATTCAAGTTGTTGTAGATTTATTTTGTGTGTGTGTTTGCTTTAGGTAGTACAGGGAACTATCCAAGTTTATATGTTTGTTTGTTTTTTTGTTTTTTTTTTAAGTCAAGCTTCCCAGGAATGAAAGATATTTCCTTTAATGAGATTCTTTACCTCAGCTTGCTTTTCTGCCCATGTAAACTAAATCACTCCTGTTTCAATTAGGCCTTCTAGTTGAAGAACAATCCAGTACAATGAATTCTATAAGAAAGCATTTCTGTGAGAGCTTTGACAGGTAGGCTGAATATGACTCAGACACTCATGTAAACTCTGAAAGTATAATGTAATATATAATGTAATATGATCCATGTTTCTATATTGCCTCACACATACAAGATTTATCATTGTTTTCCCCAGTGCACACGCCATAGAAGTTATATGATCTTTTATTGGAACTGTGATGGACAGTTATATAGTTGGTAATGTTGACTTTAAAAGTGAATCCTCAGAGGAACAGAGAAGCAGCAGAGCTGATTCCCATGTCCCAGTGCAGATGACGATGATGACTGAGCGTGTTAATGAATGTTGTTTTCACTTGTATTCACTTGTTCTCCTCCTCATTTATATTTCATTTGAATTGTTTTATTATCTACATTGGAAAAACTGTAGTAAAAGACTTTAATGTGATGGCATTAAGCACACTGTTCAAAAATCCCCACGTGACTCATTATGTTACTCATCTTTTTGTAATACCATACCTCTGGGGGAGGGGATATAAAGTATTGTATGAAGTCCCCATCCTGGGTAGGTAGTACAATCTTGCTCATGCTATTAGTCATCAAACCAGATAAGTAACCTTTCTTTCACTTTGTATGTAAAGGCTACATGGTGGTTACAAATTGCATACTGAATAGTATAGATGCTGTGGAGACATTAACCTTCCAAATTAAAATCATGAAGTCTGCAATGCACTGTCAGATTTTAGAGTATATTTAAAGGGTTGTTGGCATAAACCTGGCTACCTGCTCACATGCCAAGCACTACACCAGCTAAGTGTATGCTTATAAAAATAGGTAGCACTTATTTTCAATGTATGAAGGTTAATGAGATGTTTAATATATTAAGTGCTAATGGCCACTAAAACTTCAGCTTATTCCTCACCATTGAGCCATTATGGGCTTTTATCTCCTGGCTTCAGAGAGCTTTGCCACCAACCGCTTTCATTACTCCTCAGATGGAGCTGTCTATAGGGAAAAGTGTCATGCACTGAGGCATTGTGGGTTATCCTCTGCAGCTGCTCTTCACTTTCTTACTAAGATGCATTTCCCAGGGTACTGCAAGAGGAAGGGTTGTCACACCTGCGTGTGGTGTTAGCTCTGTGCTTGGGTGTAGCAGTGCAAAATCCTCGACCCAAACTTCAGGAAATTAGTGCAAGAAGGTTGACGTAATGTGGAATATTGTACTGTCCCTTATTTCACTGATGCTGAGCTGTGATCTGGTGTTTTAAAAGAGTTCCACGCTTTGTAGCTCTTACGCAAGAAACGACACACCTCCCTTGATTCATGTGATTGAACCATCCAGCCACGATGACACTGAGATTGGGTTTGATAACAGGGCCAGTGGAGCACAGGAAACAAAATGGACAATCCCCTCCCAACCTAATGGAGTCCTGTGTTTTATGCCCTTCATAAAACACACTCTTCGTCTTGTCTAGTCTCCACAGTCTCAAGCTGTGTGACACTATCATGCCAGGCTAGAGAAGGGTTATCACCAGTAGTTATGTCTTGTCTCTCTTTTTCTATCATCCTGATTTGGTCCTGATTTGGCTACAGAACAAGCTTTTGCTCTCTGTCCTCAGTAATTCAGTACTGATTTGTTTAGGTTATATTCTGTGACCATAATATCATGTGTCAAGATATGAAAAAAATTGCTCATATATTTGCACATAAAGACATGATGGATCACTTCTGTATTCCTCAATACAAAATAGCTGTACCTTTTAGTATTAGTGTTCTTAGTGATGGATGGTTTGACTGGGTACTGCTGCCATGGCAACAGTGTAAGGCTATGAATGAATGGGATTTGACAGGATAGAAGGACATCAGAGAGAGGAACTGATTTGAACTGATTTTGCTAAATATAAAATAATCAGATGGGATAAACCTTTTGTGATGCATCTTCTTGCTTTGCAACCTTTTGGTCTTTTATCCTCTTTTAGAGCACCAAAATAGCAATTGTTCATATGTGATTGGTCTTGATTTACATACCATATATTTTCAGACACACAAGCATAGTTTGTTCTCCTCTGTTCTGAACTCTTGGTTTTTCTCTGTGATGTGACTATGTGTTGGTGCATGTGTATGCCCGTTTATGCCCATGTGTTCTGGCTAGACTGATTGTTATGAAACATCTTTTTGCAAATGTGTGTATGTGTGTGTATGTGTGTGTGTGTGTGAGTGTGTGTGTGTGTGTGTGTGTGTGTGTGTGTGTGTGTGTGTGTGTGTGTGTGTGTGTTATTTTTTCTATCGCAATAAAGTAGGAGCCTTGTTTTTCTCACCAGTTGTTATGCTCAGAATGAGTCATCATAGCTCTGGAAAGGCTCCAAGTGCCTCTGTGAGAAATGGACAAAACAGCCTTGTGAAATCAGCCAAGCACATTATGATATTCCCCCTTGTCCAGCAAAATATTATATTAGGTTGGAATCATTGATAATTGAATTTCTCAAATGTATGAGAAAAGCATTTTTACAGCCATCCATGAGACATCTGCTTCTAAATATGAAATCATAGTTGATACTGTATATACTGCATCACAAGATCATAAATCAATAAAAAAGTATATGCATATGTATATATACTGTATATTGTTATGGATTCTTCCATTCCTGAGAACATTATTGCCTATGTGGAAATAACAGCTGTCTTGTAATAATTAGGAAAAAAAAAACATTTGATAATTTAGAACACTGTGACTGAAGTCCAGAACACAGTGTTTTAAGACATAAATGTCTCTATCAGTATGTGGCAACCTGGTTACCTTTACCTTTAGTGATGTACACATTATTTATAATGTACATAACTTATATATATTATTTATAATGTATATAAGTTGCATATGTCCAGATGAGGCTAAATAACTTCCAATTTATGCTAAACATTTGGCAAAAAGATGAAGCTTATATGCAAGGAAAATTAAAAATCAGGGAACCCTACTGTTCTCTTCTTTGCAGGTTACATGGACGATTCCATGAACTGGCTCCACATTTAGTTCCCATGGACTACACAGATGACCCTGATGTTAAAATACCTTTAACTCTCATAGTCAACATGCCAGAACTGAAGGTAATACTCCACAGTTTGGGAGTACATTGAGTGCTGCTGCAATATTATATGAGGCCATATAAAATGTCTGCTATTCTTGTTAAAATAGCAGCACATTTGTTTGATAACCTGTACTACAGTTTAGATTTAAAAGCAAAATGAATAGACACTTTTTTATAGTGTGAAATTGGTTTTTAATAGGCATGCTACTACTTTGCTGTTTATATGATGAAGCACGGGCCGTGGAAGGAAGGGATGATTACATCACTGGGCTTGTAAAAGTTAATGCTCTGTGACATGATAGTGTTTTAACATATTAGCTGGCACTTTGGATTTGCCATGGTTGTTAAGAGACATACTGTTAATCTGTAAGTCTGTGACTTCAGTGCAAGCTTATTTATTTGCAAATAGATTGGTTGTACTATCCACTAAAAGGGGTTTAGACTGTGGTAGCATTCTGAACAAAAATGGCAACTAATGGCAACTAATATAAAACAAGCATTTATGGTTCATCTGCTCATTTGTTCACAGAGAGGCCATCTAAGTTAGCAATAAAAGCTTTACTACATGTGGTTCTACTTCTGCATTATTTCTGCATTAAGACTGAATTTTACTGAATGTCACGTGAACAGCAAGGGCTGCTGTAGAGTACAGATTTACATTCAGCCGTTTACCAGTATTTGTGCAAAGATTGTGCAACAGCAGGGGCAACCCCTGATGTGAGGCATGCGCGGAAAAATAATCTTACATAGCTTCCTGCCTCTGTGTTCACCTGAGACTTTGCAGGGGTTAACATGCCACAAGCCATCTTGTTACAACCTCAGACAGGGCCACCATAATGCAGTGTCCTTGCAGGTAGTATAATTGCTCCTCCCTGTAAAGATGTCTCACGCTTAGAGGGCCATAAACCCCACTCTCTGGAGTGGCCTATATTGATGGAGACCATTCAAATTGGAATTGATGAGCCCCTGACAGCACGCAGTCTCCAAAAGTCCCCCTAGACTTCATAAACATAATTCATAGTTCTCTCTCAGGTCTGGCTGCTAATTAGGCTTTTTGTGCTGAAGTGAATTGATTCACTACAGACCACTGAGTCTAAAGCCAGAGTGCTGCAAATACAGTTGACAGTTTGGTCCTTCCATGCTGGACCTACAAGCAAATGCCCCTTTATCAGATTTTGACCACTTTTAAGACAAATCTGGTGTCATTAGTGCAGAATGATTGCTTGTAGCAAATACAGTTGTTGATTGGCTGTCCTTATGTGTTTATTGTAGGGATGAACTTTGCATTAATTCATTACACAAAGTGTTGATTTGAATGTGTTGTAAATGGACAACAGTTGTTGATCAGTGTTTGTAAAGCACAACTTATATGATCTAATGAATGCCATCATCACCATTTTTAATGTTGAATCAAATGAAGTTAGCTATGCATATTAGCTATGCATGAGACACTATACAGCATTTGTACCAGAGCTCAAACTATAAGCTTGACCTCTCTTTGTTGTGCTCATTTCACTGTACTCAGAGGTGTTGAGTCAGCCCGTTGTGTTGGGCATAAAAATTCTTCGCTGCCATTGGAGAGTTCACAGGCAGAGGAAATATATGGGCACTAGCATGAAGACTCAGCCATTCTCCATTTTACATGCTCTCACTCAGCAAAACTGGGTGTGTTATGCGCAGGCTTGGATTCTGTAAGGGTGCGTACAGTACTGCTCAGACATCCTACAGATACAGGTCTACCTCCTGTAGTGTTTCAAACTCTACATTTGGCATCAATTGTCCTGCAGTGGCAAATGTCTGGAGCGCAACATTGTGTCTGTGCTTCTACCTGAATGTTTTCTGTATTGATGTTATCCATCTGTGTTCTGCAGGAAAACCCATTCCGGAATAGGATTGTAGAGTCCTTCTCTGAGGATGGCCTGGGGAACCTCAGCTTTAATGACTTTGTGGACATGTTCTCAGTTCTGAGTGAGATGGCCCCCAGAGAGCTAAAGGCTATTTATGCTTTCAAAATATACGGTAAAATATATTCCTTTTATTAGCCTGTTCCCACAAATGTAAAAGCTCAGTGTTGTATATTAGTGGCCCTAAAAACTGTCATATTTATACTGATAATGTTTCTAACTGTTTTATGTAATAATGATGCTGTAATATTATAACAGTCTAACAAAAAGTAACCATTTCCATACTCCTAATGGCATTTCCTTTGTAGATTTCAATGTGGATAATTATATCTGCAAAGAGGACCTTGAGAAGACTCTGAACAAGCTGACAAAGGAGGAGCTAACTCCAGAGGAAGTGAACTTGGTGTGTGAGAAGGCAATTGAGGAGGCCGACCTGGATGGAGACAGCAAGCTCTCCTTTGCTGATTTTGAAAACATGATCTCCAGAGCGCCTGACTTTTTAAGGTACAGAACGTTAGTTACTGAAATTATTGACATGTGGTCTCAGGCTTAAAGTGTGGGCTTGTGAGAAAGAGCCTTTGAATCAGAGGAATGAAAGGCTGAAAAGAAGGAGTGCAGTCTCTCCTGATGATGATGATGATGATGATGATTACATGGTTTTACCCTGGTCACTGGAGATGTTGATCATTTCATTGGCACCTTGCTCTCATCAGATCAGACTGAAGTGCCACCATAGTCACTCATTAGAGGGCAGACAGGCTGCCAGAGCTGTGCTATACACAGTGGACATTCATCACAAGACACTATAATAGTGGTGTAATGTGAACCATGTGATGTGAATGTGAACCATGCTCTTGCATGTCTGTCAACTACTAAAGTAATATATCAGTTAAACGTTAGTGTTGATAATAATGTGTGAAATGTAGTGGCTGTCAGTTAATATTATGCAAATCAGACCATCCTAACTGCTCCCTGTTTGTTTTATTTATTGTTTTGCATATTCTGGGGTTTTGCTGATAGGCTCATTATTACTACACCGTTGAAAATGAGTTGTGAAATAATTATTTGAAATTGTTTCCTTCATTTGGAATGCTTTCCGTGCATCTTAGGATAACAAGGCATATCTGCTATCAGTACCTAAAGGGATTTGTAAATGTAATTGTCACTAAATGCACAACTAATATTACTAACTGGTAACAATGATCAGCTCCTTTTTAACTTTCACCAGCCTGTTTGTACTGAAGCTTTCGTGTGAGCACTGTCTGAATTGTATGCCTCCTACTGTAATTTGACTGCGAAGCGTTCCAGTGCGTTTTATGGGCCAGCCATTCCTCTGCATGACATTTACAAGCTGCTGGGACTACACAGCTGTCCCTGACTGCCACAGAGGGAAGGGCAGCAGCAGAAGGCTGCTGAGCCATTGTTCTGTGATGCTAAATCCCTATCTCTCTATCTGAGACACCGCCACGATTAGCCAGAGTTAAAATTACTCAAGTGGAGGATTTTTATTCTGTTCCCTTTAGGGGACTTAATTCAGATCTAGTAATTTCACTATGTACTGGCGATTAAATAAAATGCAGTTTTCATATATGGTACTGTACTGCTGCTGGCATATAGTTTAAGAAAAAAAATCTGTAAAGTGCAAAGTCAGTTTAATTGTGCCTTTAAGTGTGGTTGGTGGTAAGGTGTCAGCTAAGGCCACTGCACAGAGAGAGAACAGTAGAACGTTCTAGAAAATCACTTTGCCATGTCTCATAAAGTATAATACATTGGTGTATGTTAGATGGCTCACAGTTACTGTGACAGTGCTTCAACAAAATCTCTTTCTGAATCCAGCCACACAGACAAGGACAAGGGTTAAATAATAGACCTCCAAATCAAGACTGAAATAGAAGTAACCATTTTACATGGCCTTGTTCAGTTATTCTATTATTTATCCCAGGTCATTTGAACATAATTTACCATTCAGTGAAAATGATATTGAACGCCATCTGTTCCTTTCAAAGATTATTGTCAATGTATCTTTATATTCCGTTGTACTTATGCTGCCAATAGACATATGGACAACTTCAGTCCTTTGCTGAGTCAGACAGCATTAATGATGTTCTATTGCAAGGTTATAACTCAGAATAGGGCATAGTTTCCTTCTCTGTTTTAATGCCTTTACCACTGTTCTAAAACTTGTGATTGGCACTAAATGTCACATACTTTAAATGCAGTAATGTTCTAGTTTACTTAGATCAAGAAGTGCCATAGCACATTAAACTTAAGAAAATAAGATCAATTATTCATAATAAATAATGGCTTAAACATCTTTCTCTCTCTCTCTCTCTCTCTCTCTCTCTCTCTCTCTCTCTCTCTCTCTCTCTCTCTCTCTCTCTCTCTCTCTCTCTCTCTCTTATACAGCACTTTCCATATACGAATCTGAGAAAGCTTCAACTTCATTGGGAAATTCCTCAGTTGAACTTATTTGGAGTCCAACTTAATTACAACTTGAAGCCCTCCTGCAAACTTTGGAAACATAGAGGCCATTGTGGTGCCTGTCTGCTACAGCGCTGAAGAGTGCTTGCCTGGTCCTGTTCAAACAGTGGTCACTTGCTGGCAAAGCAGGATTTTGGCTCTCGTTGGCTATATCTACCTTTTTTTGCTGTTTTCTGAGGAAGCACATTTTACATAGCGGAGGGCTAACAAAATATCACAATGCATGACTATTTTTTTCTCACTGGAAAAGCTCTACCAATAGCTCAGATTTTCAGAAGGGATAACAAAGCTTGCCTGACAGACCTGCCACATGTCTCATTTACCCATGTGGTTTTTGAGGAAGGATGCACCAAAAGGTGGACTGCTCTAATGGTCTTACACTTCTTTCTTCGTCAGTCTTACAATGTCCACGGCAGAAACAGACACACTTCAGATGGACTCTACTCCTGACGTCTTCTCTCATTTAGGGCTGCTAAAGATATATATATATATATATATGGTGTGGACATGGACAGAAGACATGAGAGGGAGAGAAAGAGAAAGCACATGAAAGAGGGCTAAAAGCACAGCACTGGCATCACAGTCAAAAAACTGTTATACAGCTATGCAATCTTTCACTATGAAATGCATGAGTTAAGCCTACATTAGATTCACCCCCACTATAAATTGCTTTTGCAGTGTCTAATTCTGTTTGTCTTTTATTGCTTATAGGACTGGAGCATGACGACAATCATATCAAACTGTTCTCCAGTTGATCGAAGGGCTCTCTCACCTTGTCTTATATTCAGCTATTTGTAATCCTTGCATTTTACTGTGCTCTTATTTAGGCTACTCTCCTCCTGTATAAATTTCACCTGTTCGTGTACGTTGTCTATTAATGTCAGCCCTTTTCAGTATTTCATGTCATAGAGGGCATTTGACTTAAATTTGAATAAATTATTTTCTGTTGTTTGTCAGCCGAGTGCAGGAGTGTTTCATGCTGACTGAATTATTTTACCCCTCATGCATGAGCATGATAATATACAGTCTAATTAATATAATATTGATTTTTATCTACAGTGCCAAGCGTCAGTATTTATAACAAATATCATTATATGGATATTCTCAATGGGTTTCACAGAAGAAAATCCTAAGAACGCTTGTGATGTTTTCTTAATATCATGTGTAATGTATCATAATGTGCCATACACTACAGATAAGCCTTGTTCTGGTCTGTCACAGTTGCACTAATATCACAGTCTCAGCACACATAATAGCTATGAACAACCTGAATTCTTTGTCAAAGCCATGGTAAAATACATTCTTATTACTGCTCACTTGTGATCTCACGCCTTTTTACCAGCCCAAATGCCCAACTGGTCGGCCATCCCAATAAAGACGGTCCAGTGATTATTCCTGCTCACCTCTTGTCGTATAGCCTGTAATGACTTTTTAAGTTGAATGAGATCGTAAGGAGCACCGCTGCCTCAGCACCCAGCAGCATGATTATACCTATCGAGTGGAGCGTGATAAATCTGCCCCCGAAATGCACGGGCAACTGTCCTTGGCCGTATTAGCTGGGCTGATGATTTATAGGGAGCCCCTGCAGACCTGCCCTCTGCAACAAGAACAGGGCTGACGCTGACCCAATATGAAGTCGTGGATTTTTCTCAGTTTGTAGATAAGGGTAAGAATTGTTTGTGCTAGAGTACAGAAAGGATGGTTAAATGCAAGTGTGCGTGATTGCTCCAAGTGAAATCACTGAGCTAGTTCCTTTCGCGGTCATCACTCTAAGAAGTTTCTGCTATGGTCTTTAAGGTTTTACATGGTTCTAATAATATGGATCCCACAGGAATCAAAAATATTTCATTATTTGTGTGGTAGGTCACGCTAGAAAATGGGTAGCAAGGATGTAGATTCTGTACATATTCATTTTTGCCAGGATACACCTCCTAAAGTAAGGAATGCGTAGTTTATTCCTAAAGCTAACAGCATTTCCACCTTGACCATCTAATTGAAAAAGATCACTAAGAATGTGTGCTTAAGCACTGGGATGGTTTTCAGGTCTTAAAAAGATACGACTAAGATGTGAGAAGCACCATTCTGGAGCCAGTGTGCAGCAGAGGGCAGTCATTGGGGGAAGGCAGCCTGTGCTAATATGCCGTTAATTCCTCCGGTGTTGCCTCCAGCTCCCTTTATTAGGCCCGTGTGCAAACCTGCAGGGGGATGTAAGTGCTGATGATGCTGCTACATTAATTACGCTCCTCAGCCAGAGCAGCTGCTGATTTAGATACCAAAAGGAGGGCTTCTGTTCAGGTTTGATACAGCCACTGTGTCTGCTGAACTGTAAAGTAGTCATTAAGGCATTGATTCTGTAGCCCCTATTGCAAAGTGGGCCATCAGCAACTCCACACAGATGAAGACAGACAGACAGACAGACAGACAGACAGACAGACAGATAGACACACACACACAAACACACACACACACACACACACACACACACACACACACACACACACACACAGACACACACACACACACACACACACACACACACACACACACTAGCGCTCTCTCCCTCTCTCTCTCTTTCTTCTTAGAATTGCTGGCCTTGGCTGCCCTCTAATCTTTTCTGATGACACTGAGGGTGTAGGATGGCACCTCCACTAGGCTGTACAATGTTCCATCTTTGCATTTGGTAATTTTTAAAAGCAGCTCAATAGCACTTAGATCTGAGAGCATTTGATAAAGACATAGTTTCCATTTGTGGGTCAGTGGTGATTTTCTATTTGTTATACAAACAAGTTGGTGTTTGGTTTTTTTTGTCTTGTTCCTGGTTCTTTTGGCTGTAGGCAAAACAAGAAACATTAGTGAGAATACAATAGCAACTCTCACAGAAACCAGGTTAATGTTTAATTATAATCACGCTTTCCCTAATCACATGGTGAAGATAAAAACAAGGAAACAGATAGAGTGTTCTTTCCTGCTTACTGACCAAGATATTTACATTAACAATTCTCTCTCTCTCTCTCTCTCTCTCTCTCTCTCTCTCTCTCTCTCTCTCTCTCTCTCTCTCTCTCTCTCTCTCTCTCTCTCTCTCTCTCTCTCTCTCTCTCTCTCTCTCTCTCTCGCTAACACAGTATACTCTTGCTAGCAGAATTTGGAAGGCCCCAGTTGTTACAGCTTATCTCTTACTTGCTCAGATCTAGCCTGCTCTGATGTTGTGTTATTTATGAGCACTCCTTCCCACAAAACAAGGATCAGTCATTGCAGACAGCTTTACTAGCCTCCTTTACATGAAGATCTTGTCCAACATAATTTTGACTCTTGAGTTTATGCATAACTGTGCAAATCAAGTAGTCTTGCATCTCAAGCAAGATAAATCTCCTTTACCCATAGATCACTTGTGTGGAAATCAGTCTGCAACAGCCAAGGAAGTTTCATTAAAATGTGTTGAAGATGTGCATGCTGATTAAGCCTTAATGTAATCATGCATATGCATACAAATAAAGCTTTGTGTGTAGACCAAACCAGACTTTAGGGCTCTCAAGCCCTGGTTTGATTATGGTCTGTTTTGACCTCAACAGAAATCAACTGGTTTGAATGACTATGAGCGCATAGCTACAGAATTCAGTTACATCAAAACTCATCACATCCCTTTAACCCTCCCCTCACTGTAGCAGTCTTGACATTAAAACTGTATTACACCACTACTGTCACAGTACTGGATGACTCAAGCAGTGTGGAAGAACATGATCTAGTTTCAGGAAGTGTGCAGTTTCCTTGCAAAACAGATGATTTAGCAATGACCTGCTATACTTGTTTGGTTTGCTGTTTTGTTATTTAGTCCCTGCCAGTCTCAGTCAAAACCCATCTAACTGAGCTTGTAGAGTAGACAGAGATCTCTGCTGGATGAAAGTGTAACAGGATTCTGAATATGCTTTAAAATGGGTTTTAGGCAAACTAGTTGTTCACAGTGTGTGATGACAATGTAAGATTGTTGTTTGAATTAATTTTGTATTTTATTACCGTAACTTAACTATGTAATTAAAAGTAACAGTTTTGCAGAATGAATCAGCAGTGCGTGCAGACATGCTGTACTCATTGATTCAATATTCCATTGCCATCTTGTCACTGTATGTGTATTGATTAGTAAGAGAGGTGCTATAAACCTTAAAACAAAATTTCTCATCACCCATGTCAAGAGTGCATGTGCAGACAGCACACAGTGAAGAGGATACGTATCTTTATGGGCCAACAGCTCAGTGTACATACAGCACCTTTACGTTTTGGTACACTGGCTAGACTAGGTTTTTTCAGAACTTTTCAGACACATTTCCACGAGAAGACCCCCCATAGGTGCTTAGAGTGCCACCAGCTGGAGAGAGCACCAGAGAGGAGGAAGAAGGCCAGCTAGACATTTAATTTGGCATCCCCCTCAAAACCATGTTCACACTGCACTATAGACCTCTCACAACTTTGCCCTGCTGGCAGGGCCTGGCCTGCCTGTTGAGCTGCCTGACCGGGGCAGCTGCCTGACCACTGACCTGCGAGAGAGGACAGGGCCGATGAAGCCTGAGAAGCCAGCACATGCTCAGTTTGTTTTTAATTGGCCTGAACGTTTTAAGAATTTGCTTAAAAGTAAAATTCTTAATACACAGACATCACTTTTTCACAGACTACTAACTGATCAAAACATTGCTTAGTTGTATAATTGCCATGCACTACTGGTTACAAAGTGCAAAGGGGAAATTACAATACACATAATCCAGGTGAAATATTACTTAAACATGATATATGTCACTGGTTATCATGCATATGAACTCTTGTAAAAAAAAAAATAAATAAACTAATTTAGCTCCTCCACTGAATACAGCAGAAATGTAATCTTTTTTATATAGTTTTGAACTATACTGCTTGATGCTGCATATTTAAAAGTAAATCAGCTCTCTGTAGTATAATAAACAGATATATCATGCCACCTACTCTGCCAGTGAGCATCTGGTCTTTCACCATTATTCATTCGTGCCAGACGTTCAGGGCTAGTCATTTATTTTTCCACATCTGTACTGTTAAATACATTGTAATTTGACAAACTATCATCTTGCAATGGCCTTTGTGACGGAAAGTCTGAGGGCTCACTGTGACATCATTATACCATAACTCTATAGACCTTGGTTGACCTTTGGTCAACTCCTACAACTTTCGATTATTACTCTGTAATTATATAAATCTGATTACATAATGTAAGGTTTTTATCATAAGTATATTAAAATGTGTATATCAGAACCTCTGCCAGATTTTTTTTTGTGACCTTTTGAATTGTATTTGTGAACCACTTGCGCAAGACACTTCTTTTCTGCTATTATCTTTTATCTTACAGTCTCAACAGACCCTTGCACAATATATTCCACTCTTATTTCTTCTGCATTTTCATATAGTATTGGCCTCATTTAAGACACACTGTCTAAGATGCCAAGCAGCAACTTTTAAATACACAGGTTAAGATAAGAGGTGCTTTTTAACGTGCCCAGAGATGCACACTTTCTCATACAGTGAAAATGAAAGTGGAGTGCCTATGCTATGGAAGCATCCATCACTGCTATACCTTGAGGCATTTAATCCCTGCAGGGGCCTCTCAGACTGTTCAGCCCACGCAGAGTTAACGTGACTGATAGGATCATCCATCTGGTTTTTTGACATTGAGATGCAGGTCTGAAGCCCATCAGCTAGCAGAATCATGCTAATGAAAGCAGTAGGCAGTGAAGCTCACATGAATGTAGCTGGCTATATCAGCCAGGCTAGATCACCTCAGACTTCAGATTCCAGAGCAGAAAGAGACCTTTAAGATCATCAGTTCAAATATTCATTGTCTTGATCATCATGAGTTTGGTTGTTTTGGATTATGGTCTAACATACCTAAAGTGTCAGCTGGTGAAGTTACACATTTAAATAAGGCACTATAATTTCTAAGGTACTGATGTGTCTCTCTCTAATAAGATACTATACTCCACTGATGTGTCGCTTTGTAATCAGAGCCATGTATATTTATATTGTATATATAATGTTCAGAATGTGGGTCCTCATACAAGAATTTTTAAAATCCTATGGTTCTGAGGTGTTTTTTAACAGTTTCATCTCTAATTGGTTTACTACGTTTTTTGATATTGTTGCAAGCAGCTGGTAAATATTTTCAAACTATAGAGGCCCATACTAAGTCATTATCAGCTGTAAGTCATTAAGAGATGACAAAAAGAAACTATGTGTTTTAGGATATATCAGCTGATTTAAATATAGGGTGTCACAGCAATATATATAGTTTCATAAAAACTGTGAAGTCAAAAAATAAGACTAGGTTTCAAAAAGCAGCACCAAGGTTCTCTACACAAATATAATTTTATTAAGTTAATAAATAATAAAGAAATCACAAACAAACTAAAATACTTACACACCATAAAATAGTTGCTGATTTGCAGACAAGATTAGAAACCTATATAAGTATTTGAAACAAAAGTATCAGAAATAACCCTGACATAAGTTATTATTATTATTCTTTACCCCTGTTTTAGTGTAATCTTCATGTTTTGTGTGTTCTGTAACAGCTGATTTAGAGGTTGAGGATTGGGTCATTTTTTCCACTGTTCTGGGAGAAGCCATTTCCATTTATCACCCTGCAGGAAACAAGAAGTCAGTTATTACATAGTTTAAGGTGATGATTATTCACAGGCCTTGTTAATCTGCTCTGTTAGGTTAACGCAAGTACTAAACCTTACCATGCCATACTTCTAAATACTGGAACAATGGTATTCTTATATCTGAACAGTTCAATTGAACATATTTTGAGTATTTTTGGGAACATTTGTTGTTTGCCATGAAGAAAAATATTTTTCCCTCAAAATACAGATTTCTCTAAATCTAAAAAAATATGGTTTAGGCCTGGAAATATGCTACAGCAGAGTTCATTTCAAAGCTCCCACAAACAATATCATTATAAGGCTGGTTGATGGTTGTGACATATCCTCACCTTAATACCCAGCAGAGACTCGCTCTGCTTTGGTTTGAAGTTCTCTACTATCTCGTAGGTGTTCCCATGTCCAGAAAGCCCCTTATGGCTAGGAGTGTGCCATGGTTCAGGAATCTGCTCATAAGTATTCTCCATGAGCAAACGTCTGGGCATGGGTTCGCAAGGCACCTCAGCGTACATGTCATTGTCCTGCCTCTTTGCCGTAGACTTGGCTTGCATAGTGTGATTAGGATTGCCTGACTTGCCAGCCAGCTGATAGAAGGAGTTTTCACATAGCTTATCCAGACTGTGGCTGTAGGTGGGCATTAGCTGACTGCTGGTTCCCTTGCTGTGTCCTTTTTGTAGGTTTGGAGACAGTTGTAGGGGACTAGGAGAGGGTGTGGAGAGCCTGTATGAACGATCTCCCCTGGTGCGGTTATCCAGAAGGGGGAGGGATTTACTTCTGCACTCTGATAGGGCAAGTTCTGAATATACAGTGCGTGGTCCGGGAATGGGGCTTTGCCGAGGCCTGACACTCTGCGGCTCAGAGTCTTGGGTTGTACCTCCATGGCTCACCTGTGGAGCACTGGATTCACTCCGCCTGCTCTCCAGTGGAGGTGTTACTCTTTCTCTAAACCTTGACTGATCCAGCTGTGCATATAGCACCATGACCTCAGAGTTGCGATTCTCCTCATTGGTTTGTGTCTTCATTGGGGCCCCTCTTTTTGGAACTGGAGGTGCGGCCTGTACAAAGAAAATGTGACCATTGAGACAAAAACATCAAATAACCTTTGCTGTATATTTATTTTACTTTTTATATAGATTTGCATAAATCGTATTACATTATTAAAATATTATTTAATATTTAAATATTTGAATTGTTGATGCTTGTTTGTTTGCATAGCATTATGTAACATACGTGGATGTTCCTCTTGGGTGGCAGGATCGGTGGCTGCTGAAACTGGTTTGGCTGGTCAGTGTGTTGGTTCCAGATGTTCTTTCCTGCTTTCACACTCACTCCTGGCTTCTCCTTCGGTTCAAACTGCACCACATCGTACAGCTCACTTGTAGAGGACTGCATGAAAAATAAAGATGCCAGAGCTCACTGACATGAATTTCTTTTCGATGCATATAATTTTGCATATTCATATATACAAATTAGAGGGAAAAAACATTTGTTCAGTTAAACTGTGCAAGCCAGTTCTATTATTAAAGTCAGGAAGCCAGATTTAAATGAAAGTGGGTGACTGAGATACTGTACCTCAAAACAAGACACAGTTAGGTACTCCCCAAATGGCTCGATAGGACTGGTCTTGTAATGCTCGATTAGACTGGTAAGAGTCTCATGCATCTCAGTGTCTCCTGTCACTATAAACTGGCCTGTCTTATTTTGGTTGATGACAAAGTGTCGACACCGGTCATGTCCTCTGAAACAGAATAACTGGTATGAAAATGCTTCCCTCCAAAAGATTTTAGATTTCACTTGAACTTAGAACCCATTACTCCTGCGGCCTCTTTTGCATAAAGGAAATGCAAATTGTATTGATTATTATAAATAAGGTACAGAGAAGGAGATAGATGAATTTTTTATTCAATCAGTATTTTCTACTGGTAAAATAGGTGAGATGAGTAGAAGAATTCAAACTTACTTATATGACAGGATATATCCAGTGGCTTTCTCACTAAGTCTAATGAGGAAACAGCCCAGTTCTTTATCTCGCAGATGATCTTCTGCATGTCTGTGTAATACAAGCCAATTTCAGAGCATTAATTTTTTTAAACATTTATTTTCCACACTCGGCTTTTGACTATCCCTTGTCAAGGATAAAGAAAAATATTTCAATTTGGATAAACTTGGGTAGCAATGTCTATACTTTTACCATTGTATCTATTCAGTATTCCACTGTACATAGTTTACCTATAAGACAGTATATATAGTAACACAATATAATGAAGATATGTGAAATCCAATTATAATAGTATATAATAGTTATAATTATCATGAGATTTTTTTGGGTATGCTTAATTTTCACTTATTGATACACAACAGCTAACATATTGGCACACAGATATATAAACTGAATATGAACATACAAATACATAAATATAAAATACTAAATATTTTGAACTGATATCGCAGTTGAAATAACATAAAATATATTGAAGTTGAAATTAAATGTGATTTTATATATATATATACAAAAAAGTTTTAGATTTAACAGGTACATATTTCTAATTTGTTTAAATGTCACTACTCTCACTCTCTCTCTCTCTCTCTCTCTCTCTCTCTCTCTCTCTGCATCTGACTAGGATTCTTACTTTCTGCTGATAAAGCCTTGGAACCAGGCAGGGAAGTTGCCTTCTTGAAGGATGAGAGGGGCCTGGGTCTCAGTGAACCATCTGAGGGCCAGCTCCTTCAGCTTGCTCTCCGTACTGTCCGCCTGGCTCTCGACTGCAGGCTGCTTTGGCTCCATCCTTACACGCGTCTGTCCAGAGAGGAGAAGCTTTAAGGGTGGCTCAGAGCCCAAGCTGCTCGCAGAATTTCAGCTGTAACAGAGTGGATCCACTCTGTCGCTCTCATTTGCCTTTTTTGCAGCTGGCATGCGTGGCTGGCCGAACACAGTCATTGTTCTTGTTTATCTTGCTCGCGCTGACCAAGGCATCCTGGTTGCATTTTACTATCGCTGCTCATAGTCCCACCCAGATGGGTGAAAAGTGTGGCCTTATGTAAATCTCATGTGATCATTACTTTTTTTGAAATCTCACAGTTAGTGTTATGACTGTTACTGCGCTGGCTTAGGTTTCCCAGAAAGCGTGGTATTCCAAAAGCTTTTCTAAACTGGCAGAGGAGGTATCACATCAAAGTATTTTCTAATAATAACACTTTATTGCTTTATTAGAACTAGATCCTGTTAAGCCATACGAAATTCAGGAAGTTAACAAAAAGTATCAAATCAATATTCTAATAACATGTAATAGCATTTAGGTTAGATTGAGGCACTCTGAAGCATACTAATTTTGTATTACAAGATGATTAACCAAATATCAATCACAAAGGAAATGCAAATTATTTTGATTATAACATCAATTTACCCTCATGCAGAACATCAGGCAGGACTGGACCCTATGTGTTTTCAGCTTCTTCTGCTCCATCTTGTGTGTTCCAGTCAGGTATCCAAGCTGGGATTTGAAGCTACTTGTTCCGAGATAATGCAGATTCTGCCATAGAGTTTCTGAGCCACAAATATGATGAAAATCATAATTATAATGCTACATTCAAGGGTTACAGCTGACAACCCGTGACAGCTATATTACAAAAGCAAAAATCATACACAGAATAAGCATTTTTATATATTTAATTTACTGTTCATAAAAGATATACAAATTATAGTATCAGAAGTGTTCTAAAAAGAATAATTAATACATAATACATTAATACAATAATTAATACATTTTCTTTGTCTCATGTGCTTCCATAAAATACATCATAAAACCAGTATAGCATGAAGAAACACAACAGTTAGCCAATCTCAAAATCCTGTAAGTAACACTGTGGTCCATTAGAGACATACCTGCTGTTGAGTCTTGTTGTGTGTGATGTGATTTGAGCTTCATGTTGCTCAAGGCAGGAGTTCTCCTCATCTGCTTCAGAGGAAGACAAAGGCGTTCTGAGGGTGTACACACAGTGCAGGACGGATATACACTGCTGACATTTACACTAGACATCGTTCCACGGGGCCCGGAAAAATTTGTGCAATGCGCAAGGGGTAAAGTGAGCAGCTCATGTCTGTTCATGGAGAGGAAAAAAGCACGAAACACATAACTCTCTCTCTCTCACACACACAGACACAAACACAAACACAGATCTTAGAGTTTTCACCAACTTTTTTCACCAACCAAATTTCCTGAAGGGAAATGGAACCAAGCAGGCAGAGGAAAGAAATGTGGTCTCAGTGCTCACACACACAGTGAAACTGTTGCTAATGATGGATGAGGTAAAAATGCACACTGGCTGTAACATAAGGTGCACAATTTACAGCAATACTGTTTATATTAAAGCCTCAACCAGAAATTGCTGGTGTATAGCTGGTATAGCAATAACTCAGGGGTACTTGTGAAAACCCCATGTACACTCCATGTACATTTACTATGCTTGAAACAAAACCAACCAAAATAAAAAAGACATAGAAAAAAATATGCTAATTAGTCCTATTGTAATGTTCCATTTAGATTTTTAGCAAGATACCAATATAGCTATCATGTTTGTTTATAATTTTTATAAAATGAACAAAAGGCTTTCTTTCTTTTCATCTGCTTAGTGAATTCTTCCTTAGTGTGTTCCACTGTTGAAATTCCCACTTGGACTCACAATCTAACCCCCTTAGAATGTAAGTGTGATTACTGTAATTTAGGAATCACACGGCATGGTAAATGTGCGTTTGCTAGTGCTGTGTGGTGGTCTGACCCAATTTTCCTCAGTGTGAGTGGGACATCAGCCTCTTCAGAGCTAATGTGTCACAGGTTTCACTTTGAGACCTTCCAAGATACAAGCTATTACTTTTTGAATTTCTTTCATGAGTCATAGTTAGTTTATGATTTACCATTTCTCGCTGGACCAATTCAATAGGTTCTAATCATGTTCTAAGAAGGATACATTTTTGAAGTATAGAAAAGTACATTATATGACTAAAATAGGATACCTGACATTTTATACTATATCAGTTTTGCTGTGGAAGATTCAGTGTCAGCAGTTTTGTTGTTCATGGGAATTATTTGAAGCTCAAAAACTTTTACAGCATTTAGCTGACGCTTTTATCTAAAGTGATCTACAATTATGACTGAGTACAACTTGAGCAATTGAGGGTTAATGGCCTTGCTCAGGGGCCCAACAGTGGCAACTTGGCAGTGGTGGGGCTTAAACTAGTAGTTCAGTGGATTTAATGTTCTGCTAGAATTCCGAACAAAATCGTTTCTGTTGCTCACAGTTTTCACAATATAGCAGTTTCCTTTTTCAGTATGGTATTATTATTATTATTATTATTATTATTATTATTATTATTATTATTGTTGTTGTTGTTGTTGTTATCTAATATGTTTTGATTAAAAACTTTAAAGAATATTTAAAAAACATCTTAATTAGAAATAAATTATTTGCTGTGGTAACGTCTAAATGGCTGTCAGTGCAGGCAGTGCTTTATAATTCTTATGTATGCCGAATATTAACAATATTAACTATAGACATGAGGAATTAACTGCTCTGTGTCTTGCAGATTTGCCTACTGCAGGAGGTATTTGAACAGTGCGACATTTTTGAATGTCAGGTGAGACTGAAATAAGTAGCAGAATTACACAAGGACACCGAATAATACAGATTAATATTTTTTTATATAATAGAGGCAATTGAAAATATTATCTTACCAAAGCAAATATATATAATTTGTTTCCACTTTTCACAGGAAACTAGTTATCAATAGGAAAATAACTTCAAATTTTGATTGGGTGTATCTTTGTCTGATAACAAATTTGATACATTTCATGCTATCATGTTTTATTACTTGAAAAGCGCAGCTGTGTCAACATCAAACAGGTGTTTTCACAGAGATGTCTGTGGTACAGGAAACCAAAGTGTTTCCCTCCTAAACGTGTCATAACTCATAAACAACGCCTGCAACAGCTATGGCAACATAAGATTAACGTTAAAGCTAGTGGCGTACTGGAAACACTGTTTAACTGATCATCTTGGGGGAAAGTTTATATTCTTTTGGTGGGCTCTCGCAAGACATCACTTTCTATCACTCTATATGTACAATCCAGTTTATAAGTATGAATCCAGAACCAAAATGTACATAAGTGCATTAGAATATGTTGTTTTGTAACCTTAGGCCTATTGAGAATGAGTAAGAGATGTCATCTTTGCTATTAAGAAGACTAAAAACAATTTACCGTATAATGTTCTTCTAGAACACTGGAAAATAGTGTTTATTCAAATGTAACACTTAACATCACCTATGGGAATGGGGTTAAAAAGTTAGTAAACACAGATAAAAACAATTTTGCACTTTCATTTCCAGCAGTTAGACTGTAGCGTTAGGCCGACAGTTCGGTTCGTATTCTTTATGATCGTAATAATGCTGAAATATAGGATGATTGTAAACTGACGCAGCATTTGATTTAATATTTCAGTCATTCTGAGAAAAAGAAGTGCACCTATTTAAAAGAAAAAAAGGGGCGCTTTGTTGCTCTTTTACGCTCCCTAATGGTGGAGATAACTGAAACGGTGAAACAGTGATTGCGCCGGCGGTTTCGCGGACACTCCTACATGTGTTGATACTTCATCATAAATATCGAGCATACCAAAAAAGAAAGCCGCAATATTTTTACAGTGATGTGCCGCTGATGACTTCCTAAAGTTGGCTTAAAATATAATCATGTCTGTGCAAAAGACACGTCATTTTGCATTAAATCTACGCCTGTATTTCCGGACTATAGTTCCTGTGACCATTTGCCATCCCACAAGAATGGACGACAAGTCATGTGGATGGAAATAGAGGTGGAAATTGAGGCAAAGTTAGAAGAAAGATGTACGAAGAGGATGACACCACTTCCAGTCTGTCCAGGAATTATCAGATTGTATCGGCCAAATCTGTAGACGTGGCCGATTGTGATGAAGCGAAGGCTCCGAAATTATGTGGTTACCTAAACAAGCTTGTTGGGAAGGGACCCCTCAAGGGATTCAAAACTCGCTGGTTTGTCTATGACCCAAGGAAATGCTACTTGTATTATTTCAAGACGCCCCAGGACGCCCTTCCACTTGGATACATTGAAGTAGCTGATGCGTGCTTCACTTATGATGTGGAAGAAGAGGGACAATTTGAGATCCGCACCACCGGAAAAGAGTTTTTACTCAAGGTAGTGCGGTTCAGTGTAAATGTCGCTCTGTGGTTCAGCTTTGATGGCTAACTTTGATGCAGTTCTCCGCTGAAATATCTCGAAAGTAGCGTTAGATGGACATGCAACTTACCTAGTCAATGCAAGCTAGTTAGCCAGATTAGCACTTTAAACAAAAGCGTAAACTATGTCTACTGATTCAGCAGTAAGCATGATCTGACCTGCCAATACAAAGGAATTTTTTTGTCGATGATTTTGCAGTGTATGTTCACGTTACTATATTTAGCCTAAATACTAAATAAATACAACTCATTCCCCAGTTCCTCGCCATGGTTGTACACACATTGGGCACAGCGTTACGCTGATATAACCTATGGCAGAAATTCAAATATTGAAGCAGTGCTATCACACATTTTGGCGCACGTTTTGCAGTCACTAATGATGGCTGTCAAAGGAAAAACCACTGAAATTCTGGGAGTTTTCTGTACCGCGTCTCAAGTGCACAGGCCTACAGCCTGGAGAGTTAACAAGACACGTTTGAAGCAATCTCATAGTCACCCAGTGAAGGTTGCAGTGAAAATAGTTGTTGTGCTCTGAAAACTTTGCATCATCGCATGAACATGTAAAAAGTTCTTGAATTTGGAACAGTTATCATCTTTCCTGGCCTGCAGTTTAATGGGTTTTTTTTTTGGTCAGACATGCCAGCTTCAGTGGGCGTGGTGTTTCACGGTAAAGTTGCGTTAAGGATGTGTGAACAGAGAAAGACTTGCACATTACACGGACTTCCCCGAGACTGGGACAGAGAGTTTAGTTTTAGTTTGTTTGACATCCATTAAGCCACCAGTTAATGTTTATATAAGACCAGACCATTGACAGACTACTGCCAAAATGTCTTTCAGAGAAACAAGTGCTGTAGTGTCTTTTTTTTTTTTTTTTGCACACATGAGACCCCATTCTAGACTAAATCTTACATTAACCCAACAGGATCTGGCCACATTCTGCCGGTGGTCATATCAGTGGGTCACTACAGCTACAGTACTTAAATGTATTAGTGCACCTAAGGTATGTCATCTTGGCACGCCTCAGAGGCGCAGATCTAGCAAGGCTGCCACCAGACCTGTTCTCTCTTCAGCACCACAGTTTTCCATCAGCACACTGCTTTATTGCAAATGGCCAGACTAAAGATGATAGCTACCGCTTTCCAAGTCAGTTTAAATCGTCATTTGTTCAGGAAATTCCCATCTCTACTTGTCTATAAAGGCCATGTGTATGCCTACCATGGTTTGAGATGTAGCCTTTGTTGAGATTTAACCAGGCAGGTTTGGATTTTTGATCAAATGGATGGTTTTGTCTGAGCTTTCTGTAGCTTCAAGCAATTCATGTGCTAAAAACACAGGTGCTTTGTTGTTGCATTAGACAAGCTGCCACCTAGACACTGACCAAACTGGAACTGAGACTGAAACTAACATGATCATACTCAAAGAGCATGATCACCCATACACCTGACTGTCTTCCTCTAAAGAAGTCAAACCAGAGTACTTTATTCTGCTACCTGTGTTTGAGCGGGATAAAATCTGTATAAAACTACAGCTTTATGGTCTGCTTATTTCTAAGAATAAAGCCTCACTCCACAAAAGATTCAGCGGAAGTACACAGACCCAAACCAGAAAATGAGTGACATCTGCATTGTTGACTGAAGTCAACTTCTAAATCTAAATGCACAGGCCTTCAAAATGAGCGTGTTATGAGGGAGGTTTGGGAATTGGTTGTGTGATTGTGTGAATGTGTCTTGCAGGCTCCCAACAGGCAGGTGATGCAGTACTGGCTTCAGCAGCTGCAGCAGAAGCGATGGGAATTCAGTAACACGCGAGGAGGTGGCAACCGAGACGGCTGGAGCTCCCCGATCCCACAATACCCTCACACAGGTCTGGTGGCTAAGGACACGGGTAAGGGCCTGAGAAGTCTAGAGCTTCTACAGGGCTGTGACCAGTTGTGTGTGAGCTTCATGCCAGGGCATTCTGGAACTGGCTCTGCTCTGCTTGTTGCTGTGGAGTGTTTTGCAGAACTGTCGCTTCACTCTTGCAGCTCAGGGGAGATTCTTGTGCTGTTGCTTGTGACCAGTCAACATGGTCACGCTTAGATCACTAAAATACATTTTGTTCTTAGATAAAGCAGCTTAATGTTTAACACATTATCAAGTTTAACTGGATCGAGCAACACCTTAGCCACACACACACACACACACACGCGTCACGAAAAGCTTTATTATTTTTTTAAATTCCTTCTTGTATTCCTGTATAATGCTGAATCTTGAAGTGTAAATAAGACATTATCTAACATGATTGAGACATCCTCTCTCTACAATTGTTTTTTTTTTTTTTTTTTTTTCATTTTAGTCAGATGTCAGTAGTAAATTATCAGGCCACTGGTTACTGAGAATGTATTTACAGTTAAACCCATCTATTCCACTTGGACATGTGATAGAATTATGAAGTTGCTGACTGACTCACACATTTTTTTTTTTAGTTCCTTTTGCATGGTACTATTTCGAGCAACTCTGTAATAAAATTGTCTTTAAAAATGCCATATAAATAAAGCTTAAGTTTTCAAAGTGCTTCACAGAGTAGATGAATTATACAATGAATTATAATTTATAAGGTTAAAATCGCAGATAAAAAAAGAACAACAAAAAAGAAATACGTTAAAACAAAACAAGGAATAATTTACACTAGCTGAAAGTCTTGGGTTAATTAAAAACTAATCTAAATAGTTGGGTATTGGCTCTCACATTAAAGGTGGCTAGATTGTCAAGAGCCCTTGTCACTCGGAGGCTTAGGACAAACCCATGGCCAATAAGAAAAGCCTGCCTGACCACTGTAGGCAGTGGGCATGGCTAGCATGTTACTGGTGCTGACTCCCACACCTCAAAGTCTAAAGTTTGGCAGATGCTGTTACCCAAGTCAGCATTATTAGAACTTCTGTTGACTTTGGGTAGCCACCTGTCTCATTTGCTGAGGAAGTTCTCACAAGTTCAAATTCTGTTCACCACTGCGTATTTACTCTTTGTGTGCATCACAACTTAGGGCAAAAGTGCTGTCCTTTTGGTTTGTTTTGGCACCTCGGTGAGTGAAAAGTGACTAAGGTCAGTGTCAGTCACAAGGCCTGCTACCTTCCTTAACACTGAATACAGACTCTGGCCTGCAGCTAGTGAATAGCCTTGTATGTGAGCATGGGTCAGTGACGCTATCCGTCTGCACTCCTGCGTTGCTGTTCAGATGCACTGATCCCCGAGCAGCCCAATGAGAGCATGGAGAGAGTCCGCAGCGATTTCGCAGTGGAGGCGGATGCTAATGGCCTGGTTGGAGTCCAGTCTGCAAGGAACCCCACTGCTCACAACTTCTTCCTTAAACAATGGGGCACTGAGCTGAGGTAAGGGCCTGGGCAATACCTGGCAGTGGGAAGGTCACAGCTGTTCCTTAGATGTATATTCTGCTGAATTTTGTATTTTGGGTCATCATATCATATATGCCCTTCTGGATGTTGGTGGAAATATTTGCTTAATGTAACCCACCTATGTTGTGGCAGACATGAGGCTAGCTGTGTACGAACAGTAAATGGTCATAGCTGGTGTTTGATTGCTTTCACTTTGGTAATGTGTTTAAATGAGGCAGTGTTTCAGAATGCCAAAACACCCAAGCTGGAGAAGTTCCAGCTGTGGTGCCTGAACATGCTGAGCTTCAATGCGCTTGTGGAGTTTGGCAGTTGTGTACACTGACCTGGTTATCACGCCAGATCAAACCGGTCATGTGAAGTGATGGTTAAGCAGACGTGTGAGGAGCAAAATGAGTCACAGATGGGGCACATGCATATGCACATGAAAACCGCTCTTTGAAGGTGTCCAAACTATATCATCCTACAATCAAGTGTAATACTGTAACATCTTCTGTTTGAATGTTCTGAGGAGCATAAACTTTCCCTTAACCTTATGTCCTCTATTCCATTGCAAGGAAAATTGTGCATCTTCATTGTTGCAGTGTGCCCAACCAGTTAAATGCACACAAGGCTAGAACAACACACTACATTGTTTTCAGATATCCCTGAACTGCTTTTATACCCCTGGCACTTGCACTCACCTTGACCTTTCTGAATACAAAGCCAAGCTTCCTTGCCTGCTTGTAGTGTTCATAGTAAACATGTCCACCAGTAGTTGGAATTTCACTTCTAATGACATCAGACAGCTTCTTGTGAACATAATCTATAACACGCGTGCCAATCTCTGCATGCTGTTGCCTACCTGTGCTGTTGTCTGTGTATTGTCCTCCAAATGAGCTCGTACCTGTCAATTCCAAACACTGTTGTTTTTCTGCTCTTTGCTTCTGGCAAGCTAAGGACATTGAGCAAAACAACTACTCTCCAAAGCGCTGGTGCATATTATTGTGCGTGTCTGTGCGGGCTTAGTGTATTTGCCACCAGCTCACCCTGCTAAACCAGTGACCATAAAAGACTGGTGAGAGCAAATCCCCTGCCTATACATGGCCCTGCATCCCTGGACTGCCTGGCAGCAAAAGCCAACCTACTGCTGGCTCCCAAGCTCTTTCTTCCACCCCACTCACAAAGCATAAGCCCCATCTGCAGAGCCCTGCTGAGGCCAGTCTCTTGCTGCCACCAGATCAGGCTCTCTTGGCAGGTTTGTGTGCGCTGCCATCCACCCCATCCATGGTTGGAGCTGGATATCCTTTCTGGACTCTTGGCGATGTCACAGATGCTGGGCCTTGGGGCTTAAATGCTGACATGCACGGCCACCTCCTTATGAAACAGTTGTGTTGGCCTTGAGCTAAGCCATGTGATTGGCCAGTCAGATCCGTTCAGCCCAGCTGCTGTTCACATTCACATTTGCATGCATACAAATAGAGCTAGGGAAATACCACAGACATACCACCTTTCACAGCTGGGCCCCCTTCTAAAATTAAATATTTAAGAGTACCAGCTACTATGCATGTCTGCTCATTCAGAAACAAACCAAAATGGGGCCATTGCTTTTTAAAATTATTTCAATTTTTTCTGGATTTATGTATCCATCTATTTATTTGTTTATTTATTTTACTCCTTTTTATTGAGAGCTTTTCTTTTGCATGTGCAAATTTTCATTTGGTTAATTTCTTTCCTCAATATCCACCATTATTTGCAGCTATCTTCGTACCCATTATGCATGTCAGCACACTGCTTCCTTTACCAGAGCAACTAAAGTGCTCTCTGAAGTCTCCCACGTCTCTCCTCCTCTCACTGCTCACTCCCTCCATCAGGAACAGCATGTCTCACTTGCGGCCAGGGCGGGGGGGAGAGAACCGACGCAGTGTGTTTTACACAGCCAGCAACGAGGAGTGGGAGATGGTGGACCACCCCATGAAGGACACAGCAGAGGTCAAACCGCCAGCTGAGAGCCAGCGCCGTGAAAGTCCTTCCAACTTCCACAGACGTGAGACAAGCCCCTTTCAGTCTTCTCTTACCACTACAGGGGAACACCTGAGGCAAATTTTTATAAAATCTTTAACATGTTTATAGAGCTGCTGGGATGTCTTATTGATATTATTTTTCTGTTTGTCAGCACTGTAATGCAAGTTCCTGATGAATGTAAATATATGGACACTGTTGCTACAACTTTTCTGCCCAGATTCCATTGGCTCAGCGTTCACCTTCGACTTCCGGAGCACATCCCGCGTCAAGCGCAGATCGAGCCGCAGCGCTGAGCCGTCGCCCGTGGAGGCCGCGGACTTGCAGTTGCGCTTGCAGAGCCAGCAGGAGGAGCTCAGCCGCATGCAGGAGGAGCAGGCCCACCTGCAGGAGGAACTCACCAGCCAGAAGGTGCAGGGGCTGGGGTTGGGTGTGTGTAAGGGAGTGTGGGGTTGGGGGGTGCTGAAATGATTTAATGATTATAATGAAGTCCTGTCATATCAACAATTTGTTTTGGCAGATTTACAGTATATCTCTGAAGTGGTACTGGTTGCTTCACTTTGTGTAAGCAACTTATGATACATTTCAACTTATGAAATGTACCCTTTATGTCCTGAGGTATAAGGATTTGTAGTCTGACTGTTTCTCTCCATGCTGTAAAGAACATATGTGAACCCATCAGTTGTTGTAGTGACTAAGGCACTTCTGTTATCTCTAATGCCTATGAGATGTTTCCACTGTCAGGAACAAAACGGTGCAGGATGTGTGTCTGACCCATGGACTGCACTGCTAGCATCCTGTCACCTTTCCTGAGAAAAGATCCACGCCAAAGCAGGGTCTGCAGTGTGGTTAAACCACACTCTTGGGACATTTCCTCTTTTGTTTCACTATTGCATGTCGATGGGGAATTCCTGCAATTGTATGTGTCACAGCCATGTGTGAATTAAAACACAGTTATTTTGACCATACTTTGCTGCTGAGGTTGGTCCGCTGTGTGTGTTGGTGCATGCTGGGGGGTACTGTCACCAGCCCCTGCTGGTGTGCTGTTTGTTCATTCTCAGGCTCCTTCATCTTCACATTGTTTTTGTTTCTTTTGAGGTGTCAGCAGAGGTGTTTAGCAGGTGCCTAGCAAGCCACAGGACGGGTACTGTTGATTCATTTACTCTTCTGTTTGTGCACTAGTTGCAAATGTCTCTCAGCAGAGCCTTGCAGATAGTCTGGTATGTTTAACCCTAGATGTGCTTTTGTACCTCTTGAAATAACCAAGAACAATGGGAGCAGTCACACTCAAATTACCATGAAGACCAGACATAGCACCACTTACTCAGGCTCACGCAGGCTAACCCTGAACCCTAACAGGCTTGATTAACATCTGTTTAATTACATTTACCCATTTCTAAACACTGGAACATGGAGTTCCAATAGTCATTTGGTTGAAAGGTATTTTGAAAATTTCCATTAATGGGCTAAAATGTTCAGCATACCTGTTCAGTGTTATTAATTGAGTTACCGTTAAATGGATGTGGTGGGTGCATGGGCTGGGCGTTTCCTATGTAGCTGTTTAATGAACTTTTTTGTAATGTTTCAGATTTGTAGCTTTGTCTACTGCAGTGTACAGTATATACATTATAGTAAAGTCCTGTCTATATCTTGTCTATAACAGTAAGTGTGGAGAGATGCTAGCAGGAAGGGAGTCTGTGGATAACTTCAGTTTGGCCAGAAATCAGAAAAATAATCAAAAATATTTTATACATGTGGCTGCTGAAGGCAGCTGAGCAAGGAAAACAAACAACATGCATCTGTCAGGTTTTTTGTCACTTGTAAGATAAAATTAAGTTTAATTTGGCTTTTGTTTGCCAAAATTAGGTTTAATAAATCAGAAATTACACTGAATTTAGTAAATAAATTTTGTTTTTTTATCTTTGCAGAAGCAATTTCCAAATGGCCCCTTCTACTGGAAAAAAGCTTCTCAGTTTTCTTCAGTTCATGATGATGCGTGTTCTCCTTTGGATTACAGACTGGTGCATTATCTTAGGCAGTGTCTAATCTGCGATCAGAATTCTACAGTCTATCGCGCACTGACTAGCAAAGTTACTGTATGGGCTGAATAGCAGAATAAGAGAATAAGGGCAACATATACATTTGTTTTTTTTTGTTTTCAGTTCTGGAAGGAGCAAATTAAATTTAAAATGTGCAATATCTTATTCCAAATGGTTGAGCTAATTCTGCCCCAAGAACAAACATGATCCTTGATCCTGCTAATCATGGTACTTTTCTTTTACAATCAGTTGTTGATTTTTTTTTTATTTTTTATTTTTTTTTTTTATTACCATCCCATTTTTACAAAGAGGCCAGTGAGAGTTTTAGCTAAGGGGGTCAGCACTTCCCTAACTGAGTGAACTGTGTTCTCATGAACTTTGACTCTTCAAGACCCTGATCAGTATGCACAGAAGAGCCTGTGCAGTGTTCCGCTCTGTGTGTGCAGCCCTTGGACACGTGCAAGTCCTCCCTGCTCTCTTTGAGGCCGGCGTGTGACAATGCCGTGTTTGCGCCTCCACTAGGAGCTGGTGCGTCTCCTCCAGCAGACGCTGCGGAGTTTGCACTGCGAGCGGCGACTGGCGGCAGACCCCGGTGGGATGGAGGCGGCTGCAGCCCTGGTGGAGCGCGACACCCAAATTCGCCAGCTGTGCGGCCACATGGAGCGCCTGGCCCTGGAGAAGGAGAGCCTGCGGCTGGAGCTCAGGAGCCTCAAGGTGAAAGTGGGTGACATTAACGATCAGTTGGGCATGCTGATGGAGACCATCCAGGCCAAAGACGAGGTCATCATGAAGCTATCGCAGCAGGGCCAGGACGGCAGTGCCGAGGCAGCAGACTGCAGCTCCCCCACAGCCAGAGAGCAACAGGAGCTGCACAAGCTGAAGGTAATGACACGAGCTGACTTACACTTACAGGTGTGTTCAAAATAATAGCAGTGCGTTTGAAAACGTGAGCAAATCTCGGAGTCCTTATAGTAGTTTTTATTTCCATGCGTTGGGAACACTGCACATTATATTCTAAATCAGAACATGAAGAAAAATGTATCAATTTTTTTAATTACTTTACAGAAAATGAACAAAAATGAATATTGGGCTGTTCAAAAAAATAGCAGTGTCTGCATTTTTCTTTACAAACTCAAATATTTACTGTATAAACTGAAAACTCTAGGGTTTAGCATTGCTGTGAATCACTAAACTGATATTTAGTTGTATAACCACTGTTTCTGAGAACTGCTTCAGGTGTTGCATGGAGCTTCTGGCACCTGTGAACAGGTATTCCAGCCTAGGATGATTTGACAACTTTCCACAATTCCTCTGCATTTCTTGGTTTTGCCTCAGAAACAGCTTTTTTTTTTTTTTTTTTTTAAATGTCCCCCGACAAGTTTTCTATCGGATTAAGGTCTGGGGATTGGGCTGGCCACTCCATAACTTTAATTTTGTTGGTCTGGAACCAAGATGCTGCTCGCTTACTGGTGTGTTTGGGGTCGTTGTCTTGTTGAGACACCCATTTCAAGGGCATTTCCTCTTCAGCATAAGGCAACATGACCTCCAAGTATTTTGATATATGCAAACTGATCCATGATCCCTGGTATGCGATAAATAGGCCGGACACCATAGTAAGGGAAACATTTCCATATCATGATGCCTGCACCACCATGCTTCACTGTCTTCAGAGTGTACTGTGGCTTGAATTCAGTGTTTTGGGGGTCGTCTGACAAACTGTCTGCGGCCCTTGGATCCAGAAAGAACAATCTTACTTTCATCAGTCCACAAAATGTTTCTCCATTTCTCTTTAGGCCAGTCCATGTGTTCTTTGGCAAATTGTAACCTCTTCAGCATGTTTTGTTTTTTTTTAAACTATGGGACTTCGCGGGGGCTTCTTACGGATAGATTAGCTTCACACAGGCGTCTTCTAATTGTCACAGGACTCACAGGTAACTTCAAACCATCTTTGATCACCCTGGAGCTGATCATTGGCTGAATCTTTGCCATTCTGACTATTCTTCGATCCATTCGAATGGTAGTCTTCTGTTTTCTACCACGTTTCTCTGGTTTTGCTTTCCATTTTAAAGCATTGGAAATCATTTTAGCCAAGTAGCCTATCATTTTCTGCACTTCTTTATACGTTTTCCCCTCTCCAATCAACGTTTTAATCAAAGTACGCTGCTCTTAATGTCTGAAACGACCCATTTTTCTCAGTTTTTCAGAGAGAAATGCATGTACAACATGTGTTGGCTTCATCCTTAAATAAGGGCCACCTGATTGACATGTTTTTTCACAGAATGAATGACCTCACTAATTGAACTCCACACTGCTATTATTTTGAACACGCCTGTTTCAATTAATTATTCAATTACACAAACTCAGGAACATGCATATGATGGTTTTCTGTGACTCTACTACACCAACTGGTAAGTTATTTGCTATGTAGTAATATAATTTCTACCAAAAACATTGATTGAGCTGGTTAATCATGTTGGACTGCTATTATTTTGAACACAACTGTATGTAGGTTATTCTCATATTGCATGGCATAATGTGGCATTGCTGAATTTGTATATTTAAAGGTCTTGGCAGAAGCATAAGAAAATGAACTTTGGACATGTGAATGAGATGGAGTGGGGAGATATGGGACTACCATTATTATTGTCTTTTATGCTTTTTAGTGTGTGTTGGGTGTTTTTGTGCTTGCCTTGGAATTGTCCTGTGGGGCTAATCAAAGTTTTATTGATTTTATAGATCAACAGCACCCACCACTTTGCCGTATATTTGTGTTGTGCAGATGAGAGCATGCAGGGAGGCGTTCCCTCTGCTTAACGTCACGTTTTAAACATGCATGCTTTTGATGTTTTAGGACAGTCTTCAGGGCTACAAATCCCAAAATAATTTCCTGAACAAAGAAATCCTCGAATTGACAGTCTTACGGAGGAATTCTGAAAACAGAGAGAAGGCCCTGGAGGCAAAGGTGACGAACATGGAGCATGAAGAAAAAATACGCGTGCACACATTAATTTATATTGGAACTGAAAGTTTAAGTGAAAGCACTGTTGCAGCTCCTTTTGCGCGTTTTAGTCTCTCTCTCGTTTTCTCACTTCTCTCCCCGTCTCGTTGCAGTACATCGCTCTGGAGGCCAAGATGTGCCAGGTGGAGAGTAAATACCTGATACTGCTGCAGGAAGTCAAGACGCCTCTGTGCTCCATGTCCGATCAGGACCCAGCCCGGGAGCTCATATCCAGGCTACTGGAAGATGCCCTGCAGGTAGAGAGTGGTGATCACCAGGAACATGCTGTTCTCAAACCTCACCCTGTCAGGTAAGACAGCTACCACTTCTGCTGCTTCTGACTTTAGGCATTAGCTTCTGTAGTGCTGTGCTTTCAGCACATATCCACGCCACCACCAGGTTGAGTAGTGAGCACCAACAGGTTGAGTGTTGCTTTGTTCCTTGTTTTTTCTCCTCTTCTTTAACACAAGTGCTACCTTTTTAGTACAATTGGATATGTATTTTAATGAATATTCACATGTAAGATTAGTGATGTCTGTGTCTTAATGTTTGTCTTATCTATTGTAATGTATTGTAGTAGGGAAGCATCTTGGTTCCCAAGATGCACATATTGTAATCGTGTGTTGATAGATGTGAACTGCATTATTAAGTTAATCAGCGCAAAAATTGGAAAATACTGCTGTGGATTTTTAAGATTATGCATTAAATTTGCATATGAGATTATATGCTTTAAAAAATGAATGACTGTTTCTGTATTTTTTTTACATTATGCTCACTGTTCCACACACAGATAAGCAAATGGTTTATCTCATGCAATCATGAAATATAACCTTCTACAATTACTTATTGTTCTTTTTATAAGACAATATGAACATTGTGTGTGTGTGTGTGTGTGTGTGTGTGTGTGTGTGTTCCTAGGTTTTATACTCTTTAAGGAAATGTGCAACTGAGTGCTGTTTTTTTCCTCTCTTCCTCTTCTCAGTGAGTATGATATTTATGGCTTCAAAACCGTCCCAGAGGAGGAGGATGAGGAAGAGAAGCTGGTGGCTAAAGTAAGGGCTCTGGAGCTCCGCTCCCTCTCGCTCACGGACCAGGAGGTGTCTGTGGGGGTGAAGTGGGAGAACTACCTTGCTGGTACCATGAACAGGGAGATGGTCCGCTCTCCAGAGCTGAAGGTCCTGATCCGCAGTGGTGTACCTCACCCACACCGCTCCAAGATCTGGAGCTGGTGTGTCAACCTCCATGTGAAGAAGATCCGTGAGTGTCAGCCGGCCGACTACTACGAGAACCTGCTGTGCATGGCGAGGGAGAAGCCCAACCCGGCGTCTAAGCAGATCGAGCTCGACCTGCTGCGTACGCTGCCCAACAACAAGCACTACGCTTCCCCCTCAGCTGATGGCATCCAGAAGCTCAGGAACGTTCTGCTGGCCTTCTCTTGGAGAAACCCTGACATCGGCTACTGCCAGGGCCTCAACAGGTATTCTTAAGCAGGACTCTTCAGTTCTGAAGTACTTCACAATGAAGTATCTGCTTTTTCATTCATTTATTTATTTATTTGGCTTGCTGAACCTCATCTAAGATACTGTAAATCACAGCTGATAAGTTTGTTATAGTTCTTTTGTTATAGTTGTATAATTAATAAATACCTCAGCTGGAATTCCCTTCTTTCTGCTTTTAGGCTCGCTGCCATAGCTCTTCTTTACTTAGAACAGGAAGAGGCCTTCTGGTGCCTAATCACCATTGTGGAAGTTTTCATGCCACGGGATTATTACACCAAAACACTGCTGGGCTCGCAGGTACTATTAAAGGCTCCCTCCACTGTTTTTTCCTGTTTTCAGTGGGGCGAGGGTCAAAGTCCCAGATGTACTTCCCAGATCTGTTGCCAGGATTGTAACATCCGCCAAGTGGAATGGGTGCTTTTAGCATGTGACTGGTGGCCGGGTGTGATTCACTAGCAAGGTTCACATAAAGTGTTTTGCATGTTATCCTTCATTCTGAAGCTATAGCTCTCACCCAGTAATGCTGTTTTAACATGGCCATCCTGGTATTTAAAATGGTGGTTCCTTTTAGAAATAATACTGGACATGACTGAGCACCTTGCACAACATTGCTTAGCTGGTGCCGGTTCCTTGTCTTGGCACTAAGCCAAACTTCACTATACATGCTGTATTAACCAGCCTGGTACCAATTTACAGTTAAACTACTGTTATAAGGGGTTTATGAAATGGTTTAAAAATGTTATTAATTTTTAATTGTTTTAAAGACCTTACAAACCAAGTCATCACACACAAATAAAAAATGTAACGGTGACCTGTAGAACGAGAGTTTACCAGTTTTACACGTTAATGTAGGCCAAATGATCTTTTATGACTAATAAGACTGATAGTTGATTTCAATATTAGTAACTTAGAAATATCTGATGAAGCAGATGGGTATAATGCTGACTGATTAAGATGACCCAGTAAGCCGTAAGATCTGAGTAAGCCGAAAGATGTGAGCTTTGAAAATATACATGAATGTGGAATCACTAGCAAGCGACTAGTCACTGTTGCTCAGTTTTTGTTTTTTTTCCCCAAGTATTTATGATTATAGTAGCAATAAAAAAGTAATAATATTTAAAGCACTTTGAAGCTGTGCTGTTCTCTTTTTGTCTTTTTACCACAGTGTACTTTGAGGCACAGTGCTCCATGTAATGCCCCTGTATTAGGTGTCATTTAGTGCAGCGTTCGGTCTGTACTTGCCTGCAGGTGGACCAGCGCGTCTTTAAGGACTTGATGAATGAGAAGCTGCCTCGGCTTCATGCCCATTTTGAACAGTATAAGGTGGACTTTTCCCTCATCACCTTTAACTGGTTCCTGGTGGTGTTTGTGGACAGCGTGGTCAGTGACATCCTCTTCAAGATATGGGATGCATTTCTCTACGAAGGACCCAAGGTAAGATTGAAAATCCAACTGGGTGTCCTTCATAATTTTGATCTAGCAGTGCTTTTGAGAAAGAATCATCGTCTGAATCTTTGTGGTGTGGGTGCTGCTGTTGGTGCATGCTTGTGTGCACACTTGTGTGAGGGTTGAGACTCGTTGAATGACTTGGTTAATGGGGACTGTTTTTATGTTTGTACTCTGAAAACTCCATAGTTGCGTTAGTGGTACGTTTTGGCTCATTGACTTGCTCCAAGACAAAATACTGTACAGGATTTGATGGTTAAATCTAAACAGTTGATATGCTTCTGCACTCTTTAGAATGTCCCCTGATGCTATAGTTCACAGCCATATAGTCAATAAAGACAAGTGAGTCAGTTCTACTGGCAGCAGTAGTCAGCCATGTGCCTCAGTTCAGCAACACAGCTGGCCAAAATCAATTGAGCAACCCATTGTCCAGTCACTTTTGTTCATGTAAAATGGTCTGCACTTTTTAAGACATTGTTTGATTCCTGTCTTGTGTGCTGCAATACAGAGCCAAATAAAAACATTGATACTATTCCAAAGCCTAATGATTGTACTGTACCTGACACTGATTGCACATAGTGCATTGTGTATTATTAGTTTGGAACCAGATAATGACTGCTCTCCTATGACAAACTAAAACATGGGCTCCTACATGCCCTTAGTTGAAAGCCTTTTCACTGGAGGAAATATTGCTTATCCTCTTCTTTTTAAATGGATTTTCCAGAGGTTTTTGTTTCAGAACACGTTTTTCTTGTCTCAAGAGGAAGCTTCATGGAGATTATTTTCTTCAACAGATCATATTTCGCTTTGCTCTTGCGCTCTTCAAGTGCAAAGAAGAGGAGTTTTTGAAGTTGCAGGATGCCATGGGTATTTTTAAGTATCTTCGGTATTTCACACGTACAATACTGGATGCAAGGTAATGTGATTTAAAAAATGTTTTTTAAATTATTTTTTACTTATTTATTTTTTTTAACAACCTCAACTTCAGTTCAGTACTTCCAGATGTACAGAATTCCCGGAAGTACAGAGCTGAGACAGTTCCTCTGCATCTTTCTCCTACAGAAAGCTGATGAATATGGCTTTCGTGGACATGAACCCCTTCCCCCTGCGGCAGATCCAGAACCGACGCACCTTTCACCTAGAGAAGGTTCGTCTCGAGCTCACCGAGCTGGAGGCCATTCGGCAGACGTTCCTGCGAGAGAGGGAGACCAGCCAAGACGGCCGCGCGGTCATCAGTGATGATGATGAGGACAACTGAACCACCACCAATCAGAGCTCAAACCTATACAGCTGAGGAGCCAATAAAAGTGATGCATTCCTTTTTTCTTCAGTTGTACTCCATGCTGTACACATCTCTTTGGAGAGACTGTGGCTCAAAGAACAGTTGGTACAGCTATAAAGGACCAAAGGACACCAAGCAGCTATTTTGAGCTTGTTGGCATCTCTGCGTTCTTTTTTTTCTTCTTTGTTGAGTTGTGAATATTGTTTGACTGATTGACTGATTGATTGATTGATTGATTGATTGATTATTCTTTTTATTGAAATTTGGTCTCACAAATCAGTATTACAGTCCCTGTCAGTGTAATGGTTTATACCAGATGTGTATACTAGCTGGTGTTTCTGAACAGAATCAAAGTTCAGGTACATTCATGAAATGGTACGTATACTGCTACAACAGCATTGTGTATTGTTTAATCAGTCACATTTCACCTATCGAAACATTACACAGGAAACATTTGTGTATATAAATCAGAACGTGTTTATGGTCACTTGTTTACTAGTTTATGCAATGTTTATTTACATTGTTATATACACCACATACATACACTTTCTGGTTTTGCTCATCCAAATTCCATATTCTTGGTATTTCTATTTCTGTTTACTGTGTGGTCTAAAGCACTTAAATCACTTTAAATTAGGGATGTACTATTTTAAGACTTTTTTTTTTTTTAGGTAAAGCAAGCAGTAGTAAATTCTGCCCTCCATGGGGTTTCTGCAGAGGCTCAGTAAATTCCTTTCAGTCATGAGATGACACTTGGCTGCTGAAAAGCAATTCTTGTATAATGCATATCATTCAGTTTGTCAGAGCAGACTACTTGTCTTCTGCTTGAATGGCATTCCATTGTTGGCAATCAGCTGGATTTGGAACAGTATGAATTCTCAGTTGTCACTGTTTCACCATATATCCAGTGCTGTCTGTGTCATGCACGTTGTCAGTTTGACAGCCAAGCAAGCTGTATTTCAGGACTAATTACCAGCTGTGGCCTTGACTTCCACGCTAGTGTGATTATAGGGTTTTTTTTGTTTTTTTTTCCATGTAGCAATCTTTATGTTGAACATTGCATAAACCTTAATAACTTTACCACATTTTGGTACATTATTTACTGAGTAATAATTGAGTTTACCTGGTTATTACCTTCTTCAGCTGTAAACAGTATTATATCACATATATAATCTAACATTTAAGTGCACAGTTGGCCAGGATTCCGCTTAGAAACTTTGCCTTCTGTTATTTATTTATTTTCTTTTTAGTGCTTCAGTAAAAAACAAAGTGCAGTTGGACATTAAGGATCCATTTTGATGAGGTTTATAGTACCTTTTCCAGTTTATTGCACTTTTCATAGCTCTAGCTTCATTCTGCTATTTTAATATCCTCATTTCTGCAGATGTATTGACTTATATTAGGAATACAATAATCTTGATATAATTTCAGCAGTAATAGCATTTTCTCAGAGGTTAGTTTGATTTGAATTTTTTTTTCTCTGTTTTGTAACTTTAACATGAGAAACCACCACAGTTGTCTATGTATGTAAGCTTATTATAAATCCCATCTGTTTACTGAGCTAGTGTTCATAACAAAAATACAAAACAATTTCAAGTTGACTAATAATCACAAACTGTGAATTTCCTGTCGGAGAGCTGGCAGCATGCTTGCATTTTGTTAGGATAATCAAGTTTGAAAATAGATCAGTGTGCTTGTGATCAGTGCTGTAATGCACACTTTATGGTTGTATGCTCGATATACATTTGTAGATGTGTTTTAAATTTGGATGCAGGACAATTGCTTTACCCTTCCCTCAGTAAAATATTCCTAGGTTTTGTTTTTTGCATGGATACATTTTTAGCAAGTCTGCTTCAAAATGATCTAGTCCAGATTTTTTGTTTTAATGTAATAACCTAGTATTTCAGGTTCGCATTGGTACAACACATCCATTGCACAGATCTTCCCATATACAAAATCATTTAGTTACAATGTAATCAATTTGAATGTTCCCATAAATTGTTGCACAATGTAATCATACATTGGTGGTGTGATCACTCAATAAATTACAAATAGCACACTGCTGCTTTAGACTATTGTGGTCTAATGTTCACTTATTGTGTTCTGGTGAATGCTTGGATCTCATTAGAGGAAGACTACGCCAAAGCAAAAAGGCTTCTACCCAGAGTGGGTAAATCTTGAAAACTGAAAATAGTATATGACAAAACAATATAGAAAGCTCCCCTTAAGTTCCTTCTGGGTTTTCAACAGTATATCCGTGCTGCCCCAGTGGGCAGGTTGTATAATGGTTCGCATGGTTCTGAGTTGAACTTATTAGTGCGAGAGAGAAGCCGAACAGTTGAAGAAAATCCATTAATATTGTTTTGACGATGCCCTCTTTCTCCTGGAGATGGCAATGTTGCTTGCTATGCTTAATACACACGGCTGCGTGAATTTTACAAAAGTAATTTTGCGGTGATTAGCCAATATGTCCTTTCCAGATGAAATCCAACATACAGCAAAAATGTGCCCTATAAATATAAATAAATAGGCCTCTAATTGAGGCGGAGGATTTTACGTCGAAAATAGTTCATTCCAAATTATACTCAAATGCAAGTACTTCACGGGCGTTATTAAATCTTGGTTATTTTCTAGTGACTCACTTTAATAACATTTGAAGGTACTTGTTCCGGCGTCTTGCAGCAGAATAAAATTTAGCGCGCTTGAGCGTCTAGCGCAACAGGTGGCGCACGAGCGGACCCTGATATGGAAAACGAGCGCGTGTATTGAACAAGTCGTCATAGCTACAGTTTGAAGTGCGAGCAGTGGGGCGCTGTGAATGAACCGCCAGCGACTACCTTTAGTTGCGCCCCGAATATACTACTTTTAGAAAGTGTTGTTACATGAACAACTAAGGTAAGGCATTTTATTTTATGATTTATAATTTATAGCCGTAGGTTATGACTAAGTTTTCCGAATAAGTTATAAGTAATGACATCGTTATGCTAATGAAGCGTTCCGACAGAAACTTGAGGTGACATGTTAACGACGCAAATTCACTATAACTTACGTGCTACAATAATTATCTCATCTGCCTGCCTTATCTCAAACTGCCTGAAAGTTACCACGTACGTTACGATATTATAGCCTACATGTCATGCTTGTATATGGCTGTACAGCTGGTGGTTAATTCATTGACTGTAGAATAACGACACCGTAACGGTTCAGTTTCAGTTCTTAGGAAATTAAATGAAGGTGCCGATATCTCGGTTAGATAGTGCTCAAAATGCAAGAAAAACGTTTTGAAGCTGTAATTGCTTTCTATTCTAGACAGTTCTGATCGGATTCTGTGTACTGATACATTCTTTTTCCTGCTGTTGTCACTGACTGGCATAAATTTGTTCTGTTCTTTTATGCTACAAAATATTCAGTGGCATAAACAGTACCTCAGTCATCATACTTAAAAATGTGTTAACCATAATTATTTCGAACAGGAAGATGCAAACTTAGTACAAGGATTATTTTGTAAAGAACTTTGAAATTCCATTTCAAACAATTTGAGTGTCCTAACATGCAAATAGACATCAAGAAGAAAAGATAGGCATCCTTAAATAACACAATAGCCTAATAGAGCTCTTATGGGATGGTATGCATTCAGCATGCTGGGACATGTGCTGGCTGGATGAGTGTAACTTCACTGCTCTGTGTTTCTGAAATGCATCAAAACACCCCCCCAGATATAAATTCATATCTTTTCACAGCATCTCTGGAATTGTGTATGCTACCCTAAAGGAATACCATTTGGACCTGTAGAACTGTTGAACATTTATCACGATACATTTTTCATCAATGAGGACACTGGGCATGGCTGTGTTCAAGCAACAGAAAGTAGAAGATTTTTATGAAATTGGAGAGGAGCTTGGAAGGTGAGTAATAGGATAAATGGCTGTGAAATGACGTACAGCTGCTACAGCCCAGAAAGTGGAGTACAAGTTGTCGTGAACCTTTATCATAGTGTGTGCTTTAAGGATGGTTCCAAAGAGTGTGCTCAAAGTCTAACAAATGCTTTGCTGATGTTTGTGAAGGGAAGGGCTGCAAGTAGTCATAGCTGGAGTAACATGAGAAGTTTGGCAGCATATAATTTGTTGACTCTGTTCAACAACATTCTCTGGTTGTATTCTTTTAATGGACACTATCCTAACTTCTAGTATACATGCACATTGAGTACAGCATATCTGTAAAATGAAAATTCCAAAGAGATATTACATTAACTAATATACGAGTTCTCATTTCCAGTTCATGATAGTCAGGAAAAGATTCACTCCAATTGTTTTTTCTCTTCATTTGGCACTCCTTATTGACTTTTTTCTCTCTTGTAAAGCATACTCCACCACAAAACTGCCCAAAACAAGCAAGTCCAGCTCTCATAACTAAGCTAACCTAAACTAAACTAAGTTAACAAAATATCAACTGTAAAAACATTACTCCTAGTACCTTTTCATCAGAAGGAACTTATAAATCTATCCATAAGGGAAGTGGGGTTATAGTGTTTAATTGCTTGTTAGCTTTCAGGAAAGGTGTAACTTAACACCTAGGTGGGTGTCCTATCCTCCTGACCTTTGCATGAAGAAGAGCTTCTGAAAGGCAGCACTGGGTGAAGCTGAGGTGGAAAACACAGATTCTGACCAAAGCTAACCTATCTAAATTTGAATCTTTATAAGTCTAAAGCTGATGGATACGCTGATGGATGTTTGTTATTGCTTTGAAAATATAAGAATCCCTACCACCTTCTACCTGACTGGTTTTGTGTCCTATGTTCCCTCCCTCATTTACAAGTAATTGTCTTGACACACCCTTGCTTGTAGAGGAGATGTTAACAGATTACATTGTGACAGTAGTAACTTCTAGATTGTAGTGCCAAATCTTAAAACCTTAATATTTATGAGATAAAACTCATTACAAGATAGATCTGATTTCATAGTAGCACCTACTGAAAGGGCAGATACTCTTGCATTCTTCCATTCAAGGGCCAGTAGGTTTAATTATCTTTAAATGGGTTTTTCCAGCATATAAACTCTCACCATGTAATGGGGGTATGTTGTCTTTGTAGTGGAAATTAGACTGAACACATTCATCTCTTAAGTGAAAGCGGAAACATACATGGTTTCACACTACTGTATGTGGCAAACATGCAGTTATTTTACAGAGACAGACAAACAGGCAAAGAGAAAATGTAAAGCTCAGAAAGGGAAAAGATAAGACTTAGAATGAAGAGTAGGTATGTGAAGTATTAATGCATAGCCAGGCTCCTTGCCTTAAGCCACTGTTTCAGTGTGTTCCTGGTGCTTGTAGGCTGGAGCTGCTTGTCATGTCACTTCATGAATCACTTAAGCGAAGTGTGGGGGGCAAATAGGACCTTACACAACTCCTAAAAGCAGACTGCAGACATGACATTGTGCAGAGTCTCCCTGAAGGATCTGCACCCTATTTCAGTATGCTGCACCAGAACTAAATCTATTAATAAATTTCTTTTGAGATGTTATTTTCATTAATTCTATTTGTAATGTGTTCAAGGTTTTAAGTAGGTTTTCTGCACAAAACTTTGCTCTGTGGATTTAGACAAACTTGTTTTGTGAGAAAAAGAAATACTCATGACATTTTTTCACTTGTGGTTAAGCAAGGGGAGGAAGTGACATGGAAGAGAGAGATCACTGATATGAGTTATTTTAATCCTTCAAAGCAAGTCCTGGATCTTTGGTTTGGGTACCTTGACACATGCTTTTAAGCTATTAGACCTAGTTGTGCTGTTCAACACAAGGCATCTCGTTCCTTCACACTGTACCCAGTGCTGATGGTTTGTTAAAGGAAATTTTGTCACATCAGTGTCCCACATGTTCTTCCCCATTTTGTTTTTGTTTCTTCTTTTGAATAAGGGGTTCTTATGGTGTATTTTACAAGTCCCTTTATGCTTTCTACATGTGATCTCACCTCAGAGTTTCCTCAGGCAGCTTATGGTGCATTTTTGAGAGTGTCACAACACATGCCACATGATGATTAATTAACAGCATTCATAGGCCACATGTGGTTGCCTTATCTTACTGCAAGGCTTGACTACTGTTGCATATTTCCAATAACTAGACACTTTGAACTAAGATACCACTTTCTGTTTCATCATCAAGGATCTTCAACGTGTTTGGTAGTTAAAGTTGAGGACAAATACTCCCACAATGCTGTGGAGAGCTGGCATTTTTGATCCAGTGGTATTTGTGACATGACATCTCTTCATAGCACAATAAATCTCCATAAGCAGTTATTGTCTATGTAGTTCTTCCACAGAGCTGTACTGTCTATACTACCGTGTATGTAATGTGTATTACTGTACCTTCACATCTTAGTTTCTTGGTCTACAAATGTTATTTTCTCACGGGTTGTGTTGAAATGGTGTGCTGAAACAGAATGATTGAATATTAAACAGGCAGTGAGAGGAAGTCAAGTTTGATTTCTGTACAGGGCAATGTGAAGTACATCTGCGTGGGTGGGATAATGACCTGTGTGGGTTGGTGGCCCATTTGGAAAGTCTAGTTCCAAAGCAGTGTTGACAGCCAGATTGAAGCAATGTTTTAGTATACACTTGTTATGCCTGAACTTGCTGAGTCTGTAAAGGATTACAACTGCCATAAGTTTAAATGAAAATTATAGTTACACCTTTCTATTTTATTATTTATTTGCTGTTTTATGTACATTAAATATTTAAACTTATACAGTGTGTGACAATATCTCCTACAGTGTGTGACAGTCTCTGTTCTCTTCTGTTGTATTTGTTATACTGTATCTATGAAGGAGGAGGACTTGTGCTAGTAAAACTGACAGTGTGTCTTGTAGGTTGCAGTTTATTATGCTGAATCGTAGTGTTGTGGGTTTCCCTTGGGCTGTGTTATTGAGAGCTGAATTTGAATATTGGGTTGGCGCCGCTCAGGCAGCCGCATAGCCACTGAACTGGCCTCAGCGATGCTAATACCAAGCAGCTGTTGGGAGCAGAGAGTCCAGTGAGACCTAGAGCTGTCATGGCTACAGGCAGCCTCAGACTGAAGCCAGCCGGCATGCTTGCTATGGGAGGCCTCCTTCCCTCTCCAGCCACTCTTAGAACCACGGCATCAACGAAGCACTCACAGAGATTTTGCGTGCTCTTGTGGGTGTAAATGTCCAGATCAATTTGTTGCAGCACAGGAGGGTTTTTTTCATGGTGTTTGAAGTATGTGATTTACAGCGAAAAGTTTATAGTGAAGAGGGAAGGTCAGGTTCATTGGCCTCTGTGGCTGCTTTTCTTAGAAAAGCTTGAAATGGTTCATGTTGTTCACTCATTGCAGTTTCTCTGAGGATCTGTTATGACCCAATGTTTGAGACCCCATTTATTTTACCCCTTTGTTACATGGAGTCAGAGTCCTTAGACATGGCCATGTATGAGTGACTTGTTTGCTAGCAAAAATGCTGTAGAATGGTCCCTGGGGTGGAACTGTGTTGCAGATATAATAGATGAAAAGAACATTTGAGATGCATAGTCCCTCTGAAACCCCAGGTTTGTGTTTTCCCCAGATTCACTCAGAGAAGGCCAGCCCTAAGGCAGTATATTCCAGCCTAGCCTGTTTTGGTTTGCTTTACTTGGCATGCTTGTGAGTGAATCTTGTATTGTTTTCATCTTCAGCTCTGTACTGTGTGGGGAGAGAAAGGGAGGACGAGCCAGTCCCATCCCATTGTTTCCAGGTGGACACCCCTCTGATCCAAAAGTGGCATGAAGTTCATAGAGTAAAGTCTGTGTGTTTGTGTGTGTGTGTGTGTGTGTGTGTGTATTTAATAATAATCCTGCCAACAATAATTTGATAATCAAGTTTTAGAATAAATTACTGCAAATTATTGCATCACTACAGCATTTGCCCAAAAGCAATACACAGCTGTTCCGTTGTTTTGAAACAAAATAACATACATTTTAACAATTCTTTGATTTTTGAAGTTAATCAGTGTTTATGTATATTCATATAAGCAGGCATATGTGTTATATCTAGACTTGCAAACTTGCACCAATCAGAAACATGAACAGTACATTTCTGTGTGTCCCTAAAAATGGCAGTCTTAAAACATCAGCAGAGAGAACTCTTTAGAAACAAAGGCTAGACTAAGTGGAACTTAACTGGAATGTGTATAACTGTGATCCTGTCAAGGGACAGGACTTAATCCAGGCCCCTCTCAGAGCCCCCATGCAGACCATCAACACATCACCCAAAGCAGGGCTGGCAGGTGAGAGTGGAGTGGGTCAGTGACTGGGTTAAAATTAACTCAGCTACCCTGATAGCACATAGAGCCATACTGACTTTCACTCAGAGCCCTATCTGAAATGCACATAATAATGGTTGTACTCATCCCTTAATCATCTGCTCCCTCTGTTAATCCATGGCGACCAAGCACATAGCAAGTTCAGGGACCTCAGACAGAGATGGTGGGCGAGTAAGAAAAGTGATAAAAATACAACGTGATGTAGTGCCTGTGACAACACCCTGAAAAGGATTCGTGGCACTTCTACTTTAATGTTGAAGAGTATGCTTTTATCATTTCATAATTATGCCTCCACCCACAGAAACATGCAGCATTTAATGTTTTTAAAGTGCGTCATGGTCAGCCTCTGACAATCTCCAGACTGATTCTCTCTCTCTCGAGAGAGAGAACATTTCAGGCAGGATAAATCCCCCATTTTCACCCTGTCTCCTGCTCTCTGTATCCTTCTAATCCCTCTGTCCTGCTCTACCCCTCCATGATACCTCCATGACTTGGTGGGCCATCTGGAGTGAGCACTAGTGGCGCTGTCTAAATGGTCCAGACTGATAGACAAGATGGTGGACGTGTAATGAGTTTCAACATCAGAGGTATGCCTGCTTAGTCAGCTCTGATGGAGCTTCTTATTCCTGCACCCCACTGAGTGTTCTAGTGATGCAGGCTGTCATAAATGCAGAGGCAGGATCATTAACTCGAAGAAAGAGAAACATTTTCTATAGTCTTCTTGTTTAGTTTTTAATAATAGAAATGATTTTAATGACAGAATAATAGGACCTAGAAATGTGACAGCAGGGACCCAGTAGTGCATGGTATGAATTATTAATGAAGTTATCCTCTAAGCCCATAGTTGTATTCAGTTCCCTTTTTGGTGCTCCAGGTGGATGGTTTTTTTTGACCACTGAACCACACAACTTATTTTCTTATTTTGCAAGGTGAACAACAGACATCTCTCTATAACTATACAACATGCATGAGATAAGAAATCCTGTCTGATCTGATAATTAAACTGCCAAGTATGATATTGACCAATAGATATTTGATGCATTTGATGTATTTGCAGTTCTCTACATTAGACATGAGATTGAATACTAGGAAGAAATGTGAAACAAAGCAATAACAGAATGCTTGACTCAGTAATATACTGAGTAGGAGGAAGGCATTCGTCTACTTCTCTGTAAGTGTGTGTTCTTCCTACTGCATACCTCTCATGTCATGCTGGCTAGCTGAAGGATTTCCCCTCAAAACTCTCACTCTCTGGGAGGTGTTTTTCTCCCAATTTTGGTTGTGACACTGGGTGAATAATTCTTTTGTTGACGTACATCACAGAATTGCCTTGAAGCCATAAGGACATTTTAACTAAACAGACCATGGAGCTTTACAGTCATGCTTTGACCACAAACTGTTTCAAGTTTCAAGCTTTGTTCTGCTGCTAATCTCACTTGTTTGTATATGGAATTGATTACACAGTATGTGGGAAGTAACTGTTAGACAGCAGTGTTTTCTGCCTTGGTGTACCAGATATTTGTCAATGAAATTGAACTCCTAGTGCATTGAAAGGTTAAATAGTTCTCGCTACACAATGATCTCAGAGGATCGTTTTGGTCTAAAGAGGCTAATGTCCAAATTGCTCAAACTTCCTTTCACAGATTGTATTGTATTTCATTTCCTGTGGAAATAAATGTAAAATGAGAAGGATTTAGCCCTTTCCTCCATGCCCAGCTCATCAAATATACATACATAATTGCTTGTGTCAGTTGTAACGGTTGGATGTCCTGTCTTTCAGTGGGCAGTTTGCTATAGTGAAGCGATGTAAGGAGAAGAGCACTGGTGTGGAGTATGCTGCCAAGTTCATCAAGAAGCGACAGAGCAGAGCGAGCAGGCGTGGTGTGCGGCGGGATGACATCGAACGGGAGGTGGACATCCTCCTGCAGCTGCAACACCCTAACATCATATCACTGCACGACGTGTACGAGAACCGCACCGATGTGGTGCTCGTACTGGAGCTGTGAGTCACTTTTGCACAGAGAGCCCATACAGGTCATATTGCAGCTGTAGAACTGAATTCCTTATCTGGCCCTAGCCTATGCCACATGCTGTAAAGCTGTAGTGGTTTCTGTGTCAGGTCATTCCTATTTTCCCAGAGTCTTATGTTCCAAGTATCCCCTGTTCCTCATATTTATATAGCACATAATGGGAATATGACAAAGGTTCCTATGTTCCCAGGGTTCTATGTTCTGAAGTTTTATATATATATATATATAACAGGGTTAATGTGAGCTTGCAGAATATTGACTTGGGGAACAGGGAACATAGGATCCTGGGACCACAGGATCCTGGGAACTTAGGAACCTGGGAACATAGATACGCTCCCTTTTGAGATATGGTACTGGCAATACACAGTGAGAAAAAGATGCATGTAGCTGGCAAGGTAAATTAGTTTTAAGGGTTTTCTTTTTGTACATATACATGATTGATAAATAAGTGCTCATTTATCAGTCGTTTATGTGTGGACATGGATGCATGTATGTTTACGTAAATGTCTTTCAAATGTCTTCAATGAACTGAAGATCTAGGGCTACTGTACTGTAGTCAAGAATCTTCTTAGTGAGGGTGACACAAGGGGAAAGAGGGAAAAGGGGTGTTGACAGACAGAGACAGAGATAGACAGACAGAGAAAGTGAGACAGACAGAGAGAGAGAGAGTGAGCTAGAGACAAAGAATGCAGTGTTTTTGCTCTAAAGAGTTTGTTAAATGTATGGTATATGATACTGCTCATTCTGAGGTTTCAGTAAGTTCTGTTGTTAAGAGCAAATTTACATGTTATAGCAGAGGAAGTGCATGTTTCTCTTAGTCTCCTTATTTAAGACTGCAGTAAGTTTTCAAGTTTCAAGTTTCAAGTTTGGTTTATTCATCACATACATAGTCATACACAGTATAACTCGCAGTGAAATGGTGGAGAGTGCTCTGTCCAAACTGAGGAAAAGAAAACAGGGGTGCATAGAGAAATATAGATATTCTCTATATGTGAAATATATATATGCAAGATAAATATATATATTCTATGTATGTAAGTCATCGGATCTCCTTATTTAAGATTGCAATTAGAGAGTGAAATATAGATATGAGAAAGGTGAGAAAGTCTGGTCAGCAAATGTCTTCTCAGCAAGGTTCAACCTCAGTAGTGTGAACTTATTTTCACAATGAATTTCTCTTCAAACTCTTAAGAGATGGTGTGTGAGGTGTGATGTTATGTTTGAATTGAAAAACACATATGTTCATGTGTTTTCAGGGTTTCTGGAGGAGAGCTCTTTGACTTCCTGGCCCACAAAGAATCCCTGAGTGAAGAGGAAGCCACTGAGTTTATTAAACAGATTCTTAATGGAGTCCAGTACCTGCACTCTAAAAGCATTGCACATTTTGATTTGAAGGTATGTGACATATTGTAAGAGACACTTCCTATTGCTGTAGGACCTTTTCTAGAACTTTATATAGTCTAATTTGGGCATGGTTCTGCAGCAGTCTTTCTAGTATTTTTTGCATGATTAGGCTTACTTCATCCTTTCAACACCCCTTACAATGCAGTAAAACAGGTCTGTTCTTAAAGCATGATGTAGTAGCACCTTGTCTTATCTCAGGTAATGAGCTTTTCACAACATCATTCTGTGTAGTGGCCTTTGGCACACCTACAGCTTCCCTACACAGGATTTGTACATTCACATACTGTACTGTGCATACTTATGAGGAGAAGGGAGGAATAGGAAATGGAATTGTTGCTATGGTAGCAGATCATTTCTGTATTGGCCTTTTTAGAGGATCTGTCCTACTGTGAACTCTGTTGCATAGCAACACCTGTAGCTTAGGAAACTCACAAGGAACCAGCATGGTACATGCTGCCTGTGTTTATGGTCTATTAAAAAATTGTGTGTGAAATTTTAAAACAAGCAATCAGCTACAACATCATTTACTGTTTGTTTAAATAGCAAACTACTGATCTGTACTGAGTATTATGTATATGCCCAAGGCCCTTGAGTGTACATCTGTAGCATTAATCCCCTTTCCTGTAATGGGTGAGGAAATCTTTTTCCTCCACCTGTCATTGGTCAGCTCCTGCCTGGTAACTCCCATATCATAAACTTCCATAGATATGAATAACATGGATTGAAAACATTTCCCAGTCAACCGCAGAGTTGCCTGTCCAGACTCATGTTCTCACATGTGCTCTGTGTCGCCTGGCCTGACTCCAAGTATTCAGACATTGCAAGGTTATCAGCCACACATGCTGAGGGACATCACCCATACTGTTCACCTCGATAATCCCCATCCTGTTTTTCCAAGTGCTAAGTGTGCTCCTCCTCCACCCCATTGGGTGTACCACAAAGGCAAGCAGACAAGCATAGCCCAGCTTGGTATGATGATGTCAGCACAGAGGACATGCATTCTCTTCCCAAAAGAGACCTATGGACTCATGAGCATGTCATACCTCAGAATAGTGTGTGTTCAGAGGAGTATTTTCAGAGTATGGGTGTTTGTGATAATTAAAAAGAAGAAACTTGAAGTGTTTAAAGTGATGTGACTGCACAAGCATTCTACATTTTGTTACAATTTTGCAATATTTTTGGCATTATATTTTTTACTTTTTCAGCCTGAGAATATTATGCTGCTAGACAAAAATGTGCCCATGCCACGGATCAAAGTTATCGACTTTGGTCTGGCCCATAAAATCGAAGATGGCGTTGAATTCAAAAACATTTTTGGGACACCAGAGTTTGTGGGTAAGGTGGATGAGTAAGACCTGTTTTGTTCATCACCTGTATACTGCACTGTACAGCATACACTGCTCCTTTACAGCAAGACAAACATTGGAAGTGAATTATCTTAATTTAAATAGAATGTGATACCAACCACAGTTGAAATTCTATACAAATTTTAGCCTTGAACTGATGTGTTATATGAAGTATCTCTATGTTGATGGTCTGTTTTCAGCTCCAGAGATAGTCAACTATGAGCCTCTGGGATTACCAGCAGACATGTGGTAAGTGATCTTAATTGGCTAGCATTTGGTGTTTTGCATAAAACAGGCATCAGTGCTGTTCCTCATCTTAATCTTTGTGTGTGTGTGTGTGTGTGTGTGTGTGTGTGTGTGTGTGTGTGTGTGTGTGTGTGTGTGTGTGTCACAGGAGCATTGGAGTCATCACATACATCCTGTAAGTGTGAACTGGAGAATTTGGGTTCTCACTCTTAGGTGTTACTGGCGTGTTAAACCCAGATTATTATTGAACCTAGACCAAGTAGAACCCCATCTGAGCTCATATTAAAGGAAAATTCCAGTGTCCACCACCCCATCACTTTGAAAAACCCATTCAGTTATGTTTTGTAATGTTTTAAATCATGTTGATTTTTTGGTGTTTGAAATACTTCTTGAGCAATATATTATCAAAAATGACCTCCCATAGGCTTTTATAATATTGTATCCATAGTCTTTAGACTGGGAAGAATCCTGTGTGTAAGCACTAATCTATAAATTATATACATCATTTAAAGATCAGTGACATATCACTACCTGTTACTTTTAAATGAGCATGGTAAAAAGTATAATAAAATAATATGTAGTCATATAGTTTGATGTGGGCTACAAGATTTCATTGACTTTGTTCTTCATAACTGTTGAAGAATATTGTGTTGTTTTACACAGCCGCTTTTTTGGTACACAAAAATGTAAAATGTAAATGTTATTTGACAATTAGTTCTCATGGTGTTGAAAAAGGAAGTGTATGTTAAATGTTTGGATAGATCGTCCTCTGAGCTGAGGCTAGACCACACTGGCTCAAGGCTGGTTTCTCGCCCTCTAGCCTCAGTGGTGCATCCCCTTTTCTGGGCGAGACCAAACAGGAGACTATGGCAAACATTTCCGGCATGAACTATGAGTTTGATGAGGAATTCTTCGGCAGCACCAGCGAACTGGCTAAGAGTTTTATCAAACAGCTGCTGACTAAAGACCCAAGGTGAGATGTCAAATTAAGGTATCAGAGAAATAAATCCTTTCCCTCAAGTATGCAGTGAATGGGTAGAGAACGCTGTCTAATATCAGGTGAACCTCCATAATACTTTTACCATTTAAGGACAGGCTGAAACATGTCATGAATACATCAATTATGAACCAAAGACTGGTACAAATCTTCTGTGGTTGGAACTGGCATTTGCTCAAAAGAAATACATGTTTGAACATGAGTGTGCTTGGTATGCAGGGATATTCCACATGATATTCTTCTGCCCTAGTGTTTTTTGAATGGAGTATTTCTTGTGTTTGTTTAACAGAAAGAGACTTATGATAGAAGGTGCTCTCAACCACCCATGGATAAAGGTAACCATCTGATCACTGCCTTTGACAGCATGGATTTCAATACTTGTGTGAATTGTGTGAATCTGCTCAATGTTGTAAATGTAAATGAAAATGTTGTGTGAATTGTTATTATTACAATTAGCAGCTATCATAAGGCAGTGACATTACTGACAATTTTTTTGTTGTTGTTGATGCCACAGGAAGAATTTACATTTAAGATTAACATACAACAGTAACCTAATCCAAAGTACCAATGCCTGTTTTATCATAACAGTCAAACAACTATTCAATATCACCACACGTGTGTGTGCGGTATCATTGTGTGTCCCACTTTGAGATTATCCAGTTGGAGAACAGCTACAATCACCTGCATGTACATGTTTTGGTTTTTTTTGCATCATGGAATTTCCTCCGTGTTTCTTAAACAAACCACACTAATGAAATAGACTGGAGAGTAAGCTGACTTCAGAGTGGTCTGTTAATCACTCTAACACCATGGCTCTAACTGTCCTGAGCGTGCAGCCTGGCCCCGCTGTCCACTTCCCTGCCTGTAAATGAGTGAGGTGACTGACCAAAGAGATGCACAGGACACACCCTTACTCAGTTTCCATTTGGTCCCTATGTCTGAAGTCCCATGAGCATGTGGAAGACACCAACGCTTGCCCAGAAGCCCACACAGGGAGCGAAATACATCAGATGAAGACCAAGCGCTTGAAGGACTACACCATCCAGTCTCACTGTAGCATTCCACCTAATAACACCTACATCAACTTTGAGCGCTTCACCAGTGTGGTGGAAGACATCTCCCTCGTGGAGACCAGCCTGGAAGGGGTGGCCGAGATACGAGAGTCTATACAAGAGGATATCGAAGCTCTTCTCTCCATCTATAATGAGAAGGAAGTGTGGTACAAAGCAGAGAGCGAGAACATGCATCACGGCCTTTCGCAGGCCCGCTATGAGTTGTGTAAGGTCAAGATATCAAGGGAGGACCTCCAGGAGGACCTCAGGGCCACAGAAACAAGCCTGGCCAGCATCAGTGTCCGCTACCTGGAGAGACAGGCCCACCTGGGATCTCTTCGAGAGGAGCTGGATGCTGAGCTTCGCTGGCTGCAGGAGGTGGTGGCCTCCGAGAAAGGAGAGGTGGGGAGCAGAGTGCAGTGCGCCAGTCTTGCTCTCAACGCCGTGAGGCTCTAAAGGCTCTAAAGGATCTGCTCAGCAGGGCCTATGGAGGAGAGTTCCACTGCGGCACTGAGCCAGACAGCACACACTCGGCCTGATGGAGGCTTGATGAGATTTTCATGCAGTTTTTCAATTCTTGTGGGAGTTCTTAATTTCACACCATAAAAGTTAATGTTATGCCGAGAGTTTCTACGTGTATGGAGACAACTAAGTGATTAATTCTTTTGCACAAAAAAAGCCAACATAAGTATGACATTTTTGTGCATTTTTGTTTATATGTCAATTTTTAAATGTAGATGACCTTTAATTTGAAATTTATATATGAAATTCATAGTTTGTTTTATTGGTTATTATGAAGGTGAAGATTTGGAATGTGCATATTATGTGAGACAAATTGTAGCTATTATTTAGCATTAAAAGAAAGCTTCTACCAGCACTTTTAGAGCAGTTTTAAAGCAACATCCTTTTACATTTGTAATCTTATTATATTAGTCACTTTAAACCTAACAATTTACTAAATTTAATTTACTTAGGTTTTATTAAATTTTAACAATGTTTTTCACTGAGGGGAGATAATTTCTTTAGTTCATGAACACAGTTGATTGAAAGATTGATTATTCTTTGACCCTTTTTGAGGCAGATTTTGTATTTAATCATATTTAATCCAATATGATGCTTAATTATCTGCCTCCTTTAATGTATTGATTTTACTTATTTTTTTATTTCTTTCTGAATGTAATAGTTATATTTTTATTTTCATATTTAAATAAGTGTTGCATCAAATATTATTATAGTATCATAGTTTTACTTTCAGCACTTCTTTACTTGTAGTTTTGTTTTAGAGACTATTATGTTTTACGTGAACAGTAATCTATTTCTTTATACCCTGAATAGATCATGCTAAAAATCTTCAGACTTGAAAAGCTTCAGACTTGACCATATTCAGTGAATTTTAAAGTTAATTAAATTGAAATTAAAGGTGACAGATTACTATTATGTGATGAATTTTTATTTTTTCTTTTATTTTTACATTAGCCTATGTCAAAATTAATCTATTCTCTACTTATTTTTAATGTTGGTGTAAATGGACCTTATAAGCAACATCAGTCATACAGTATAGGATTATTATATTTATATTCATTATATTTTTGATTACCATTACAGGTAAATCATTGATGTAACCGCTGTATGTGGCATTTGTGTGTTTTTCTGTAGCCTATGAACTCTAAACAAGCTCTGGTACGCAGACAGTCTGTGGTCAACATAGAGAACTTCAGAAAGCAGTACGCCCGTCGCAGATGGAAGGTAATGCTCTCTATCAACCCTGTCCAACTCTGCCAAGCAACTTGTATTTGGTACACAGAACCTCTTTGTGGCTAATGATATAATTGTGGCTCATGAACCATTTTTCCACAGTTAAAACAGTAGTTACTGTATGGTGCGCATCACTGTGTCACCTCGGGCCTGTCGTTTTCTCTAACAGTTCTCTTTCAGGATCGTAGCGCTGTGTAATCATTTGACCCGCATGATGAAGAAACCACAAGTAAGCACCTCACGTGCACTCAAATGTGCACATATCTCATCTTCTCAATTTATATGTGATCTCATCAAAGTCATGAGAATCACTCTGGTATTTTCCCTGAGTCAGGGCAAGAATTGGCATATTTTCAGTAAATGGTGGACTTAGCTTTCCATCTCCTTTCTATTTTTGCTTGGAGAAATCAGAAATCATTTAAGATCATATTTTCCTATTTTCACATCTATTCTCAGTAACAGTACTGATATGTATACTATAAGACAATTGTTTTTGAGTATTAGTGTTGTGGTGAACAGGACAAGCCCAAGGAGGGTTACGTGGAGCGTACCATTGCCATGTTTGAGAGGGACTGTGAAAGTGACCAGGAGGAGGAGGTGCTGATTAAGAGACCCAGGACCAGGAAGAGGAGCAGCACCTCCTGAAGCAGCTCAGAGTTCCATCCTGTACAGAGGGCATTGGGTCTGCACCAGGCTGCAGTGTTAAAACAAACTGATGTAACACGGCCCTGGTTGTGCCTTTCACAGGTACACACCCTTTATAGAAAGTGTTGTATAAGAGAGTCTGAGTCATCAGTAATGTACATATGACCACACTCAGAAATCATGCAGATGTTTGTCAAGTAACTGTATCAAGAAAACATGATGCACTAAGTGCATTGTGGCAGATTTTAAAATAGTAGCTGAGCATAAAATATTGATGAACCTAACATCTGCTTATAAAGTCTGTGAATACAATGGTAAATGTAAAATGGAATGTTCTTAAAAACTTTGCCTTTGCATAAGTCGGGACTTTCCAATCTACTGTCTTTAAAAAAGTGCCTGGTGTCTATGTGCCATGACATTTTGAATTTTGTAAAATCTATATAAACTAGCTATGATGGGTTTAGCAAGCATTTTAATTGTTGACCTATGTAGTATGCTAGTGATGGTGAATATTCTCCTGTTGTAGTTTGTTTTAAAATGTCACTTCTGTAGTGTTTATTGTATGTACTAAACTAAACAAGTGGCAGTCATTATTACTGGGTAATGCACTATATAAAGCAGCAGGACAAGGAAACAAAAGAAAAGTTAGCCCATACTTGTAACTTAATTTTTTATTTTAATAGCTATAATGTGTTCAGACTTTTGCTGAAACAGCAATTCATTATTATAGTGTATCTATAATACTATAATTGATTTCTGTTATGAATTTGTCATCCACATTTAAAAAAAAACAGGGGAACCAAGTGCTACCTCATAATACACTTTGGGAAGCAAAACAAAAGCCATAAGGATATATTTCTAAATCTAGTTTTAATCATTTAGTCATACTGAAAACACTGGTCTGGGTCTTAGCCGACCCACCTCCAGCCCCTGCAGGCAGTAACACTGTTCTAGTGGAATCCTCTTTACATTTTCAGATTATAGGTGTCATTATTACTGCCTTATGAGGCATATTATTATTGTGTCTAATAAGCATGTGTTGTTTTGATGACCTGCCATTCTGGTGTGCTCTACAGTGTTTTCAGGGAGGAGATCTGATAGAAAGGAAAATAAAAGCCATGCTCAATATCTAGCCAGTCTACCACTGGCTCTTTATGAGACAAGCAAACTCATAAGCTGCTTCCTTCATTCAGTACCTCCCAGTTCCTTTGGAAGAATGTGAGTGGGTTCAAGGTGTGCATTATGACATTATATTTCACAAACATTAAATTAAATATTAAACATTGTAAGCATGTTACCTTGTCTTACACATACTTAAATTATTTGACAGTGAAATAATCAGATTGTACTACAGGTGAGATTCCACAAAACTTTTGTAATTATGTGTAAATTATCAGTACAAAATATATTTATATCAACTCAAGTAGAGTTGTTTCATAGATGTTACTGCATGCAACATGTAAAGAAGTAACTAACCAAGTTGTATGCAAAAAAACGTTTTCCCAGTGAAAATGCCCCTATTTTGTACAAACAGGAAAATAAATATTGAATATATTTATTTATTTTTTTTCTTTATCTTATTAACTCAAGTATTGTTCACTTTATAAGCAGGGAAGAAGGCACTTTCTAATAATGTATGTGTTGATGTAAAAAATAAGTATTAAAATTGAATGCTTTTACATTGTTTACATGCAGACTCAACCCATGAGTCTCTTTGGTTGTCTTTCTTTAGTGTTGTTAGACCTTACAGGAGTCGTGTTGTTTAGGCTCATGTACACTGAGTGAATATTCAGACAGCCTTTCTACCTTCCACCTTCTACCTTCATTTGATTCAAGTGGCATCCTTGTAGTTACAGCTGCTCAGACAAAGGCCACCAGAACATTGCCAAATCATTTTTATGGTTTGTAGAAGCAGAGAGAGCATTGTAACAGTGTTGTATTGATGGCAAGACTGGTTCTTATAAAATAAAGGTCACCTCACTCACCAGTCACACCCCATCAAGCTGAACAGCTTTTGGTTTCACCCATTTTAAACAGTAACCCAAAGCATAACAGTCATGTCCACTAAATAATGTGTTGCCTGATATATTTTAAATAGCACTCTGTGCAGCATATCCAATTATTTTATTTCTTTTTCCTTTTTTATTGTGATCATTGCTAAGTGACACTGTCTTGTATTAAACTATTGACACTATATTACACTATTGCAAAGAAACCAGGAGTGCTACAAAGCCTGTGCTGATCCTGGGTGTTAAACAGAGCCTAGACTCAAATGCCACTCACTATGGTGGCAAAGGTGGAATTTGCGCAGTTAGGCTGATCTGTGGCCAGTTATGCTGGTTCTCCCATGTCATCGTTCAACTTCAGAACTGGTTGTGGAATACTAGTCCTACACATGAGGGCAAAAAAAAGTAAAATGTGATTCATAAAAAGGCAACTTCCATTGCATCTGTGGCATTATCTTTACTGTTAAAAGTATATTTTTGATTCTTATTTGATCTCTTGATCACAAGATGTGAAACCTGTTGTGCTCAGGTCTAATTCTGATTCCTAGTACTGTCTGTTGCTTTCTTCCACAAGTAGGTAAGGTAACTTATCCTTTCAGATGGCATGTACTGTGATATTGCTTTGTCCAAGTCTTTCACTGCAACATTGCTTCATAGATTCAGGTGGCCCATTGTGGCTTTGAGCTCGTCACATTCCTCTGGCTTTAGGAGAGGAAGAGGAAAGAGCTGTTCTGAAGACAGTGTGCTGACCCTTTGCAGCTGGGCATAGGGCATGACACTCATTTAGAGCGCAATATTGGTGTCTATAAGGCCAGCCAATGGTGTCTATCAGGCCAGCCATGTCATTGCGTGTAAAGCATAAAGTGTAGAATACAGTCATTACTTACATGATGAGTATGAAGTGGGTACAAATTTTGGGTGGATTACTTTTAGGATTTGTTACTACAGTGGTGGTACAAAGGTGGTATTGTTTTGTTACATTGTTCCTTTTTTTTAAATAAAATGCAGTACTACTTTAAGGTAAAACATTAAGAATTGTATGTCCCACTGCTACTGTCTAGAATATTAGTTTCATCCAATCACCAATACAAATATTATGCTTAGATGTTTTTTCAATCATTAACAGGTGTCCTTGGATAACTAGACACATGATACAGTATGGAGCTGTTCTACCAGGCTTTAATCAGTGGTAGAGGTTTTCCTTTTAGCTTCGTGCTGAAATAGGTTATCTTTATGTCTTGTATTTATATTATTTTACAGGTCAAAGTTTAGTATTTACAATAATCTATATGATCTTGTGGTCGAGTTCTTAGTGGCGTCTGAACTTATGTTAGATCATAGCCCCATCTAGTGGCTGTAAGTGGCTACAAAACGTATTTATGACGACGTTTGAAACAGAACCCTTTGCAGACATCGCCCACTGCTGGAACTAATGGAAATATACACAGGGTTCCTTTGTTACTTTGCTACTTAAGGTTGGCTTGTAAAACACTTTTAAAACAATGAGTGTATTTTTAAACCATTCGTACAGCACCACACAATGAATTACTTGCAAACGCCCAAAGAACAGCACCACACAATGGATTACTTGCAAAAGGCAGTAACTTGGCTCAAAATCTAAAGTAAATATTTGTCAATGAACATGACACTGTTATCAGAATGACAAGACCGTGTGTCACTGTTTATAAACAAGATAGTTAAAATGCTTAGCGATGTTGTCAATATAGCATTGTACTCTATATTTTCTGATGCCTAATATAACAATGTACTCTGTAAGTATTTTTGATACTCTGTATTATTGGTGACAATGGTTGAAAATGCACAAGGCTGCACTTTTTCTTTGTGACATTTATCAATTTCAACAGTACAATTACACATTATTGTATGTAGGAGATTGATTGCAAGAAACTGGACAGGATTCACATTTATGTTTTTACTGCTTGTACTGTAATTTGTCAACATACCGTGTCATTGTGATACAGAAAAGAAAGACAGGGTTGTTGTACTCCTCATCATACACACATTCCCCTTCACACACACACACACACACACACTCACACACACACACGCACGCACACACACACACACACACACACACACATATACTCCCCTTCACACACACACACACACACACACACACACACACACACACACACACACACACACACACACACTCACACACACACGCACATATACTCCCCTTCACACACATTCCCCTTCATACACACACACACACACACACACACACACACACACACACACACACTCACATTCCCCCTTCACACACATTCCCCTTCATAAGGGAAAGTCAAGATTCACCTGAGAGCAGTTTATAAGTTTAGGAGACATTTAACAGAAACTCCTAATGCAAATGTATAGAATATACTTGGCAGATTATGACAATTGATTCAACACTTGTGAATATTATGACCTATACAATGAACTAATACCTAGAACAAATATAATACATTTCGATCAACATGACATAAGCAATTGATAAAGTAAGAAATAATAAACATTTGTACATAATCATTTGCATAAATGAGCCAAAGCATTTGCTAAAAAAATGAATTGCATTTACAATGTGCATACGTGACTTGAACAAGTAGTGACGATTTCAATGTATTAAAGTGACTGAGAAAAACTGTAATAGTAGAGATCTTTATGTCAACAGTTATGTAATCAGCATTTCCTGTCAGTTTGGCATGTGCTTTTAACTGTTATCCTGTATGAAGTTTTTGTTGTAATGTTGCATAACTGCCTCTAGGCTATGGTGCCCCATCTTTTAACTGTCTACTTAGGACAGATAGTTTACAACCGATTACGCTCACATAACGTTATGTATAATAGGCCTGTGGAAATCGGTACCAAGGAAAGTGGAGCCCCTCTATATTGGACACTATTGTTGGACACTTAAGAGAGATGTTCAAGATCTTTTTATAGGTACACCCCTTCAACTGCTCATTAACACAAATATCTAAGCCAATCACATGGCAACAGATCAATGAGTTTAGGCATGTTTAGACATGGTCAGGGTGAAATGTTGAAGTTCAAACGGAGTATCAGAATGGGGAAGAAAGGTTATGTAAGTGCCTTTGAACGTGGCATGTTTGGTGGTGCTAGAGGGATTAGTCTGACTGCTAATCTACTGGGATTTTCATGCACATGTATCTCTAGGGCTTACAGAGAATGTTCTGAAAAAATACCCAGTGAGCAGCAATTCTGTGGGCAAACATGCTTTGTTGATGTCAGAGGTCAGAGGAGAGTTGCCAGACTGGCTCGTGCTTCTAGAAAATCAACATTACCACTCATTACAACCGTGGTATGCAGAAGAGGATCTCTGAATGTACAACACGTCAAACCTTGAAGCAGAACAACCACAGAAGACCACCCCAGGTGCCACACCTGTCAGCTAAGAACAGGCATCCGAGGCTACAATTCGCGTGAGCTCACCAAAATTGGACAATAAATGACTGGAAAAATGTGGCCTGGTCTGATGAGTCTCTATTTCTGCTGCAACATTCGGTTGGTAGTGTCAGAATATAAACAACATCCATCTTGCCCCGCAGTTTAAGTGGTAGTGTAATGGTGTGAGGGATATTTTCTTGGTATGGTTTGGTCCCCTCAATACAAGTTGAGCATCATTTAAATGCTAAAGTCTACCTGAGTATTTTGCTTACCATGTCCATCCTTTTATGATCACAGTGTACCTACCTATTGATGACTACTTCCAGCAGGATAACACACCATATCACAAAGCTCAAATGATCTCAAACTGATTTCTTGAACATGACAATGAGTTCACTGTACTCAAATGTCCTCCACAGTCACCAGATCCCAATCCAGTAAAGCACCTTTGGGATGTGGTGAAATGTGAGCTTTGTATCATGGATGTGCTGCCAAGAAGCAACTGCATGATGCTATCATGTGAATATGGACCAAAATATCTGAGGAATGTTTTCCAGCACCTTGTTGAATCTATGCCATGAAGAAGTAGGGCAGTTCTGAAGGCAAAAGGGGGTGCAACCTAGTGCTAGCAAGGTGTACCCTATATATCCTTTATTCCTCATATCTACCTCTATTTCTGCCACTGATGTTCAGAAAATTATTAGGAGAAATGGTACCATATTTGGACTTGATTTAGCCACAGTTTCAGCAAGGAAATGCTGCTTTATGGTCTGTGGATTATGGAACACCCCACGTGTAGGCGTTTCATCTGAAGTCACTGTCACACAAAGCCTGTGGTTTCTGCCGCTCTCACCCACATACTTTGTGTGATTTATATTTAGTGTGACAGTACATTTTAACAGTATATGCTGTATAAAGGCTGTCATTTTCTAATATTGCATAACTTTGTAAGGGAGTGTCTGTGTGTGTGTGTGTGTGTGTGTGTGTGTGTGTGTGTGTGTGTGTGTGTGTGTGTGTGTGTGTGTGTGTGTGCTCAGTGGAGTGGGCAGTCTAATTTACCTTGAGTATATATTTATAGTTTCATTCTCATTTTTGTATTTTTCCTTACTTTATCAATATTCATGCACAGATGCTCATATATTTTAAAACTGCCAAAAGATTTAATTAACAGCATAAAGCAATAATTTCTAGTGATTTCTTAAGTTTTGATAAGCCCTCTTCACCCACTGTGCCTAGAGTCTGGCTCCAAGATGCTGATGGTGTGGGGGCCTTTCGTTAAGATTTCACAGTTCCTTTGGCTATTTATTTTTACAGAATGATTCAACATAGAGCCAAGACATGCTGTCTACAAAACCTCAGAGAATAGTTTGCCTGCTTATGATGTAGTGAGGATACTAATGCTGAATGGTTGCAGGGTTTTAAAGTATTTATAATTCTCTTGACAGTTTAGATGCATTCTGAATAGAAGTATTCACACTAGAGAATAACGAAAGTCAGTGAATTGCAGCATATATAATGGTATTTTGAAATATAAGCAGTTTTTTACAATACAGCAAATCCCTTTCTAATAATGGGCTCTGTGTTTTGAATAATGGACACAGGCTTTACCACTTGGAGCAACAAAATAGCATCTTGCACAGGGAATGAGTGGGTAGTATGTCAAACTGTACATTTCAAAAGGATAGACTACCAGCACATCCTTACCATTCAGCTGCTTGTTTTAACAAATGCTTCACAAATGCTTTGTATCCAACTGCGGAAATTCACTGTAGCTAGCCAATACTGACCAACATTTTGTCTGATGTGTGTGTGTGTCATAGAGAATGTGTGTCCACATATACAATGAACAAGTTACTGTATGTAAATGTAATACATAAGACACACTGATCTCAGCTGAAATGAGCATTTACTGTAATGTATGTAGTTGAGGATGGAGGGATATTATGCATGAATCATGCATGAGTGCAACTCACCATGTCTCTGTGATGATTAGGCCATAGCCTAATTGGGCCCTGTTGATCATGGAGAGGATATGAGCTCCTCAAGGGCTCCTCTCCATTATTCATCGGTAGCAGATCAGGGCACACCTCTATTCTTGGAAAGACTGCTTAATGAAGGTGCCTGTTCTGGATGCTTTGCTCTTTCTGTGTCACGGACATCCAAAGGTACGCTGGTTAAAGCTGTCTGCTGATGTCAGACCATTTAAACAGCTTTTTTTTTTCTTATGCAGGTTAACGGTTAGATGTGGGAAGTTAAGCCAGGTCAAGGGCTGTGGAAAAGAAACATTCTGACACGGATCTGACATGACCTTAGGCTCACTTACCTTCCACCTGACCTAAAACCAGTTGGGTTTATTTGTTTGCTGGGTCAGTTGATCTCTGACTGATGTCCTGAATGTGAAGCTCTAACATTGAACTGCTGTACTAGATAAAGAAGAACATATGTTTCACACAGTTGCTGTCATCCCCCAGGCCTGGTGTCTATGGTTTTTACTAAACTCAGCCTCAGATCAAATGGCATTCACTAGACAATAAATATTTGTCCCTATAGGACCGGAAGCAAAACTCCATCTAAAAAATGAGAAGAAAAGCCATGTGGAGCATGGGGTCTCTGGAGAACCAATGGGCCTCTCCCCTTTATCTGGGTTAAAGGCACAACTCCATGAGAGTTCGACTTGGAAAGATTGCTCAGAGAATCAACAAACAGCATTAAAACAAAAAGAATTATGTGATCCATTCACATAGTTGTTTAGTTATTCAATTATTATTTCATGAGCTGCTTCCCAAATCAGTAGTGACAAATTTTTAAAGCTAAATATTTGAGTAGCTAAAAATGTAATAATTTAAAATATCTATTTATTTGGTGTAGGTTCCCTACAAATATGCTTATGTTATTCCAGGTTGTCCTTACTGGTGAGGCTATCAGCATAATGGTTACGGTGGAGTCAGTTACCTTTATACTTTTATAAATGACTATATGTTTGCCTGAATGACCAATTATATGTTCTTGATATAAAGCTCACACACATGTTCTTATCTATGATACAGAGCTCTCTCTCTCTCTCTCTCTCTCTCTCTCTCTCTCATACGCACCCACACACGCACACACACATGTACACGCACACCCACACACGCACACACACATTCTTATTTATTTCTAATAAACCTGAGAATAAAACCCAAGATTTTTAAGCCACTTGCCCGGTCAGTACTGCAGGGAGGGTGTTAGTTGTCAAGCTTATTTTAAATCTGGTCAGGTTTTAAATGATGTTTCTTTTGCATGTTATATGTTGATGTCAGTGGGCAGAACAGACTGATGTGATACTGTTTAAATAACTCTTTAAATAAGTCTCTGTCCATTTCTAGCCCACCACCCACCCCTTCTGCCAGAGACTTCTGTTGCCTTACTGCAGCGAGAAGGAAATACTTTTCAATAGGAGGAAGAAAAAGCAATGATTTTCAATGGTGCAAAGTTCTGTAGGGTTCACGTAAACGGTATGAGTAACTAAAAGAATATGCAGCATGTCAATAAGAAACCATAACAAAACTCTCTCTGACTTTCTATCTAACACGTACCCACTCTCTCTCGCACTTTCCAGACAGAAGCACATTTCCCTAAAATAGAGTTAATGGTCAATGTAACTTTTGCATCTCAATTCATCTTATATGCGAGTATGTTTGAACAATGAAAAAAGAAAAAAAAGACCATGCTGAAGAATTCATTTGCCCGTGCTCACGCAATGTCAGGATTTCTTTACAGCCACACTATGCTATGCTTAAGGCAGTGGGGTTTATATTCTTGATTTGTCAGTCAGCCACTGACTGATGCAAAGCACTCTTCAGCAAATACTCCGGAAAGAGAAGAAACCTACAAATTTGGTCTCAGTAGCTGGTGTGCACATTTTTTTAAAACATAATTTTAAAATTATGCTTTGACTACACAGTTAATATTCCAAAAGAAAACTGTTGTGTTAAGTTATCTTCTTTCATAAGACTGAATTATGAAGCCCTATTGATGTCATAAGATCAAGAAGCCACCCGTTTGTACATTTACCAATAGGTTGCCTGATACCTGAAGAGAATAAATAAGAACAAATGTCTCAGTGAACATCTCTGTCCGTGTCATAATACTGAAACCAGGGTCAGAAAGCAAAAATTTGTTAATAGAAGGATATCATTTGCGACTAGCTATGGCTCATTTTAGCAAGTGATCCCAAGAGGAAACAGTCAGCTTATGTGATACATAGACTGTACAGTCAAATACAGACTCTTCTTGTCCCGTAGTGTGTTGCTGATGTTCCTGTGTCTTGCTTCCTCTCTGCATCAGATGTTCACAGCCATTTCTTAATGTGTTTACCCAATGAACGATCCTCATACCGTGATCACGACAGAGCTGTCAGGACTTGGGTCAAACTTGCGTCAAAACAGTGCTATACTGTGCTATATTTAGCTGTTAAACTCACATGCAGCCATGTGCAATTTCTTAATACAATGAACACCAATCTACTGATTGATTATTCACTTTTGGCCTTTATATTAACATACAGAACCTGTAATCAAACCAAAACTGGCCTATTTGTGCTTGGATGATGGGAAATGTGTAATCAAAATGACTGGCTCCCGGGTTAATTTTAACATCTAGAAAAAGAAGCCCATAGTTCAGTACGCAAGACATGTGAGGTCCTCTATGACAAATGAGATCATTATCTCTGTATGGTGAGAATAAATTACCTGTTGAATTTCTTAACAACTTAATGAGCAAATTTCTAATTCTGTGGGCATGAAAAGGGAGAGAAAGAGGGAAGAGAGAAAGACAAAACTGCGCACTGTTGCGCGATGTATAGTGGAGGTTCACGGCTCCTCTTGCATGGCCTTTCGCTGTTTTAGATGAATCAAATAGTGCATAATAGCTGCTCATGACATGCTTATGCAAACTGTATTACACTAATAGATGTGCACTGTTGCAATGTGAACATATTTTCATGGGAAATGACATTGGATTTGTATGTTGACTTTTTTTGTATTAACACAATCAGTTCTGCACTTTACATTTCTTAGTAGCAAGTGATTATTGATTAAACTAAAACCAAAGCCAAGATTTCAATGCATCAACCAAGGATGGCATCCATCTAATATTAACTTGAGCGTGTGTTCTCACTGGGACCTCCCACTGAAGAGCCTTAAGCAGTAACACATCTGTTCACCTACACACTGTACTGCAGCAGAACTTCCAGAGAAACACAAGAGCAGTTACACTTCATTACTTTTTTTTACTTCTTTTACTTCTTTTTCTTTTTCTCCTAATAGAGGACATATAACAAATCCTCAAATATGCAAAATATATATATTTCTATAGCTCCATTGAACACCATGCTCACAATAGTGTATTTTTTTGGCTCATAATGTACTTATATTAAGGTCTTTCTTTCTTTGAGCTGAGCACAAATATCTTTTGATTTCTGACCTCATTGTAACAAACGTCTCTCAATTTTTAAGACCCTTTTGTTGATGATGTTTTTTTGAAAAACATGTATCAAAAGCCAAACTGAATGACTGAATAGCCAAAGTCAATCAAACATTCCGTTGCTTAAAGCAGCAAGCATTTATCTTACTACTCAAAACCTTGAGGTATTGCAAAGCTTTAGAATGGCAGGAGAAATTGCCTCCATTCAGAGCCAGCAGGAGCAAAAATCAAGGGCATTTCAAAATAAAAGGCCTGCTTTTGTTCCATCTGTATTTATTCTTCAATATACAGTATATGGAGTGAGATCAGCAATTAACCTACACCTAATGCTGATTGAGTGCCCTCCGTAGTGATTAGTGTATGCTCTGTTTCTCTCTCAAAAACACACACACACGCTTATATACTAGATTCTCTAGTGAGCACTTTTGGTGTTTTTCTGATTACCCAGTGGTCAATGCTATGTAGTGTTCTAGTTTATTTGTTGTGTTTCAGCTTTCATTGACATGGCGGCACATTCTCATCCTCACACTCTTTATGTGAAACTTGCAGGACTGAATATTGCAAATCACTTTTCTTCTATTGAAAAGCACTTTAACAATGCAGTAAGTCACCTGTAGTTCTCAGAACCCAGAGATAAGTGTTGTAAAAGCAAAGTTTCAAACCTGGCTTTTCCAAGTGAAACATTTTTTATAGACATTATGAGCTTTTGAGACGCTTCTTTAGAAGTTCTGTGTGAAAAACGTTTAGCAACAACGAGACAGTGGGTAGTGGTAGCTCAGTGGTGAAGGTACTTGAATTGTAATCAGAAGGTTGTTGGTTCAAATCCACCTCTGCCAGGTTGCTGCTGTTAGGTCCCTGAGCAAGGCCCTTAACCCTCAGTTGCACAACCTGTACTCAGTCATAATTGTAAGTCACTTTGGATAGAAGTGTCAGATAAATGTAATGAGTCATAGAGGCAATGTTGGAGCCCTGCTGTACTTTTGGTTGAGAGTGGTTAATTTGAGTTGGGTATGAAGAGTTCATTGTGTCTTACCCTATCCCAACTCAAATTAACTAACTCGGTGTTCCCAAACCCTGGAACATTTCACATTCTTCTCACAACCATTGCAAGATGTGTCTTAGATACAGGTCTGCACTTTGTTATACAATGTACTACTCTTAATCTTGTACCTTCTGTAAGAATTAATATTAAAATGTATGTATTTATTTATTTCACAACACACAGAGAAACAAATGTTTCTATGTTCATTAATATGAGATGTGGATTCCTTTCCCTCTGGGTTCTCTAACACTTGAGCATCTGAATTTGTACTTGAAGAGAACATATGTAAATGAGCTCAACACTACAATCTTTGCTTTGTCTTTGACAGAAATAACAAAATGTTACTCATTTTATGGCTTAAAGTGGGCTCTTCCATGACTTCTGAGGTAGAGAATTTCACAGAAGTGAAATTGCCTTGAATCTGACTTCTCTTTTCACTCTTAATGTTTTGTCTTGCTCTTCTGACACCTCAACACACTGACAGTTGTAGGTCATATTCTGAATCAGAAGAATCAAGGTTTTTCTGCATTAATGAAACCTCCACCCTCATTTCCATTCTGTGATATTGCCATGGAAGGTTTAGAGCTCAACGACAGCAAACTTTCTCATTTCTTCTTAGAACGTGGATGACAAGGGCAGTCATGTCAGGATTTTTTTTTTTATTCAGAAATACATTTTCCCAAGGTCTGCAACAAGAAGTGAAACTGTCACCCATTCATTGGCCAAATTTCTAAGCACGATTTTCATTTTCTATAGCTGCACATGGTTAAGAAGGAGAGGCTTATATAAATTACTCCCTTGTACAGAACATGTTCTTTTCTGGTTCCCCTTAGGATGTGGTTTTGCTTCTGCTGGTCACACCCCTTAACGTTCTCCTCAAAAGGGAGTCCATCATTAGAAACCACTGCAGTACTACTTTAAATTCTCTGACAAATACTTTGTAGGATAAAAATTAGATTTAAAAGGAGTATTTCAGATTGTGCCATTTTTCAGTGTGCTGCACTGGTTATTTCAGCTTTCTTCAAAATTTTTCTTCCGTCAGAATATCAATGAGGCTTTATAAAACAAAGAGGCATGCATGTGGCAGGCTCTTGGTGGGACATCAAAGTGATACTGAGAACACACAAGCCCTGTAATGTTTCACCTTCCACTTCATGAATTAACCAAATCAAGATCTGCTTGAATAATTAATTTTGGATATGTGCGTCATGACGTTTTTGCAAGACAGAAATAAAAACTCAACTGGCTGTTTCAGGCAAAGATATTACTCAGGGGGAAGGTGGAGGAAGTTAAAAAGGGCACTCAGACAACAAGAATACGTCAAACAAATATAACCACATTTATTTAAAAAGTATAAAATATCACACTATAAAGGCCACTTCGCAAGGGTATATTAACAACCTCAATTGTTTTACACAAACGTTGAATACCTTCTCCCTCTCAGATATCATTCAGCTCTGTGGCCAAATACATCATTGTCCCACGTGACCACAGGGAGTAATTGGCAAAAGTTTTAATAATTTATGTGATAGCAGGAAATGGCAGGAGTTGTGAGGGTTCCTGATTGGTCTGTTTTAGTACATCGCTCAGAGGTTGCAGGTATTCCAGATGGTTTTTCGCCCACTTTAAAACCAGTGTACAGGCACAGCTTGACATCAAATTAACAGGCACTGGATGCCGTTGAACTGGGAGACTCTCAGAAAAAGAAAAAAAAATGCAGTTCACATTCTATACAATGGCACCTGTCAGGCCTCTGGAGCTTCTTAGAGAGAGACCCCTGGGTGTGGACAATCAGAATCGGCCATATGCCAGGCCCTGGCACTACAGGCAAATTTGGCTCACCATGATCTTTGTAGGGCCCCCTCTCTCTAAATCGACATTAGTGTTTGTTAGTTCTTATTCATTCTATAAACAACCACTGACATGGCGACAGACTGAGGTAGCACCGTTGTACCAAAAACATAGCTAGTTTATACCTATGAAGTAACAGTCACATCAACCGACTCGGTAGAGTGGATATGGGGAAAAGAAAAAGCAAAATTCACATTCAGCCCATGTACTTTAGCTACAACTACAGAGATCACTGACACATTGGAATATCTGAAGTGTTCCCAAAAAACACATTACTCCCTCTTTTCCCTTCCCTTTCTGAAGTAATGCTTGACTTTATTCACAGATACCAATATGCTGCATCAACAGATTGAGCTACCATAATCTACACAATTTCTGTCTTACAAGGGATATCCTTCTTAAAGACAACTCAGAGAGCCTCAACATCTGAGGGCTTTCTTAACATACAACATATCAATCAACACACACACACACACACACACACACACACACACACACACGCGCAAACCATTCCACAAGAGAGGAGTCAATGCTGACGCACACAAGTTATATAAGGACACACTGATGCGCACTAGTCACATGCTGATGCTCTCTTACGTTTGTGTGTCTGAAGGCTGTGTCCTGCTATGTGCTAAGCTGGGCTTGCTCTGCCCTGGGTATTTCCAGAAGGCTGAAGTGGAGCAGGGAGCTTTGCACTGGAGCGAGCTGACTAACTCGACGGTCACTGGGCTGGCTCTGAGCTCTCAGAGCCCTCACTGACCACTAGGACCAGCCCCCAGCTGCCATGTTGCCTGCTCCTCCTGAGCCTTTCTGGCTGATAATGCTCTCCGTGGATTTCAGCAGTCTCTCGAGGCATGGAGCGTTGATCTTGCCCAGAGGAGGCTGACTCGGCACAGGCTCCATATGCGGGTTGTCCATAGTGGAGGACACAGAGTTGTCCTGGGTGACATCCTCTTCGCTGTGCGTTGTTAGAAAGTTCCGGACTGTCCCCTGTGCCTGCTCGGCCGTGGGCGAGCAGATGGGAGTCGTGTGGAGCCATTTCAGATTGGTAGCAGAGTAGGGTCCTGGGGGGGTGAGGTCACTGACCTGCAAGGCCTTGGAACCCACAGGAGGGGCACTGGTAGTGGCAGGGCTGACCATAGCTGAGGACAACTGTGACATGTATATAGAGATAGATAGAAGGGGGGGGGGAATGAAAAGACAGAATAGGATGTGTAAAACATTGAATGGGTTTTACACTGCATTTATTACAACTTTAGATCAGTTACAAACAACTGAATCTTTGGCAAGCCGTGCTGTAACAGACTGACTGAGCCTCTAAAACAGCATATGAATGCTACAAAACTTTTTAAAGATAAAAATCCAGTAGCCAAAATTAGGAGAAGCAGAAGAGCTACATCAGATGAGCTAAAATACCGTGATTATACTAGTACATACTGCATATGCAATACTCCAAAAATACCATTAATAAGCAGTCCTGTGGTCCAGCGCTGACCACAGATGAAAGAATGGTTAACAGACGGCTATAAATGAGACACTGTAAAGGTTTAGTGATGAAACAATAACTCCGGTAAAGTGGGTGCTGGATGTACTGCACAGCCCTAATAGAAACCACCCTAGGATGCTTTTATGCAGATGCCTCTGTTGACCTCTAGCTACACAATGGGGACTCTTCGGCCAAACCACCCTTGTTCTTAATGAAAATGAGGAGTGTGTGGTACCTTGCATCTGTGAAAATAGATTTTAAACCCTTTCCCCCTGCCCTGCTCTTCACTAGCCCAATAATTAAAGAATAAGGTATTTTAGGTCCTTCACTGCACTTCACTGTTTGTCAGTAGTCACCTTACCCATAATTGAGAGAGCTGTGTCTCTGTGAGGAATGCTGGGATGAAATTAGTGCAGTTTTACATGGGCATTCGTCTAATTGTGCCCCACACACTCACCCTCTCTCAGAAATCATGATTCTCACACTACATACAGTAAACTGGACATTTATGCACCAATCTACGTTTAGTTTTTTAACTTCAATGTACACAGTAGTGTTCAGACATAAACAATACCTTGGGTTTCTTCGGCGGGGCCGTCTCTTGCGTCATCTTGGTGGCAGCGGTTTGTGGGTGAGGCTTCACGTGAGGAAACCAGCTCTTCAGCATTTCCTCCATTTTCAAAATGATGTCGACATAGCGCTCACTGCCAGGCACAGGAAGGATACGGCTTAGCAGGGGCAACCCATACGTGGCTGAAACACAAAACCTCCCACATCTACCTGCTGTGAGAACAGGCCATGCTGCACGCATGCAGAGGCACTGCGTGGAGTGGGCACGCTCTCTGCCGGGGGCGTGTGCCAGTGTCTCGCCTCTGCCGCTGACCCCTCTCCTAGCCTGGAGGGCAGTGGCGCACACGTGTCCACGGTCAGACATGTTGCGGGCTGACTCACACGTCAGTGCCTACGCGTGGCATGGAACGCAACTGTTTCTCTCGCCTCTAAAAATAGGCGCATAAGCCATCAGGAGGGCACTGCCAGGCGCTGCAGACAAAGGGAAACAGCCGTACTAAGGGAGAAAGTGACGCAGACCTGCACGCCTACGAAGGCACACGCGCGCCAACCGGTGCCCATTGATTTAGCGCAGGCAGCAGCAGATGGTTAATGGAGATTAATGTAAATCTCATGACCAGCGTCTACCTGCTGTGTGCCCATTCTAACCATGTTAAATTTATGCGATAGATTATGCAGAATGGCTCCTGCCAGGAAAGTCGCTTTGATCTGCTCTGTTTCATTGTGGCCCTGTTCCGAGAGGCTGCCAGCTGGCACAATGGCACAGCTGCAGGGAGGGGTGCGCAACAACCTCTTTTTTTCCCCCCTCACCACACCCCGCCACCCCCCATGCTGTGCGTAGGGAGGAAGCCACTTCCCCACTCTGTCTGCGGTGAGCTGGGGCCATCTTGACACAGTGCCTAGATGAGAGGGCCTAAAAAAAAGACATCCTAGCCAAAACTGTGGATCTACGAGTTCTGTTGCTGGCTACTTGTGTCAAATGACATTTCCACGACATGTCGCGTCATTCTAAAACCTGCTGAGGACAAGCCACAATGTACTACCTGGCAAAATATCCCAAAACTGCACTGATGCAAAGGTTTTTTTTTGTTTTGTTTTTTAACAAATATAACACAATGGGAACACAGCAAGGCTATCTGCCAAACACTGCTCTGAAAATGGAGAACGATGTGTCCATTACCCAACCCAAGCATGGGCATCTTGAAGTAACAGAAGACCTTTTGCCTCCCAGCAGTGACATCATCCACCATTACATGGTCTCGCCAGATGAGAGTTAATCAATTGGATGCAAGGTTATTTCCAGAACGGAGCTCAGGACATTTTTAATGATCTGGGCAAGAATTGTCCATTGTAGCACACCCACTTTATGCTCCACAGTGGCTGTTCTAACAGGGCTGAGTGGCCCTCCTGCTGTGGGCCTGTTGCCTGGGTCAGAGTCCTCCCTGTTCTTTAGAGTATGGAGCAAGAGGACACCTACCAAGACACCAGTCAGAGCAGTACAGGAGCGATGCAGCCACATTCTGCATAACCTTGGTCAGTATAGTGCACATATGCACATGCACATACATAGTTGCACGCAAATCACTGTACACACATACATACACACACACACACACACACACACACACTTAATAGATATATGTGAATGCACACATACACCAGTCCATGAACAAGACTGTGAGAGAGTAAGACATGGGGAGTCTCAGACAAATCCTGTCGAGTACCTATATTTACACACACTCCAGTCAGAGTGACGGGTGGGAAAAACATGACAAGCTGTGTGTGGGTGGACTGAGGAAAAGGAGGAAGGCTGTTACCCCATGCATGGATTCTGTAGGACCCCCATTATCCTCTGAATCCGATCCATAGCCACACTCTCCTGGAAAGTGCTGAGCCCTGTGAAAAAAAAAAAAAAAAAACAACAACAAAAAAAAGAAAAGTTTCACTTTTTTGTCTCCGACAAGCGGGGCTGTGTCTGTGAAGCAGATGGGTTCCTGTGAAGTGTGTGGGAGGGCAGACACGCTGTCTCTGTGGCCAGGAAGTCTGGGGGTCACGCAGCATCCGGGCTCTGACAGAGATCCCAGTTGGTGCTCTCCATGAGCAGGCTCGCCCAGTGCTTTGCCTGTCTGCATGCCCGCCAAGCCAGGCGGAACTAAAACCCCGGCTAGCAAAATGTAACACTCAGCATTTACTGGGCTTAAGACCACGTGGTGGTATGTATTAAAGCCAGTCTGGCCAGGCTGAGATTCAACAATCCTGTAACGTCAGCTTGTACAAAGTGGCACTGCTGAAGCCAATGTAATCGCACAGCTAATGTACAAACATGCAGGCCAAACTGTTCAGTGCAGATTCATGGGAGATAGAAGCATTGTACACCCCTGAGGCTTCACTTTAATGTAAACATAAACCTTAGGCAATATATGGCATTTTACATTGCATGGAATCCATCCGTCTATGCAAGCATGTTCCATCATGACACAGCAAGAGCAGAAAAGAAATCTGGTGTAGTTTTGTGATGCAAGCTTGCATGCAACAATATACACCACAGACATTACTATATCAAATCTCAGGAGATCATATAAATATCTTGGCAACCTGCATCCCACTTGGCTGATAGTGGTAGCATCACCGTTCAAATGGCCTTAGCTTCAACAAAATGCAACTAACAGGCTTTGAAGTGGCTCTTGTACACCATGGTAGGAAGAATGTGCAAAGAGGGTTGCTACTCACGTTCTCGGTATCTGCCAGAGCGGAGACCGTTCAGGATTGAGGACAGTGGGTGAATGTAGCACTGCAACTCCACACACTGTGGAACAAAGACCATCATTCAGCCATGTGTTCCATCACTACTTATCCCTCCACACAGAATAACACTTCTGTTGTAGGGTGTGTTTTCAGTTTTTTTTTTCCTGTTTCAGTTTTTTTCAAAGAGAATGCATTTTTGGAATACTTCAGATGTATCTGAATCAATGCTCTCTTTAAAAAAAGAAAAGAAAAAAAAACCCCAAAAGTTTAAAAATGCACAATAAAATTTGAAGCATTAATGTCAGAATATTGATATTAAGGGTCACTCCTCACATTAGCAACTTCAGGATGTGCATAATTAGCTTTGCTTATGTATACACAGTACAAAGCAGGGCATTAGTTAAAAAACTAAATTTACTGACTTTTCACCACATGCATTTTAGCACATGCTGATTTTTGATGGTCCTCCTGAAGATGAAATACACAAGGCTGACTCAGCAGGCTCAAATGACTCTTTCACCTTTCACTTACAAAGACTGGAAAGGAGGGACCTTCCTGGAAGCTGTTCCACTTTACATAATTCTTAACATTGTCTTTGGTCAGGTGAAGGCAGATGCTGCAGGTGCTATGGGACTTCCATAGCTCTGTCATGAGGCCTGGGAGCGGCACGTCTCACCTTGCACGCAAACAGCTGGTCCTTCTCGCTTGGCTTGGTGGCGAGCTGCTTTTCCTTTGGCTCAAGTGTCGCCGAACTCTGCGCTCTCTTCGGTGCTTGCCTGCTTTTGCCTTTAGGGCTTCCCGAGGTGCGGTTGTAGACAGACCGGTCCTCCCGTGCCACTGGAGAAAGCTCCCCCTCCACGCTGAGGGAGCTGGCGCAGCTGGAGGGGGAGCAGCTCCTGGAGTACCTGGCTGTCTCCTCCTTCAGCGGGCTGTCGGTACTCCCCTCGCTGGGTCGAGGGCTCCGGACGGTGTTGGTTGCAGGGGTGCCAGCCCGCATCCTGCGGGTCCGCTCGCACTCTGACTCCGGCTCGCTGTCGACATCCCCCTCATCGTCACTGGCCAGCCAGTCGATAGAACATTCTGAATCTGAAGCTGACATCCTCGGCCGCAGCTCTTGACCACTGACCATCACTGACCTGCTGGAGAGAAGAGCACCTGCAGTAAATCCAACAGAAGTGTGACTTACACTGCAGAACTTCTCACAACACTCTCTTTTCCTAGCATGCCGAAGCAGGGCAATGGCCAAATAAAAGAAAGCTGGAGAAATATGCATTACTGCTAATGGTATTTGCAACTGGCCTTCAAATATTTATGACAGACCCTAATGCTGTCAGCTATCTGGGCAAATTGGAAAGATTACAAGCCAAACAGACCCTGATGGTGAGAGATGCCAACGTAACTAAGTATGCGTGCATGGTAAAGACCCCACTCTGTGAAGAAGTGAGACAGCAGAGGCCAGATGGGCTTGCATTCCAGTCTCAACACCTTAGTCTCACAACACAGACTAAACATAAATACTGCCCATATAGAGGACTGACTTCTGTTCCACAAACACCAAACACCACTCAGTGGTCTGGAGAGCTCTGTTAGAACATATATATTAAAAACATGCCAAGTACTTAAGGTGATATACCAAGAATTACCTTAATTCTTATAAATACACATATAAAGGCCAGAATGTAATTTTTAAATATATACTGCATACTTATGAACAAAATCTACAGTTAACTGTACATGTGCAAAAATAGATGAAATGCACAAGGATGAAATTCACAATTTTGAATTTCTCTCCTACTAGAATAAAGGGAAATTATACTTTACATGTGATTAGCACTTGCTGGATAATTTTTTTCAAGTAATGTTTTCCTTTGTTTCATTTAAATTATTAACATACATGCTTGGGTCCTCGGTCATTGCAATCTGCAATTGTATTTTCAGAATGCTTATGCAGATTAATACCATTTTGTTTCAACAAATTAAATTTTTCACAAATGTTTTCGTGACAGTTAAGATTCAGTGAACAATTAACAATGGTTAATGATAAGAGAACCTAAAGATCACAAAGTAACAAATTAAACCTTTCTGCTCTTATAAAGTTCACTGTTTTTATTAGTTCTATCCCACCTTTGTTGAAACCAGGGGTTGTGGTAGTTAACAACCAGGAAGTTCCACTAACTTTATGCAAATGTGCTTTATAGGCTCAATACACTGATGTCTGGATTCAGTACAATTTCACTGTGAAATTGAGGGGAGCCAAACAATGCCTGGCTGCATGTACCATGTGGGAAGGGTCTAACAAATCCCACGTCCTCATGTCTCTGTGGTTTATTTGAAATACTAGTACAAAGCTTGTATTTGAAGCATTCTTCTCCTCCACCAATGGATGCTCGGATTCCACAGCTGAGGCACCGTTTCTCAAAATCAAGACCACAATAACGTCCTAAAGTATATAAACAGTGACAGGTTTTGCTGAAAAGATACTCAGTACTCAGTAAAGAAAAATGTTTTCAATTTATAGATAGAAGAGCATTCAGAGCTCAGATTAGGGAAGAGTGTTCCTGAGTTTGGGGCTATGGCACTGAAAGACCTGCCATTTATGATGAGTAAAAGGGTTGATATGTGCTGAGGTTTGAATAAATAAAGTCTACAGAGCGTTGTAGTTAGGAAATCAGTGAAAAGCAAATGACAGACATTGATTTGGGAAGTAAAGAATGCATGAAGCAATGGTTTAACGTCTTTCATGTTAGCTAGCTGAAGGCAAGCGATGTTGCACAGGCAAAACAACAGAATATTAGTGAGGTAATATGTGAGTAAACAAAGGGACAAAAGACAAAGGTCATTTCAGTTATGAAGAAGGAACTACTGAACAGATAAAGAATGCTATCATTGGATATAATCATAGATTTGTTAAAGACTACCATGAAAAATGATAATTACAATCTCAGATGATTCACAACATGTACAAACCACTGGTAAGTCTCTTGGATACAAAGTCAAGGACATATACTAAGAAGTACATAAAAAGGATGTTACAGACAGATAATTAACCTGTACCAGGAAGATTGAGAGCACAAACCACTGCTCATGATCAAAAACCCACCAACTGGAATCTGTGAAACATGGTATTGGCACATATAGCTGCAATGGAAGTGGAACTCACTAGTCTATGTAGATGACATCACTGTGAATGACAGCAGTGGAAGGAATTCTGAAATGTTCAGGATCATAACTGCACAGACCCAACCAAATGTGTTTGTGGGATGAAAAGGTGCTTATGAATGGTCCGTTCAGCCAAGCATCCGGAACCCATTTGTGTATGCATGTCATGTGAACACCTTCTCAGGACCTGAGAATGGCTGCATCATAGGATTGACAGACCATATCTGGAAAGATGCCCAGTGTCTGGAGATGTATGGGTCACAGACTGCAGGCAGTCATCGGATGTCAAATTTAGTATTTGTAACTACAAACTAAATATGACAATTAAATATATATATATATATATATATATATATATATATATATTTATTTATTTATTTTCCCAATAACTCTGGGATGGCTGGCAGGGAGTGCTATTTATTAGTAGTGCTGTAGTTCATGTATGGTTCTTCTTATACAGACTATTACACGCTCAATAAATCCCCTTAAAAGCTGACAATTTACACTTAAACATCATAGTCATTATTTTCATTTTTAATACAATGACAACATAACTGTTCCTTCTAATAACAGTTTACACACACACACACACAACAACAACAACTTTTTAATAACAATGGAATACACATGTGTAATGTTTATTCTAAATTGCTTGATTTATAATTATGCTGACATTCATATTCAAAAATAATATTTTATTTCTAATTTACATACATTCTTGGGAAAGTAACTTGCAATACAGTTGCTAAATATGCTTAATATTTCTGCTTGTAATGACAATAACTAGAACAACATTCAGTCCAAGATTCATTTGACAAATAAATCTGCATTCAGTCGCAAACTGGAAAGATACTCAAATAAAATGTCAGCTAAATCCAAGATTAGGAACTACATGACCCTAGATTAAGTCTGAGCTGCAGTCCCTTTCATTTTGATCCAACATAATCAGTGTTGTCTCTCTCTCTCTCTCACTGTTTTCAAAGAATTTACTATCAAATACAATCTGATGACAAAACATGTTTAGTACAGTGAAACAGTGTTTCATTTTTTGCTGGCAAGTATCACTAGCAGGGTTTCAATCTTACTGGCAGATATTGGTATCACTCTTACTGGTCTGTGACACAAGAGACTGGTCTGTACCAATGGGAGATTAAACTCACAAACGGTAAGCACTTCTTGTGACCAGCATGTTCCAGTGGCATGTTAAAGATAATTTCCTTCCATGACAGTAAAACATGCCAGTCCAGTGAATGATACTGCACCATTTTCAACAAATTAGTAGCAGAGATTCATTAGAAAGGATCCGCATGGATTGTTGTATTTGGGGTGAATTAAAGGCTCAGTCTGGCTTTTATAGGTTCACTGAAAATGAATCACATATCTGATGTTCACAGCACTACAGACCTTGTCGGTGGTTAAGCCTGTAACAATTTTATAACTATGATCTTGAAAAAAAAAAAACTTTTTAGGATTTAAAGTTCTAGGCTTACATAATTGTAATTCATGTAAATGCTCTCCGTTTAAATGATAATGTGACATTATCAAAAGTGTGAAGCATTCTGGTTCGGGAGAGGAAGGAAGACTTCTCAAGGGTTCACACAATGGGGTCAGCATCAGGCTTGCAATAAGGAAGGAAAGTTTGGTATGCATGTGAACTCCAAAGAGACAGGCTATCTGAACAAGGTGAATGGAACTTTTCCCAATGGGTAATGTGCATAAAGAAAACAAAAACATGATTCCATATTCTTCATCTTCTTTCAAACACTATTAATGGTATAACAACTTGTATAGCCAGTTCAGAGAATATTAATGTGACAATCTATTAAATGTCTTCTGAGTAACTGGAAAGGAACACAAGACCTATCTACTGGTATTACACAGTGACCCTACAATCTCCATCAACTAGTTTTAACATACATCTCAAAACCTTACGTTTACATAAATTTCTAAATTAATTGATTTTTACTGTGACTACTACTAATTATGCCTAGGACATTGAATGTGTTTCCTCTAGAGTAATAAATTAACATTATGTAACATCCGACCGGAGACAGAAGTGCACGTCTCTGAAAGATGACGCTTATGATGATATTAGTGTAGCCAACCTTATAGTTTCGTTTAACTTTCTTGTACAACAGGAACGTTGCGGAAAACGCATCGAGAAATGATAAATTACTGAATTACACTTGGAGGCTCGAAGAGACTGTGCTGACTAAACACTTTTCTGCTAATATCATACCAGCTGTCTATTCACATTTGACCTTCGACGATACTCCAAAAAGTTCTTTAGAGAAACTTGACGCAGGTAGTACCAAACTTGACGCAGGTAAAGTACCAAAAGGCCTTTGTGATTTTGTGAAGTGTAACGTGTGAAAATACGTGTACACGAAAAATTATAAAATATAAACTTTAAATGTATCGCTATTTACATATAGGTAAATATTATAAAAGAGGCAATAGATCTAGATATTGTTTCCGCACTCATAAATACACACATAGGCTACATACATGGATAAACAAATACAGCCTCAGTCATTACTTAGCTAACCTACCTGGATAATTACTGAGTGTATGAGCACCATACAACACCTCAACGCAGTCTAAAGTAAGAATGAACTCCCTAATTCACATTTTACTGAAAAATTAATGTTTAGAAATGTATTTTCCTAGCCAATGTAAGATATCTCAGTAGATAGCTCCGTCTGTAGCTCCGTCTGCATAATACCCGAAAAATGTGCTTTCAACATCGGCATAAAAAACAACATAAAGAAGCAGGTAGGCGTAGACTAATTAATATAACGCTATGGATTTTATAGACTAGTAGAATTCGTACCTCTGAAGTCTTTAGAAAACCTATGGCTGCACCTTAACAATCAGTCCGCATATCGCTGCAAACGGGCAACTCAGCCAAACTACCACACATATTTTGATATATGAAGCATTATGTAAATTACGTGTGCTCCGTGTGTTACATTTCTAAAGTACACGTGCCTGCCACTTCTATGTAAGTCAGTTTACACAAGCTTCTCTTACAATTAAAAAAAAAATGTAGTCGTACCTGCTGAAAGATAAGGGAAATCGTCTACTTTCCTTTGTTCAGCGGTAAATCCAGGACACTTGGGCAGCGAATGGCCGATGCGAGGTACGTGGTTTCAGTGATGTAGACCCGCAATTGTGTGCCCCGTGTAACTTCTCCCAAGGCAACGTGTCTGGGAGGGCGGGTACAAAGATGCCGGGCTTTCCGATTTGTGCTTCCAGACCCACATCTGACAAATAGAGTTTGCGTCTGAAGCCAGCTACGGCCGATAGGCGAACCGCCTTTACATATTTAAATGATATGGAAATTGAGAAAACACGTGGACAAGCGGATCGGTTTCATTCCAACAGGCGAGCGCAGGGTACTGTCAACTCTGAGACGCTTTCGGCCACAGTGACTTTTTATACCTCATTAAACTAGATAATTGAGGTTGAGACGAATTCATTATACTAGATAATCTATCCGTTCATCGCATTCAAACCGACTAGCTCAAGTGTGTTCAGTTAATGAGACCGACAATAAAGCTTGAGAAACCGCCAAGCTAACAGCACTCAATAATTAAAAATTCAATCGCGTACAAAAGATTGCACGTAGGCTTCACAACCACATGTGACAATTCTTTCCAAGCTCGAGAATAATGACATTCTGTCCCTTGTAAGTCTGCTTGCTTAGTCCACGTACAAAGCATTTATTTCAAGACGCAAAATTTTCTAATCTGAAAACATTCACGTGGACAAAAGATGCATGTATTAGAAATACAATCCATGTATGTTGACCTTTTGCTACTTCGCTGAATATACTCGAGCCCAGCCTTGCTCATTATCCTTTCACACCTCCGCCCGCTTGCAACGTGCGGAGCTGCTCGTATGGAGAGCAAGTCGAATGAATGAACGCGACACGACACCGTGTGTAGCCCACCTCGCCCACTGCTGAACACGTGACGCATTACGCACTAGTCGGCAGAGTCGTGAGGTTTATATTGCCTCTTTGGTAAACACCAGTCTGTTTGGACTGGTCCAGTCTAGCCTAGATCGACCTACGTAGAAACCACGTCTTGTCAAATGCACACGCGAAAGAATATTTAAATCGCACTGATAAATCTCTGATAATTAAAAAAAAAAAAAAGCAAAATAGAACGCATTGTGCGTGGCTTTTGCTATTATTAATATACATTACCCCAATTTCCATATTTCTCCGAGCTAATTTGGAAAATAGAAAATAGACAAATCTGAGATAAATTTGATTTAAATTAATATAAAATATTTAATAATTAAGAGTTATATAGATATGTTAATTGGATATGGCTAATCAATCTCAGATTACTTAATTAATCCTATTCAGAATGTTGTGTGATATAATGTCACCCGTACAGCACACTTGTCGTATGAGGAATGCTGCACTTCCTTTAAAATGGCACCATAGGTAGACCTGGTTCTGTTTTTTGTTCCGTCGGAAAAGGGTATCTTCAGAATAAAAAGGGATACTCATAGCATCACCTGGTCCACACTGGATTTCTGAACGCAGAAATGCTATCACTGAGGTGATATGAGCATGTCTCTGTGTTTGTGTATACACAGGCATGTTCAATCGGAGTGCTCTATTGAAAGGGACCAGCTGAATAAATGGTAAATTGTGACTGTGACAGTGACAAGATTGGTGACTCATTTTCTCTCTCTCTTTCTCTATTTCACTCCCTCTCTCTCTCCCTCTCTTGCTCAGGCTCAGTGGGGGCCTGGAGACTATGAGTCACAGTCCTGCTCCTAAAGTAACTTGAAAGGGGTATAAGTCCACCCATCACCCTTAACTCCACTGAAAATCAAAACAGAACCAAGGACAAAATGTTTTGTTTTGTTTTTTTCTCTCACATCATACTTTATGTTTCTTCAAACACTGATAAATATAAGTTCATTTCAAATGTGAAGTTAAAAAAGAAAACACTGTGAAGTGTTGGCTCTGCCAAGTATGCCGTTCAGACATTTTAACAACTGGGTACAAACATGTTGTGTTTTAAATGTGGACTGACTTCTGGGAATGTGTCCTAAATGTGGTCTGTAATGGGCAGTTCCTTAGCTAAATGTTTTTTTTTGAAGGATCTAAACAGCGCAGTGTGTTGGTTGGATGACAGGGTGTGAGTTGGGGTTCTTTTGTTTTTATGGAAAAGTTAGCAAAGATGTGGCTCAGCAGAAGAGATAAAGAGAAAGCAAGTGATTTATTGTTCAGCACAGTGTTTTCCACTCATCCATCTGAGAAATGCACTCCACAAATCCAGACATGCTGATAAAACCAGTGGAGGTGACACACCTACTGGGCATAAACATGCAGCCCATTGGCTGACTCAGCAGTCAGTCAACACTTCTTGATCTCTTATTGCCAGTTCCCTGTTGGGCCCACCTAATTGATCTCAGTGGACGGTGGCTTTGTATTTGGAATGTGGTATTTATAAAGACTAAGCTTTTCTTGCACGTCTATAATGGTGAACAGCTTTATACATTTCCTAATTTTTTTGCAGAAGAGCAGACAACATTTTTAGTGAGCCAAATTAATTATAAGACACATCAAAAACTATATATCCTATAGTACCCATGTCATTTTAATAGTGTCTTGGCAAGGGTGGTACTATTTCTAAATTGGGTTTCCCTATGTTTTTTGCATTAAATAGTTATGGTACAATTACATCACACAAATGTATTATTGTCTCTGAACTCTTTGGGCTTTTAAAAGCTTTGCAGAACCATAGTATATACCATATATTGAAGACTAAATTCTTGGTGAACTTATATAGAAGTCCAGATGAAGTTAATAGCAAAATTATGATCTTTTTTGAGATTACAGTGAAGTTTCATATGTAGGTTATATAAACTGAACTGTATAACCCATTTTTGTAGATTTATTGTATTTAAATATATATTTTGGAGAATCACAAAAAGGATTTGAATCTTACTACAACAAGTGCAAAAATGTTCAGACACTCAAAATTTGCCTCCTGCTCATTCTGCCATGTTTCTGAGATTGAGCCTCACTTCAGCTGAACACAGCATGTCCCTTCACTGCTGAGTTGAAGGATTTCTCACCATGAATGACTTGTTCTTACATAATTTTTTTTAAAAATTGGAGGACTCTTTTGATGATCTGCACTGCAGGCGCACTCATCTCCTCATCCTTGCGCCAGACTGAGAGCAGTCAGAAGTGGCTCCTGACCTGGCAGTTGCTATGACAAAGGCCACGTGATCAAGAACCTCATGGGGACAGTGAAAGGAAGCTTGTGCCTGTGCCTTCCTGTCACTTCCTGACTCTGATTCAGATATGAACAAGGAAAGGCATTTCAGGGCAGACAGGGTCTTGGGACAGTGAGCTGGAGAATGTGTGTGTGCACTACATGTGAGGGTTTGTTTCCAACTCGTTTTATGGAAGTAAGAAATAAGAGGCACACCACCTGTTAAAGGCATCTATAATTTGTTTTTAATGCTATGGCAGTTTACGATGTGCAAAAGGCAAACCTCTTTCCCAATAGGGCTAAAAATTGCCAGTGTTAAAAAAGTACAAGATGACACTGTGAAAGGTTAAAAGTGTTTTTGTATTTGTGTGTGCGTGTGCATGTGTGTATGTTTAAACACTGTCTTAGCCACATTAGCTCAGATGACTCAGCTTTAATGCCCCCATCAACGTAATGCCATGTTTGTTGTGGCACTGAGAGAGGAATGTGTACTCTTGTGTGTGTGTGTGTGTGTGTGTGTGTGTGTGTGTGTGTGTGTGTGTGTGTGTGTGTGTGTGTGTGTGTGTGTACATAGCACGTCTGTAAACCCATATGAATTGAATGCCAATACCTGTCACACCTGAATAGCTGGGCTTCTCTGAGGACACAGTTACAAGTAACAAATTTTACACAAAGCCTGGACAGACAGGCTGAGAGAGAAGATTTTAAGTGGGCCTTGTGACTAAGCTTGACATTGACGTGTCTTTCCTGTGGCAGAGCATGCTAAAGATACAGCAGGTTTTTAACACCAGCTCCTTACCTCACTCACTGGTCAACAGCATACTCCATCTGACAGGATTATGCCAGAAACAGGCATTGTTCTGAGGTGAAATCCATGTGCTGGGGAGGCAGTGGAAGATGTGTAACTATTGATTGTGTAACCAGGTCTAAGTCAGCTGTACCTACAAGGTTTTTAAATATTTTTGCTCTGGCCCAGCTCCACTTCCTACTCATATAACCCACATTATTAAGACTTAATGAATTAGTAAAGTAGTCTGCATAATTAAAATGACTGGCCACAGCAGAGCCAGATGCTGAAGTGATGTTTGTTGGGAAGCTTTGAATAGGCAACCATGCTTATTTTCATTGTGTGTATGTGTGTTCGCTCCAGATGGTCTGATTTCTGATTTGTAGAGCATGTCAGCCTGATGTACCCCAACCTTAATGCAGGTTTTGATGTCTGCTCAGCACTTTTAGGAGATTAGCCACAACTGCTCTGCACTGAGCCACCTGCACGCGGAACGTGCACACCGGTCTACGCACACTGAAACCAGTAGTTTCAACATGCGGCAAATGCCAGTAATCAACACATTTGTGTTTGACTGTCTATATAGAGTTGTATGTGAAAGGTTACAAAGTCTCATAGGAGCTGAAAGCCAGCACCCTTCCAGGAAGCCTCCATTGTGACTTTAAAGGGCTGGTCCTTCTACACCCCTCCCCCTTCCCCCACACCACTTTCCCCCTGCCCCTGTATATGCAAACGTATGTGTTTGTATGGTTTTATGTACATTTCCTCAGTAAAAGACTCTGCTCAGGCCCATTGTCAGTGCCATAGCTCCTTGTTCATGTTTCCACAGAAAGTAGGCAAGATGCTGAAACTCAGACTGTCAAATCTTAAATGGCTGTATGTGCGCACAGGCTTGTGTTTGCATGCGTGTGTGTGTGTGTGTGTGTGTGTGTGTGTGTGTGTGTGTGTGTGTGTGTGTGTGTGTGTGTGTGTGTGTGTGTGTGTGTGTGTGTGTGTGTGTGAATGTCTGCCAGCACAGCTCGAGTGGGAGTGGGATATCTCCCTGTGCAGTGCTGAGTACTCCATGTGACTTGGGTATATTTTAACTGGATTATGTAAGGGCCCCAGCCCTGCCTGGCCTCCATGCACAGCTGAGGAGGAGTCCACATGATCCTGAGCATTGTTTACTCTCTTGGCCTCTTTTCAACTCACCACCATGGAATTCCACATTTAGTTTGTATACTGGCTTCTCATCTTGAGTCTCTAATGATAATTTGTATTTAACATCACACAATATCTGACTCCCAGAAGAGAATAGAATACAATATAATGTCTAGCCACGTCTTTTCTATAATATGATTTTATTTAACTTTATGGGCTCATCCCATTTAAAATATAATGCTCATTTGTAAGCCCTAACAAGCTCAGTGATAAAACAATAAAAGCTTAAAGTCAGTAGAAGTGATATCCATCCTGATAAGTGGATGGAAACCGCATGGCCAGACTGAAGGTGGGAACAAGCTGATTACAGGAGCTGACATGATGCAACCACAATGTCTCCTTAACCCTTCAGACAGTGTGCATTGTTCTCAAACCAACAACTAACCAAAGGGAAGAAGACCAAACCAGCGTATGACATCTGCCCTCAGTTTTTAAGCCTCAGCTCTGTTAGAAATGAAACAGAAGTGTGTTGATGGTGATGGGCCCTCAGTGAAAAGTTTAGAGCTGTGTAATTAGAGCTGTTTGCAGCTGACTGCTCTCTGACTCCTCCTGTCTCAGTGGTGAAAAGATGAGTTAGTTGAGCCTCAGCGCGCCACATTGGCATCACCCATAACTCCTCTGTGTTCTTCTAATTCAATCACTGTGACACTGTCTCCATTGGGTCGGACCATTCATCATTCGGGTGGAGTGAGGTGTGTAATTGGTGTGTGCTGTAGCAGGGCAAGCAGGACTTATTACGGCAATCCCAGAAGCACTCAAAGCCTAGTGTATGAAACTCATACATTTCAAATATTAAATCATGCACAACTGAAGTCTTGGACTTCAGGCCAAACCCTACTACCTGGAGAAGAGACACACTAGACATTCTGTTGCTAATGTCTAGAGAAGAGCGTATTTTATCTTGTATGACTAAGTACTGTACTTGAATCATTAATATTTGCTTTGTGATCCAGTCTCTCATACCTGTTCATCATGGTGGAAAAGCAAAGTATACCCAGAGCAAGCCACAGGAAGCATGGGGGTTATTGCAATAGTTTCTGACTGGATAGGGAATGGCCCAGTTGTCCCAGACAACAGGCAGGAAGCAGCCAGAATTTTCCTCTCTTTAATCAGCACTAACCACCACGAAGTAGGCATAATCACCATGGCGCATACATTTAGAACACACAACATGTTTATTTGGCAGGTGGAGAGAGTAAGAAGACCATGCAGGATTTTCCAGAATTAATCTCCAAATGCAAATTAACTACATAAAAACAAAGACTAATATTTCCATCAGTGTGTTCCGCTGGCAAGAAGAGATCACTGTAGGTAGTGCACCACCACCACCAGTCACACCACCCCTACCAGTTACACCCCCGTCCCCACCTCTACTGGGCAAATGAGCAGAGATGTGAGCTTTACATAAGTTTTTTTGTTGCTCCTATCTTTTTTCATTGGACTGTTACATTCATGCAACTTGTATAACGTCAAGAGGCCCACATTAGGCCTATAATTATTTCATCTGGAACTCATCCTGATCTTCAGGAATAAAAAGTACCTGGCTCAGTTCCAGTGCAGGGTTTTACACCACAGCCTTGAGACTCACAGGCTGTGCAGCCAAAGAGTCTTCTTTCAAACATCACGTTCCACTCCTACAGGAAAATGTTGACACCTCCATGAGGGACATAATCCCATGATATTTATAGTGCCTTTAGGAATTTTCAGACCTCAACTTTCCTTACTTTATATACAGTTCATGTTAGCCAGGACTATTCACATGTGCACAAATGCAGTGCTAACATCTGAATGTGCCAGAGATACATTTTTTGACACGAGTATGACTGTGGGGCTCTGTGAGGCCCAGTGGGATGGGTTAGATAAGAAGGAATGGATAGACAGACAGGTGTTAAGAGTTATCTGAGCTTGACATGCATGTGGAGGGAGCATGAAGGATTGGAGGGTCATGAGGGTCTGTATGTCTGCTGCTACAGATGCTGCTTCATACAGCGCAACCCCTGTGGGACTATGAGTTTATTCCTGCATACATGTGACTCTCTCTCTCTCTCTCTCTCTCTCTCTCTCTATCTCTCTCCTTTTTCTTACCCCTTTTGCCCCAGAATCTCTCCCTTACCTTTCCACCCTTTCTGCCCCACCCTTACCTGCAATGAGGATGAGTGCACACAAGCCATTCACACACACATGCAAGCACTCAAAAGCTTCCTACTTTGCTTAACTGCATCTATGGCCTGAGTGAACTAGGGGAATGTTAAGCTTTTACAGCCAGCAACACATTCACCCTGTTAATGTACACCATATGTGCATTACGTGCTGCAGTGCCTGTCTATGTTTAACCAGTCCTTGACAGAGTTGCATCTTTTTTTAAATGTGCATCTCACCATCTCCATATTTGTATGTACTATATTTATATACTTTTGTTTAAAAAATACAGCTTCCACCTCAACTCGGTCCGTACTGCCTAAAAAATATCAGTGCATGAGTACATCCATTGATGTTGTGGTTTAAACTAAACAATATATTTTAAAGTAAATAACGTCATCTTAGCAGCATAGAGTTTCTATAGTTGTTTTAGTCAAGAATGACTATTAGACCTGGAGGACCTTTTCAGTCTGGATGATTTGAATGAGCGCATTGCATCAGTATATACTGTATTAGAATTAGTTTGAAAGAGAAGTCTTAAGATTTAAAATATATCATTGGGGATTACAGACTCTAAATAATGTTTTGGTCTTTCTTTGAACAGAATTGAATTTTTAATAGTTTTAGAAATAGTATCAGGTCATCAAGATTAATCGATGCTTATGTTGGCTTAGGTGATGTCTTTCAGGACTTATTCTTCTGTAAACCAACACAGAGGCCAAGGCAAAGGTATTTTTACTGCTGTTTGTCATATGCCCCATTGGCTTATACCCAAAATCTAGCCATTTCAGCTCTCAGTTGTATCTGAATCAAATGCCGAATTCAGGATACTGAATACAGATGACTACAAGTTCTTTTAACATAGATCAGGATAGAACAAGTAAATCAAGTCTGTCTTGGCAGTGTGTTTAATCTACATTTGTACCTATTACATGTCCAAATTTTGAAATTGTAACTTTCTTGAATTGAATACCAGCTCTTATAAAACAGATGAAATGAAAACAAATAAAGCATACTAGGTAAAGGAATGCTGGAGGTAAAAATGCAGACATTACTGAGTCAACCCTTATGATAAGCCCCTATTTGTCCTTGTCTTCTTTCGGGTTGGTCACCACTATGTTTTGGGAACAGCAGAGTAATCACCTCCATATATCAACACCACTTGTTTACATGAGAAGACACCACACTTAGCCATGCACCATAAGAATGGCTGTTATCTGTGGAAAATTCCAGGTCCTGTTTTAAAGGCAAGAGGAGGGGTGGGCACTCTTTTATGTTTACTTACCAACCCCTTTTTCAAGAACATTAACTTACTAGGAAAAGCCCAAATGGGTTTGCCAACAGAATCCTCTGCTGTGGGGAGAGGGGTTCTAGGAGGGGTTAGGAGAGGGGGTTGTAGTGGACTGGATTGGTCTTTGGGCTCCCAAGGTAAAAATGGAAAACAAATTTTTCTATCCCAACCCACATTTCATCAATCTTCCACAAAGCAAAATTTCAAGGAGATCCTCTAAAACTAGCCTGTCAAGAGGTTTAACACTGCCAATTATCCATAGATTGAGGCAGAAACATAGTTGTTTGAAGACATATTTTGATATATTGATCTCTTTATATTTTCAATATATATATATATAGTTTTGTATATATTTATCTCAGTCCAGAATAGGAATAGTGAATATACTATCAAACTCTTAAGTCCTGGTAGAAGGCCACAGTGTGAGAAAAATAAGACATGATCACCCATTGGAAGGGTGAGACAGCAATTGGGTGATCATGTCTTTTTCTCCTCACACTCAGGCCTTCTACTTACAGGCATAGAAGTGTGTAGTGCAGTATTTTTAGCATTCCTAAGATTGCATTTTTTTTGGACTGAGATCAATGTTGTCATTCCTAGGATCTGTTGCAGCCACTCTCATGTTATGAGATACACAAGTTTCTTCTCTTTTCTATTTTTAATCTTTTTTCTCTTCTCTTCTCTTGAGCAAAAGCTGATGTGTTACTAAAATGAAAAAAAAAAAAAAATCCTCCACTAAAAAAAAAGAAAAATCGTTTTGTAACCTAAATAACAGGAAGTGCAGTCCAGAGGGGTGATTATTTAAGTATGTCAAAACCTTATTAATTGTATTTTTCAAAGCACAGGAAACTCCTTGTATGTCTATTTGTGTCTGTATCTGTTTATTCAGAACATGTGTTAAACACTAGGACTTGCTATCATCTTTTTTTGTAATTCCTTGCAACTGCTGGAGTATACACAATTTGCAAATTTCCACTCTACCACACCCAGTAACACATGACAGTAAGCATGTCTTACTGTCAGATTACTGGCTGCCAGGGATGCTCGATTTACACTAGTGCCTAAGGTCATATACAGAGTCCCTGAGTTCAGGGGTGGTTCTTGAGTCTAACTGGTTCATGTTAGTCTGTTTACTACTGTCTGTGTGTGTCTGTGTGTGTGTAAAAGTGAATGGCTATGTGAGTATTCGGCTTTCATTTCAATATCTAATGGAAGTTGTATGAACGTCAGGTAGGGGTGTGGGCAGGGGGCATTGTTCTCAATCTGACCTCTGCAGTTTTTACTTTGAAGAAGTGATTGTTAGGGCGTGTGTGGAGTCTTCATCTGGGTACAAATATAACGTCATTAACATTTTTGCTCCCAATCAGTATAGTAGTTTTATCCAACTGACAATTTTAACTCACCAGTGTTCTACTGGTGACAAATAGGCAATAATGTACATTTATCCTGGCAGTCCTGTTTATATAAGGACTGTTTGGAAGCCTGTTGCTATAGATTTTGCTCAGATCGTCATCTCTGTAATTCTGAGGCTGCATAGAGATATGAGCTAAAAATATTTTTAAGGAACTGGATAGAAACATAGAAAGATGTTTACTGCAAACTTTAAAAGGTATATCCACACAGTTAAACCAGTCAAGACTGAGCTAGCTTGACCTATGCCTGCCATGCAGTGAGTATTGATGATGCATTGTGATGCTGTCTTGATAAAGTTTGCTAATGTTTACCTAGTTGTGAACTATAAGAAAATGAGAACTGTGTTTATTCATGTATCTGCTGACATTAACTACCATTGTTGTATTATATGACCTTATTGCTATACACATAATTAAATAACATTGTCTGAGGTAATCATTTTGTTTAGTAGTTATATAGTGAGTACACACTAAACACAATTTCAATGTAGAAAGAAGCTGGACGTCTTGCATTTTTCACTCCTCTGGTGACAAGAAACTGTTTTAACCTAATTGTAGAGCACTTCTCTAGGGGGAGTGTCTCTGGGTCACACTAGTGCCTACAGCCATGTATGGAACAGCCTTGGAGCTCAACAGCCCACATCACTTTACTAGTGACTAATGGTGGAGGGGCTTTTTCCTGAGGTCACTGGATCCATGCCACAAGTGTGTGTGTGTGTGTCTGTGTGTAAGAATGTCTGCAGCACAGCTTGAGAGGGTGTGTGTGTGTGTGTGTGTGTGTGTGTGTGTGTGTGTGTGTGTGTGTGCGTGTGCGTGTGTGTGTAAAAATGTCTACCAGCACGGCTTGAGAGGGAGTGTGTGTGTGTGTGTGTGTGTGTGTGTGTGTGTGTGTGTGTGTGTGTGTGTGTGTGTGTGTATGTGTGTGTGTGCATGTAGAATAAAATGTACACTTTACATAATTGTAAGCAGCATGTTCAGATTTTAAGAACAGCCCAGCAAAATTTGAAAAGCCCAAGACTAATTTTCCCCACAGAAGCAGAATCTCACATGATAGTGGATTATGTGGTGTTCTTCTCATACAAGAAATGTGTAAGAGCTGATTGCACTTACTGGTTGATAGGAAACTTTTTTCACACCAAACACTAAACTTCCATAGTGTACTACAGTAATGCTAACTCAAGGTTGTTTCATCTTAAAAAAAAGAAAATGTGAAAGCATTTTGTACCTGTAATCAGATAATCGGCTATATTAAAAATGATCCAATTTAAAATGAAAAAGATCCCCCGAGTCTGGTTATGAAAGGATTATATTTATCCTCCATAAAAAAGAGAGAAATTTAAGAATAAAAGTTGTTTATGCAGAGATGATACACTACATAAATAAACATATCATTAATTCAGTTAAATAAAGACTCAACTGTATTCATGTAGAAATAAAAGTAGGCTAGCAGAGAAACTTCAATAGGAATAAACAAACAAACAAAAAACTGTATAAAAAACTATTGAAGTATCACGTTGCCTATGGAACTGCAGCATACACAGAGTATATTAACAAAGGAGCTGAAGATCGACCCTAAAAAATGGCGCAATCACAAGAAGATAATGAAGTTAAACAAAGATAGGGAGCTATTAACTAAATGTAACTGAGTAAAAAAGCACATTCTTCACGAATGGATTTGAGAGTATGTGAAAATAAAAAGTCAAGTCAAATGTGAAGAGTCAAGAGGCCTTTTATTATTATTTCAGCTATATACAGGTATACAGTGAAACAAGATGATGTTCTTACAGGACCATGGTGCAACAGAAACGAAGAACAATGAATATGAAATACAGATAACATAGATAGCATCACCAACCAGTGCATGACAATGAGTGTGTGGATATGCAAAAGATGTACCATACTGTGATGTTTAAACAGATACGCTTATAGCATACAGCACCAGGTACACTAATTTAAGAATATAATTTTGTTAAATGGAATACAGCATTTGTTCAATATTTGATGAATATTTGACTCTAATGATCTTTCAGCTGTCCTCACTATTCTCTGCAGGGTCTTGTGGTCCAAGGTAGAACAATTCTCAAACCAGGCGGTGATGCAGCTGATGAAGATGTCCCTCTGTAGAATATAGTGAGGATGGTGGTAGGGGGATGTGTTTTCTTCAGCCTTCTCAGAAATTAGAGTCATTCCTGGGCTTCCTTGGCTATGGAGCTGTTATTGAGGGTCCAAGTGAGGTTCTCTCCTAGATGGACACCATGGAACTTGGTGCTTGTAACAATTTCTACAGAGGAGTCATTGGAGAATGACCACCATGTACTTTCCTGAAATCTCTTTGGTTTTTTTTCTACTTTCAGAGACAGGTTGTTGACTTTGCACAAGCCATTCTAACTTTTTGTCCTTCATGATGATGGGCGTGAGTGTGACGGGATGGCAGTCATTGAGGCAGGACACTGAAATCCTTTCGGCACTGGGACAATAGTGGTGGCCTTGAAGCATGTAGGGATGGTGATGCTGCTCATGGATATATTGAAGATGTCCATGAGAACATCCACCAGCTGAAATGAACATCCTCTGAGCACTTGGCCAGGAACGGTGTCTGGTCCAGCAGCGTTCCGTGGGTTGACTCTATGTAGCTTTTCTAATATCATCCACGGTCAGACACAGAACCTGATCGTTGGAAGGAGGGGTGGTCTTTCCTGATGCAACCTTATTCTGTTCCTCAAACTGTGCATAGAAGTCATTCAATGCATCGGGAAAGAAGACATCTCTCTCACAGGCAGGAGATGTTGTCCTGTAATTGGTGATGGCCTAAATATCCTGCCACGTGTCGTGTTTTGTGTGAGTTCTGGAAGTGCCCATAGATTTTCTAAGCACATGTGCTACACATTTCTTATAGTCTGTAATAATTTGGCCCTTCCTGTTCTCAGGGCCACTTTGCTCTGAAGGCTGCATCATGGGTCTTCGGTAGCATTCACACCTAAGCAGTCATCCTTGGCTTCTGGTTGGGGCAAGTGCAGATGGTTTTGGATACAGTAACATCATCAGTGCACTTGTGATGTAGCCAGTAACTGATGCACCGTCAGTTGCAGATTCCCTAAATATACACTAGACAGTGTGCTGAAAGTAATCCTGATGAGCATGGATGGCTCCAGCTGGCTAGGTTTTCACTTGTCTCAGAACAGGCTTGGAATGGTCTGTATGCTGGTATAAGCATAACAGAGATGTAGTCTGAGTGTCCGAGGTGGGGGTGGGACTCCGCACAGCATGCGCTGGGGATGTTTGTGTAAACAAGATCCAACATGTTCATCCCTCTTGTTGCAAAGTCTACATGTTGATGGACTTTAGGGAACCCAGATCTGAGATTTGCATGATTGAAAGCTCTGGCAACAATAAAAATATTGTCAGTTCAACTGCAACTAAACAGATTGCAGGAAAAATTACAAACAGGATAAGGTAAAAACACATCACTATGAAGCCAGCACAAGATCTCTAAAGAGATTATTTGAATTTGGCTACTAATCAGGGTGTTAAATTCAAAACAATACAAGACAAGACATTACAAAGGTCATATGAGGTGGTGGAAGTCTTGACATGTCCCCAAAAAAAGTGGTGCTTGTATTCATCCTTCTGGCTAAATAAAAAAATTCAGTGTGAATCTTTGTACCAGGAGTCACATTTGTGGACATCGTGTCTCTAATGATCTGAACAGCTTAGCCATAGAAGAAGCAATGTCCACATGAGTTTTAGTCTTAAATTAATCTACTCACGCCAAACAGAGAGATACTGAACCAGAATCTTCCAAGTCTGTTTGGTCATTCCCTCTCAGCCTTGGTTTATGGCAGTTCAAATAATTTCTCCCTTTCTGTCTATCCTTTCTGTCTCTCTTTCTATCTGTCTCTCTGTCTTTGGCAGATGATTCAGTGCCACTCTTAAGACCCACCTTTGCTCTAGCCAAACGCTCTCAGCTTTGCTGGCAGGTTCAGTGTTGGAAGTCTGATGGATGGATTTGTCTTGGCTTGGGTCACTCCACTCTGATTCGCCTCTGATGTAGACTGCAGCTTAACAAGATCAAAGGAAATAAGAAACTTTAAACCATGGACATGGCAACTAGTTCTTTTCAAAATAGGTTGCAAAATGCTTTCTTTGTTCATTTCAGTGAGCTGAGGAGAATGTAGCAAGACTAAGGTATATCTATTTTAGGTCCTACTGACATGACCTTTGACATAGCTTTCATGTTAGACTGTAACAAGAAACAGCATGAAATTTGAGGTTTCTCTGACCCCTAAGACCATCCCCTTTTAAGGAACTCAAAAAGACAGGCTTCTGGGTAATGTTTCACTAACAAGTCTGTTATTACCGATGATATAAGGTGACAGCAAGGTTGAAGTTTCCGCACAGCTAGCCCTTTCAGGCTGCTGGGTTGAGCTACTCTGGTGATGATAAAGTCAGTCATGTACTTCTTTTGCCTCTCCAATTCCCTCCCTGTCACACTACATGCCTGTGTATGGGAACAGAAGAACAGTGTGATGCTCTTAGATAAAGTGGTGCTTTTCTTATTTTTTTCTTCCTTTCTCAACATCTAAGAGTGAGCTTTGGTTAGACGATAGGCATCGAAAACAGATCCTTGAAAGAATTCTTCCTCTGGAGTTATTTTAAAGGCATGTTCACTAGCAAATGATTCATTGGGATCCATTCCTTATGCATCTCAGCTGGAATCACAGGGTTCTTCAGAGCACAGCCTATACTGACTGAGCAAACATGGGGGAGGTAATACATGACTTACTCCAGATCAATCACTGGGCAGTGTCTCTCAGGACTGCCTCCAGTCTTTTCCACAAAAAGAGGCGAGATCCTTCATTATGGGCCTCTCGCATTCTCCCACACACCACATCACAGCAGATTCATATTTTAAAGAACAGAGTCTTTTTTATTCCAGCACCTCCAACATTTATACTGCATGTTTGTGTCCATTTCTCTCAGAGATTTGTTTCTGTGCTAAATAATTTACCACAGGGCTAATCCTTTAGAAGGAGACTGTATTGATTTTACTTCAGTAATTTATGTGCTGACAAACTGTAAAACTAACCCTAAAAACATAACTGCACATGCAGGGTAAATGCAGGCCTGAGGTGATTCCAAAAAAATATAATACTGTTTTTTCCCTTAACAAAAAAGTTTTTCTAATAAATATGATATATGGATAAATGCATTTAGAACTCAAGTAAACCCAAACTCATTTAATGGCGTTACTGAAAATCATCATAAACACAAAATGTTTACGTGTACATGAAAGGACCAATGCTGAATGCTGAATTGCAATTGTCCAATCAGGTCTGTGAATTCAAATATAGCTCTATTTCTTTCTCTGCACAAGAAATAACTACTGACCTTGAAAATAGAATTAGAGAGCAGGGATAAGTGAAGAGTGTAATGTTGAAATGCGGCTTCATGAATATTCTTTAGCAAGTACAGGGAGAGTGTGTGGTAACTTGACATGTGCCCCTCTCTCTCTCTCTCTCTCTCTCTCTCTCTCTCTCTCCCCCCCCCCCCACCCCTCGCTCTCTCATTCTCTGTCGACTAGACTTAGGAAGCTAGTGTCGAATGGCCCTAATGATTAAAGCCTCTCCTTACATGGGGTCCCCCACATGCTCGAGTTGGCAAGTGTTGCACCTTCCACTTGTCCACCCACACCGGTTTTAACATGGCATCTGCGCCATCTTCCTCCCATCCTGCTTCAGACACCTCATCAGACCCAGTCATCTGACACAGAGAAAGGTGAGGAGCTTTCACAGAGTCCACACTCTAACCACCCCCCCCTTCCTCTACACTTCCAACCTAGAGAAAAATCCATCAGCAACACCACAAATCTGACTGAACTGTCTGCTTAGCTGACAGGCCCTGAGAAAAATCATACAGGAAGAACACCTCAATGAAAACAACATCAGCTGCTAGAAATTGGAAATCCATCCCCTCTTTTCCTTTCTTTTCAGAAAGTCTCATTAACACTTGATTGTGTCATTGTCCAAAGCTGGAGCATAAAGGTGCCTTCCTACATTATCTCACTTTTCATTCTTTCCTCCACCTCTTTGTGCTCCAGTTAGCCCTTTGTTTCCTTCAGTTTTGGGGCCGGGCCTCAGAACAGGCTGTGATCGATACTGTGACAGACGGAGAGACAGACAGACAGACGGGGGAGGGGGGGGAGAATGAGGCAGAGCCACAAATAGACCAGTCCCCCAGTCCACAGGGGAGCTACAGCTCCACTTTTGCACACACTTGCCTCTCATTTTGCCTGTGCCCAGGGCCAAAAGAAGTTAGCAGTGAACCACTGGGAAATTAAATATGGAATTATTAGATCACCATACGAAACAGAGCCAATGGAAGACACACATGCATAAACACATCAAAAGGCTGATTTCAGGTATATGTTTTTCTTTTTTTATTCATTATTCTTATTCATTCTGTTCTTATTCATAATGTTATGTCTGTTATGGTAGGACACACTGAATGTGGTACAGAACTACCAAACCTCTATTTTTCCTTGGGAGCCAAATATCCCCCCATCTATCAAGTACAAGTTTAGTGTCAACCAGGGAAATATGAAAAGTCACTGAAAGCAGAAATCTAGGTAACACTAATGAAGGGATGAAAGGATCCTTCAGCTTCCCCTTCTGCAGGAAGCAGGCAGCATTGGGATTAGGTTATCCATACCCAAGGCCTCAGAGACACCATCATGTTTTCATTCTGATCCAGGATCAGCTCACTTCCATCTAAATTTCAACTGAAATGAGAAACAGCAAAACCTATTTTCAAATCAACATGCAAGGTTAATGGCACTCAGCTTATGTCACCCAGCCAGATCCACAGAAGGCCCTAGCGGAAAAAAAAAAAATCCATATAGACTGGAAGAGGATAGCAGCTACTGCGGTGGGCAATAAATGCTAAGCTTCAAGGCTGATGGGTTCATTTGGAACATTTCACCAGCTGATCATCATGCCAGTTCTGTGTATACCATACATTTGTTAAATGGTTAATATTATTGACAAGCAATATTATGGATGTGTTTGAGTGTAATTATGCAAATGTACATGCTACAGATAAATGTGAAGGAAGACTATTGCTCTTCTTGCTTTGTCTGTTTGGCAGGCAGGTCATGTTCTGGTAGACTGGTCTCTCTGCCTAGACTCAGCTAGTCTGTCCTTGAAAAAGCCTTACGTTCACATACACACACACACACACACACACACACACACACACACACACACACACACACACACACTCACTCCACATTCACCCTGAAGCCCACCACGTGAACATGTAAGCCCATCACTGAAGAGGCTTTGCTTGTGTGAGGGTACCTAGTTAGCCTCTGTCTCTCATAAGGGCTATATGCTTCAGCAGAAGAGATAAGATCACTCTCAGGTTATCATGAAAGGATTAAAAAATAAACACCAGCAAATTCAAGCCAGTGTTTCATTAAGGGGATAAGGGCTCTGGGGTCTTACTCTAATGATACTTTGAGAGTGAGCTTGACTTGATCCATATGTAATATATTTGTAAACCTTCACTCTCTTACTGATCTGAGAATCTGTTTATCTTCAGTTCTAAAAGGAACAGGTATGCATATTGTATTCATAGTTTGTTGGAAAATGAAGTGGTAGTTGAAACAGTAATTCCAAGACTGTTGCTAGAGAATATCAAATGATCCTGTTGTTAGAGGATCTCACCTGGGCAGGTGTATGATGTAGATCAAAAACGCAACACCGCTGAAAAAATAGTGTGAGAAGGTAGCAAATAACAGTCTGGTGCAAATCAAGACCTTGATGGTTTGTGTCTCCATCACAAACTCACACACACACACACACGGGCACACACGCGCATACGCACATACACATACATACATAAACACACACATACACACACGCCCACACACACACACACACTTGTCACCAGACTATTACATAGGTTTATGAAAGATGTCTAAAAAACCAATGCATTCAAGTAAGCAAATAAATGCTATGAGGAGTGGTATAAGATGACACTGCAGCCTCTGTGTCTGCTGTCCGGCCTTGTTTTCACCCTGCTCTAAGAGAAGAGCTGGCATTACTATGGTTGTCTAAAATTACAGTATCAGCTAGCATGTGCACCTTGACTCTGTAACTGATTCTGAATGTGTGATACCCTCCAATGGCCCCCAACAGCTCTGACCCAGATTCTGCAATCGTCTACACTCTCCATCCTCAATACAGGAAGGATAAGGACATGCATTGTATGGTTCTTTATTGTTGGAATATGTCCTATATGGGCCACAAACAGCTACAATGTTTTATGTTTCAGACTTGGGATGTTTTGACCCTCTCCCTTGTGTCAGCCCTCTCTTCAATCCTGCTGCGCTCTTCGTTACGTCGTGCTTCCTCTCGCTATCATCTGATCTGCCACAGAGAGTGAAGCTCTTTCTGGGAGCCAGACTCTGCCTATCAAACACTAAAACAAAGGCAGTTTCACAAGCTCTCTCCCTCCTGCCCTCATGCACAAACTCTTACAAGGGCCACAAATGGTCCTAGCCTTTGCAATCTCAAGGATTCTCGTCTATTTGTACTAAGAATTCAAAGCGCTGTGTTATTGCTTTTTACAGACCTGCACTAATAGCTTTGATCTTAGTTGTGCACATGAAAAATCAGGAACTCCTCATTCTGCATTTACTGATTAGGGATCAGTGCTGCTAATTTCTAGTTCTCCTGTGAACTAATTAGTGATATAGTGGCTCCGTTTCTCCTAAGGTTTTAAATCAATAACATCTTGGTGCAATTATTTTGTAATTATATCAAATCATTTTTCTCAGGTTCATATATTTCCTTCAATTCTGTCCTTTGTATGTAATACCAGTAATAACAGATTACAGGGAAATGATCTTCAAGTTTTCTATATGACAACACAGAAAGCATCACATGGGTGAGAGTATCACAAGGTTAGATTTACATGTAGAGCAAGCCAGCACCACAGCATGAGTATGATTTGCTTAATTAAAAACTTCATGTTAAGTAATTCTCTCCTTTACGCATGCTGAAATTACTCTAAATCATCTCTATTTAGCCACCTCTGTATGCCCCCAGACGAGGGGATTAAATCAGTAAGGAATTTTCTTTTTGCTTTGTTGTTTTTCATACAGCATAACAACCGATTAAAGCTAATTAGTCTGCTCATAATCCCTATTGTCTAGAGGTTGGCTTTATCACAACCTGCTTTTCAAATGAAGACACAGATGTTATAAATAAGTCCTTGAAAATGATCATTGAAAGGACTTGACCTGCAGGCTTGAAGGGCCATTTTATGCAAAGAAAAGCCAAAAGGAAAATGTGGACTATAAAGACACATGGGAAGTTGCAGCCATAGGCAAATGGCTTTGATAAAAAGCAAATGATTGGCATAGGAGCATTTGTCATAGCTCAAATGCTTCAAATGTGCTTGGATTGGAATGTGACAATTATTTTTAATGCTCTGAATCACTTTTATTAAACCCCTCAAATCTTTTCACACTGTTGTTCTTGGTGCTGTCAGAACAACGTATTGCCTCAGCTTTAAGCAGCTGTGTACTTAATAAGATTGATTGCTTTACTTCCAAATGTTACATATTAAGTTTGTATTGCAGATATAACTATTGATCCCCCACCGGTGTCCTTTAAGTTTTAAACACACAGTGCCGCATTTACTGGAATAGTGCTTAAGGTATGTTGCCACTAAGTTACTGATGACATTAAATAATCACTTGGGCAGTATCATAATACTTATGCATTACTCTGGTTATAATGACAGACACAAATCTTTAGTGCTTTCTCCAGACAAGGGGGTTGTGTTGGTAGAACTCTGATTATGTTTGTATTGGCCTTCTAAAGTCTGCACACAGTTTATGCAGAATTCATCTTATATGAGACAGATGTGCCGTTTGATTTATTATGCTTTCACATCCACCTAAATGGAAAAGAAAGTTGAACAGGAAACAATGGATGAAGGACAGCTGGCAATGCAGCACTGCCTGCAGCCCGAGCAGAAATAAGAATCATCGAAGCCTCGGGGCATCATTCTTAAATAATCTAAAATGCTATTTCACTTCAAAAAAAGCATGTTCATCTACTCCTCATATCCTCTACAGTAAATAATAGCATTTAACTAATGCAAAAGGCATTAAAGTTAAACTGGAATTACGCCAATATTATAAGAGTCACTGTTGCCACTGTCTAAGCAGGTAGAATGAAGGTGTCTCAGTTATTGCTTGTCTCTTCATGTAGCTCTAGAGGCACACTCTCCGACTATTACAGCCTCACCCGGCTGACAGGAACACAGCTTGCAAACATAGCTCGTCACCTGTCCTGTGAGGTTTCTCTGAGAAAAGCTAAGACAAACAACAAAAACACATACACACAAACATCCACGCCCGCAGTTACTGTAAATGAATTCATAACAGCAGACCAGCACGCTCATATGCAAGGAAGAACGAGCATCTGTGTGTAAGAGCAAAAATTTATGAATTGAGACAGACCTGTAAAGCCATTATGAAATATGTAGAAGGTTTAGTGCACGGGAGATGTGATAGGAATGACGATGTCTGTAAAGGAGAAACATCGATTCCTGGATAACATAAATCACCTCCCTCCTTTTCCATTCAGGCTGTAAGGCTCACTGCAACATGACTTCCACCAGAAAAAGAAAAGAAGAGCTCATGACGTCAGCTGCCTTTGCAGTCCTTTACCCAGAAATGCAGGACAGAGAGAGACAGGCAACTTTGTAAAATTCACTTGATCAGATTTCTACATTTTGTATATTGTTTTATGGTTGTACCATTTTGTATCCCTATAATGCATATGAAACGGTTTGAAACAGTTGTGATCTAATCATCTCTTACTGACAACATGTTCAGAGTGGGTCTTTTGGTCCAGTGATAAATAAAAGTGTCTTCAAAAGAGTATGCATTGGTTTGCTCACGTATACATTTCAGGTTCTATGCTTTGCCGACAAGCAAATTTAAATCACAGGATAAAAATGTGCAGGGGACGAGGACTCACCCAAGCTTTCACATTCACATATCAGTTTTGGAACTTCAGGCAGCCACTCTCTCTGGTGCATGCTCTGCTGATACAAAGCTGTAGGGGAAGGACAAATTACATGACACCAAGCCCATATGCTCACATGTTGGTACATGCTAATAGTCATTTTCTGTGGCTGGAGCTATAGGCTGTTTCACTCGAGACTTATAGAAAAATAGAAGGTCCAGCCCACCTGGACTTTGTAGACCCTCTTAAGTGATTACACCTGACAACTGGAAAAATGTCTGCACTTTACTGTAATGCAGTGAAATGCAATTTGTTTCGGGGCTGACTTTAAAAATTCAAATGTTGATCTCTAAGCACTTGGAAAACTTGCATAATTTAATAAACTGTCTATTTGTTTAGTCACAGATATAAAGTAATTTAGAGATAAAGTAGATGTATACAACATCTTTTTCTTTCAAAGAAGAGACTTCTTTAATTCTTCAATAATTATTAAAATAAAGAACTTCTTGAGTAGATGCCTTATGGATCATGCCAACAATTAGAATGTACCCCAGCTGTTAATGTATTTAGATAATATAATCCTCCTAGTGGTTGTTTTTGTTTTTTAAATAGTGGGTCATTGCTTATGCATGTGCTTTAAATTCCCCCGAGACTGTATCTACAAAAGAATTCTAATTATCTGTAATTTAAGAAAAGAAAATAGAAAAAACAATAACAACAATAATTCTTCCCTTGTGTGATCAGACCACTCCAGTTTGTGTCCCGCCTTTGTGTCCTGCCCGAAGGTCATGGACTATCCTGATAGCCCCTGCCTCTGTTACTTTGGGCTCGAATGGGAAGAATGGGAAACATGGGTGCTGCCAAATATATATATATAGTAATAAGCACAGTTAATGTAGTTCATACAACCATCTGCTTTTTGTCACTCTGCAGTATCTAATGAGTCCCCATATTGCGATGCCAAACAATTGCTCCTATGTAGCTGTCTAAAAATCTACGAGATTTCATCTTGATTACATAACTCCTGGGAGTGGATTGGCAAGCACTTCAAAAGAAATATCTTACTGACATTTTAGGCAATCAAATCATATTATGCTCTGTTTCATGTTTCACGGCTACATTTGCTCTTTGGATCCCAGAGTAAATGAAAAAGGCCTGTAAAAGCTTAAAAGAGCTAAGATATGACTGGAGAAAAACAGTATGAGTGTTACAATAATTTACTCAAAGCACTCATTAAACATTCTTACATAACGAAGTCAGGGTTCGATTGTTGCTCAACAACCTGGAGTATTACTGGGGTATCCTTCCTAATGATGATCTATGATTGGTGCGTCGTAGTTTCATAGTCGTCCTCCGCCCGCATCTTTATCTTTGCACCAAGCTTCATAATCTCATCGTAAAAATTGGATTATATGATTTCGAGGGCGGTACAGTGGGGAAGGATCGGGTAGTTCGTCTCCGACTATAAGGCCCGCCTATACCTGCCTTAAAACTCCCATTAACATTGAGCTCCACGTATATGTGCAGAGGTCGAAAATTATATCGCTTTGTTTTGTTCAATTAGCAACGATGGGCTAGAAAATAGTTTTTAACTCCATTTGAATTGACATATTTTTCATTTACGAGGAAATCTCAAAGATTATGGAAGACTAATCATGCTGCCACACTACAGCTAATATGTTTGTAAACACAGTACACGGGACCTTTTACAAGACTCAGGGTGACTACTCCAGGCTATCCACAGACTGCGTCTTAAATTACTATTCGAATGTTAAACTGTCCCATCAGCTGCAGTTACTCAGAATTATAAGTTATTCTTTGAATTTCGGATTTTAGCATGGGCAACGAGAGATTCGTAAATACAAATGATCAAAAGGTATTTGAACATTGTCTACTAGCGAATTGCCCGGGTCACAAACATAATTAAGATCACTACATATTGTGGCAAAGATAGTATAGTATTTTTAAGGACTACTGCAGCACCTCATTACTCTTTCCCGGCCTCCGCAGCCTTTTCCGGAGGTTGTAACGTAGCTAAACCATAGGTCAAGTACAGCACATACTGTCCCACCCAATTCAAAATATTAAAAAATCTTTAATCAGCTCTGAGAGACTACCACCGCGTCCGGAAAGAACCCCGTCCATGCGGACACTATTGCTTAGCGTGAGTCTGAAGACAGAACAACTATTGTACGTTGTGATATGAGCAGTATCAGTCTTTGTGTTCAAAATCGACGTGGGTATGAGCGGCAAAAACAAAACGGCCAACAAGATTCTTAAAGCAATCAGAGGGCTCTGTTTGGTCGAACAGAGCAGCGTAACTGGGACGCCGTCCAGTATATAAACTGGCTATTAATAAAAATCTGAGATTATGTAACTGAAACATATATCTTTATCTTTATTAAAATTCTGTCATTCACATATTTATTTTATTAAACACCTTTATTAACCACATACTAATCATTAATTAAAAAACCCAATAGCTTAAAATTCTTGTAAATTACATTTCTGTGAAGTGGGTGAGGAAAATATTGATTCATGTTCTATATGGCAAAGTAAAAAAACAAGAAGTCCGAGAAACAATAACAAATATAAAATTATTCGAGTGAACCTTTCATCTCATTTGTAGCCACCTCAACACTGGAAATGTTCCTTTTGCTTTTGGAATCATCATACGCTACGCAATTTTATAAATGGTATATATTTAAACCATGAGCAGGATCACTGTGGAGTTTTACAGTGTAAGATAACGTCTTTTTCTTTCGCAGAAAAAAAGCTCTGGACTGTATGCATGGAAAAGTTACCGAAACACCAGAAACACATCTCTGAAAGACTCATTAAAAATGCCTGGTAGAAAAAACTTTAATAGTCCTTGACATATTTAAAACAAAATGTAAGATAGAAACTTTTTTTTACCTTATCTTTAAAGATACAGTGACATCAACATAATAAAATAACAAATATATTTTTTTAAATTAAAAATTAAAAAACAGAAAAAAAACACTTGCAATCTTCCTGAAATTGAAATTCTTTTGAAAATGTTTTTCTTAAAGTTAAAAGTAATATCAGCTGACAGCACCACAGCAGAGCTGATTAAAATGTTCTCCATCTTGCCTTCTGTGAATGAACCCAGATGCCACACCCCTCAGGAAAATATGAGGACCTTTTGCAAAGCCCTTCTGCTATGCAGCCTCCGTTCAGGCTGGCTGTCCGGAATCATTCCTGCACTGCGCTCAGCGCTCAGCCTCAGCCCGGGCCTCCTCTCCCTGATGGCCTGCAGTCCTGCTTGGGTGATGTTCCTGCAGAAGTCCACCCTCAGCTCCTGCAGGGCACTGCCATGGGCCAGCGTGGCATGCAGGACAGCATCCGTCACCTGGCAGCAGTTCTCCAGGAATAGCCCCTGCAGCCATGTGCAGTGCCGGAGCACACTTATGATGTCACGGTCCGTGACGTGTCCGCAGCCGGACAGGGTCAGGGACAGCAGGTTTGGACATCTTAAAAGAGGGCAGTCATGTGAGATTCAAAGTGAAGAGAGGAATGGGGAACATATAGGGGTGTGACATCTTTCAATCATAAAACATATTTAAAGACATAAAACCTACAGAGCAGTTGCACTGCTAAAAACTGGACGGATAAATACAGTAGACAGAATAATTGTCAGCATTTAGCTTCTTTGTATGTGATGCCTGGTTGAAAAGATTAAGTTGTTTTCTTTTATTCATTTTTCATTTAAAGCAAAAGCACAGCTGCACGCTCCACATAGCTTTTACTGTGAGAACATGTGTTTTGCTTTTGAAAATAGATGTACTAGTTGCATGATGAAAGCTCTTAATTCACCAAGTGAGAAGCCCGCAGACAGGAATGATCTAAGGCAAGCCTGCGTCAGTGGCATGGTAAACAACACTCACAGTGACATAGGAATCCAATTCCCCTGACAACAGCGACATCTCAGACAGTAACCTGAACTAACCACAGATATGTCTGATTCACAGGGAATTTATAGATTAAACACAGCAAAGATTCTGCTGTGGTTTGGTATATCAATTGTCACTGTCACAAAACTACTATTACCCTTGGCATTGGTTTTGTGTTTATAAAGTAACCCTTTTTTTAAAAAAAAATGCACTATTTTACATACTACACATTAGACCTGGTCACAAAAGATTCTGCTGTCAGTTATTTATAGATTCAATGGATTTGTTGCAGCCTGCCTGTGAACTTACATAGGACTAGCATGCAGAAGACATAGTCTCTCACACACACACACACACACACACAGAGAGAGAGAGAGAGAGAGAGAGAGAGAGAGAGAGAGATCTGATGGCTGCCGCTTTAGGTTGTCATTCACATTTACTGATGTGGATTACATAAAGGCTTATGTAATCTTACCATTTAACCACATGTGAGGCCAGCGCATTCCAGTGGCCTGAGAGGCAAGGCAGAGATATACATGACTCTTCGCTCCCCCATTATATAACCATATCCTCCTTTTTCATGGCACCTCCTTCCTTTTGTGCAGATATGGGGGAGTTTTGATTTGTTTGTTTGTTTGTTTTTTGTAAGTACATGGATTTTATTGAAATGAAGCAACCTGACTGTCTGACAGTTTCACACGTCTGTCACTCCTTCTGTCTCATATGTTCTCTTTTTCTCTACAGACAGACACACACATGCTGTCTTTTGTGTTACTCCAAATATCTTCAGTCCTGCTACAGCTACATATTACAGTATATGGGCAGAGATAATGTCATCTAATGGATATCCCATACACAGTTCTCTATCAGTCATGGCGTTTTAAGGTAGTGCTGTACCACAGTGATATAACATCCCACAGTGAAATACACAGAGGAGCATACAAGCTGCACAGCTCCCAGCCAACCCAGTTTAAGCCAAGAGCACCACAGTGCAGCCACATGCAACAGATGACTGTGGTCTCGGGCAGTTAGGCTTTTTATTACACCATTACATAATATTCATCCTGTCTTTAATATGACATAATATGTCCTGTCTTTGTGCATTGGTACAGGGCTTTAGCCTGATGGTATCCATATACTCTAGTCTATTGGTACTTACATAAATATAAGATTTTCAAATAGATAGCAAAGCACTTCTGTAAATCATTTTGCATAAGTGTCTGCCAAATACTGTACATGAAAATAAGAATCGTGTAATTAAGAATTTCCTCTGTGTCAGAAGCATAGGGACTTTGTGTAGATTTACAGAGCCACATAACATCAAAAAGTATACTTTCGACTAATAAATGCAAAACAAAAAATCAGTTTTCAAAAACATAATAGACTACATTAAAGATAAAAGGCCTAAGCTATTTTTTCTTGCATAATCTATTAGTTTCAATCGAGTTGCAGGACTGTGGTAATGTTACCTTGGAGCTATTCATGACTTATGCAGTGACATTAAATAACAGTCAGCAGAAATTAAATGAAGCTAGACACTGTTATGAGAAAGAAAACTGGAACTTAAAAATTCCATCTACAACTCTCACCTCAATGCACTCAGCATTTCATAGGTTTTCTTTTGAATGGTGAAATATGTACTGGTCTGTGTGTTTGTGTAGTATGGAAGCAAAAGAGGCAGAGAGGCAGAGAGAAAGATGGAAACAAGAATTTCACCCTCAACAAAGAGCTGATTGTAGGCTCCACCTGCAGATGTAAATCATTGCATGGAGGCAGACAGGGGAGGGACCAGACCTCAAGGTGGGGACTAAACTAATTTCTTTGGCCAGACAGTGAAAAGTGTCCTTATCCCACTTATGCCCTCCTATGATTTCTTTGAGTGACAAGCACACTGTAGGAGGTTTAACAAGCCTGCCCAGCCTCCGGTGCCTCTGGGCAGAGATCACAGTGCCTCAGAAGCCACCTTATGGCACAACACAATGGGGCTGAGCTGCAGTGCATTTCACAACAGCAAGCAGTCATTACAGGCTGTTGGAGAAACCTCTGGCACTGTACCTCAAGAGCAGTTAAAGCTCAAGAGGGCAATTCATCTCCCACACGCTGTGCACTGCTCATCTGCTGTATACTGCATGCTGCTTCTCAGACTTTGTGGTAGGAGTGGTTGAGAAGGCACCAAGACAAACAAGCTAGAGAAATGGAAGAGATTCTCAGACTCTTTTCTATATTGATGACACCCTCTAGAAATTGACAGGTTCCTACGTAGATTTTGACATTAAGCAGGGACTGTTTTAGGTGGAAGTATATAGTTAGCTCAGACAAGTTGCCATGTTTAAGTGATTTTTAGTTTCCTCTTGATATAGAGCAGGCTTTAGGAATGCCAAAAGATAGGCAGTTCACGTTCAGACATTCTCTCCTTAGGGGAATACTGACTGTTGAATTCATTTTCAGAATATGTTGGTCTATACTCGCAAGCAAATTTTTCTGTTTGTCATCATACTGATTTTTAAAAAGTATAATTATTAAATATTAAAATTAAATATGTTGTATTCCTGATACACTATGATATATAGCTTTTTTTTTTCCCTTCTAGAAGGGTGAGTTTACACCCTGTGGTTTTGAGTGACAGTTTCTTTGAGTGACGTGCCTGAGTCAGAGGGTCTGGGTGTATTAAATTAATCCACAGGCAAACTGTGACATTTACCTGCTAATGTATTCCCTTTCCAAATGCAGTTAATAAACAAACAAAAGGACACATGAGCACATTTTAAAGTATTTGATTTATAAGTATTCTAATGCATGGCAATTACTGAATATTTTAAAAAGTATTTAATAATGTATTAAAAAACTATGAAAAAGACTATTTCAAATTATTAATACGTGCAAAAAATCCACTCCTTTTATTTCTACTGCTATATTTACCTTCTCACATCTGCAGCGTGGTGTGACATGGGAATAAAAGGGAAAGAGTTTAGACAATAAAAGCACTCACATGTTGCATACACGCTCCAGAAAATGGCTAACCAGGCTCTCGTGCTTGCTGCAAAGGTCCCTCTGGAATGTTGTCTTCATCCAGTATTCTATGTTGCACACTTTGACCCTGCTGGAATGCCAGCATATGTTCAAGTACCTCAGAGATGGGCTCAGAATGAAGTTATTTCTCCTCAGCTCACAAGGGGAACAAAAATGGAGGAGTGACCACAGCTGAGGGTCCAGGAACGCTTCGCGGAGGCGCATGCAGGTCAGAGACAGATTCCACCGAGTGTCCTTATCCAGGAAAGAGAAAAGATGCACTAAGCACTCTTGGTTAAGATCGGTGAGCTGCATGCCAAAGTGAATACAGAGGGAGAAAAGTAAAAGAAAATAGTGCAGAGGCCTCTCTGGCCCAGGCTGAAAGCTGGCCTGTTGACGCACACCCAGAACAAGGGCAGTAGTGGGGCTGCAGTCTGATCTGTGTGGCCTGGATACATGACTCCTTCTCAGGCTCTTCCTTATGCACAGTAGCCTTGAACATATAAGGTCGTAAAGAATGGGAGTTATTTTGAGAGGACAACAGCAGGCACAGTCAAAAATGGAAATGTGTGAAGCATGAGCACTCACACACACACACACACACACACACACACACACACACACACACACAACAAACACACAGTGCTGCTCCATCTGTCTCTCGTGCCTGGACAGGACAGATGTTTGGACGGCAGCAGCTGGTGTTTATCACTCACAGTGAAGGCTTTTATCGAGGTAGGGCTTTCACACTCGTGCATTCAGGAGGAGGGGAGAAGCAAGACAGCAAGTTGTTTTATGAGGCTGAAGTTCCACCCCAATCAAAACTTTCTCATGTGGCTACAAAGTGATCTATGCAGTCATCTTCATGACTGGTGGGAAGTAAGAAGTGGCTTGCAAATGAACAGGCTGAGCAATACGGAGAAACCAAACACTGATCTGAGTGTGCGTGATAATGTGGGCCGACCTGGACTGAAAGACCATGGTGAATTGATTTTGCAATTATTTCTTGACCACAGAGCAGAAAGTACATTTGTAAGCCAAGTACGCAGGGGTGGGAAAACAGCACTTCAGATGAGCAACTGGAGAGGAGATTTCACTCAAAAAATAAATGAACTATGGCTGTCTGACTTCTCAGGCTCATCTGATAGGGTTAGGTGCACTGGTGCATACCGCTTGGGCCATGACAAAGCATTGCCCTGGAGAGCTGAGATTACAGTCTGCACCCTGTGACTCACTGTCACAGAGTCATGACGTGTAACGGCAATAAATGAAGTGGCAGCCCTCCCTAAAGTCACGGCAACGTGAGCGTATCGGCAGCGGCTGGGGAAGGGGAAGGGGGAGGCAGGAGAGAGGGAGAGAGAGAAGGCTTGAGGTGGCATTGGCTCAAGTCGTGTAACTGATGAGGATCGTGTTGCAGCCTTGGACAAACATCTGACTTTGTGTGTAGAAACTTGACAGAGATAGAGAGAGAGAGTGCGAGCACATAAGCCTAACTGAGCAGCTGTTCCTTTTCATAACACAGGAGGTCCTATTCCTAGTATGTCAGGAACACTGCCTTTGTCGGCACGTGGCGCGTGAGCTGCCCCAACATTTGTTCTGCTACGCTGACTCTGCATGTGTGCATGTGGGGGCAGGCAAGTGACTTTTTTAAAATATATATATATATATAAAAGTAACAAATATGAAGGGGCAGTAAACACAAAGCTTAGAGACGCATTTGAGCATGCCCTACGACTGTGGCTCTGAGTGCTCGACCTTCTCAAAGCTGGTCTTTAACATTTTACACTAACAAAACTGAGATGGTTACTCTGACGTGGATCAATTGTAGAGAATATAGCATGCCGAAGCCTCACCTACATTTGTACACTGGAACATAACACCAAAGTGGCCAGTATACCCCCTTTAAATATTCAATTGTCACAGAAAGATCACCCATAAAAATACATACATGTGACTGCCAAGACTGCTGGTTCTCAGTCCAGTACTTGGTCCATGTTTTTGTTGTTTCAGCTCTTCATATGATTACACAGTAAGCATAGCTGCAGATCTGTGGATCACCAGGCTCATGTGTGTAAGAAGCTTGAACAGACTGAATAAGTGGACTGGCCAGAGGTCTCCTAGAACCAGATTGAGAATCTCTTGTATAGGCATCATTGACAGGGCTTGCTAATCCAGGTGCACATAGCATGTAGGCATTTTGTGGTATAGCAAAAACTACCGGATATTGTAAAATAACATAAATCTTATCCAGTAATTCCCTCATGCAATTATCCTCACAAATAGCTGACTGATTCCATATGCCATAGTTTCTTGTTTTCCCAGATAGACATAGCATGCTGCTTCACAGCTACAATAACGCATTGTATTATATTGTGAGCTTGCTCCCATATGTAGCCACTACTGATGTAGTATTACCACACCTGGCACTCTGGCATACTGACAGTTTAATGCACCATCACTTCAATCCCATACAGTCACCAGAAGATTAGCACCACTACATACTGGCACTGTGTATATTGTATTTTGTTGTCCTGTACACGATCTGTATATTATGGAGTGTATGTATATTACCTGTATTGCTTGAGTTAGCAGTCAAATTGAACCAAATTCATTGTGTCAGTATACGTGGCCAATAAATCCGATTCTGAGGAATGTTTACAAAATTCCTTTCAGTGTACTTAGATCATTCTGTAGTGCAAAGAACACAATTGATACTTGTTGCTTTTCATATGGATGAAAGTTGGAAAAAACAAGTTGGAAAAGTTCAATCATGACCTCTATAACAGAGATAAAATCCTTTTAGAAGTTATTTGCCAAGCTGACATCTTTATTGCATCTGTAAAAGACAGCAAGAAATTGAGTGCGCACATGACATGGTAGCATCAGGTTTTAAATTATGGATTATGCTTACTACCATAAACGGTCTGAATGATCACACATCCAAGCTTACACAATCGCTGTTTCATGGCCTAGAGGAACCTCACTTCAAAAGTCCTTTTCACATTTATGTGATGTTTGTTGGAGTAAACCACTTGTGATTAAAAACAAAAACCTTTTATTGTAATTTTGACCCTTATCAAGTTTCACTTTAGAAATAATTCTATATATAACAAATAGCAGTAAGAAAATATTTGAGGTTGAAACATTTAGTTAATTTACATAAAATCCTTTAAATGGACCATAACTGACCTGATCTGGGGAAGAAGTGAGCAATGTCTGCCAAAGACATGACTGGCATTATCATTAGAAGAAAAGAACAATTAATAAGACAACGGGACATTATCATTCACAGCCTCTTCCACTGCTCAGCCATTTTACTTTACATAGCTTCAGCATAAACAAAGCATCATTCTCTCTCAAAAGGACAATTACCTTTGGACAAACAAAAGCATCAAAAACCAACCAACAGAAATGCTTCCTTTAAAAAAAAAAAAAAAACAACAAAAGCAGCAATTAGGTTTAATTGAGGTTTTTTCTGTTGTTGTTATAGGAGAATAATCAGAGTGGGACTGTATGAGGGAGACCATCATTCTGAGTGCTTCCTTGAACAATAAGGCTGTTTAAAGCCGAGACCCAAGCTCTGAGTCGGTGCTCTCCTGCACTGTCTGCTCTGTGTAGAACAGAACGTAGGCCTTGGCTTTGGACACTGTCTCGTCACTGACCAGAGTCACAGTGCTGTCATTGAAGTGATACCACTGGCCCTCGTGAAGCCCATATGCTGTATAATGGCCGGACCCCACACTGTGAGGGGAAAAACAAGGTTAATTCTTAGTATAACTGTACCTTTACCATTGTAGCCTTTACCATTCCTCTTTTCAAAAGCAAAAAAGAGAAATGCAAGAAGAAAAACAAAGAAAATAGTAAAAAAATAAAATAAATTAAACTGACAGAAGGCAGTAAAGCTTCATGTTGCAACAGCCCCATCTACTGGTGAAGTTGTCAAAAATAAAGTGGAAAATCATGCACTTCAATTTTAAGCTACATTAACAACAAAAGGTCCCGTTACACTACACATATACAATTAAGCAGCACACAGAACTAATAGCACTTTTAAAACTAAGACAGCACAGGAGACTTTTACTTACCCAGATCCATGATGCACCACTACAGCAGCAAGGTCATACAGGCAACTCTCAGGAAGGATGCTTTCAGGCTAAAAACACAACACAGTTTGAAATAATAACAAAAGCACAAGTAATACAAGTTGAAGGCAGAACACAAGTCTCACCTCCAGTAAATAGCACCTCATGTCCAGGCCATGCAGTGGGAACTCTACATAGGTATCAACCTTATTCCTCAGAAAAGCTGTCCAGTGGAACCTCTTCAGGTGTAAACACAGGACCTGCGATGGGGCGATGAGTAACAGCATAAGCCATAATGAGGAAGTATGTTTGGAATCAAAACCTTAAAAACTTGTGTTTTTTTTAAATCCAGTTCTTAAACACCAATATGGCCCCTTACTTTAGGCAGTTTCTGGATCCAGAATTTCTTGGTGGACTTCTGTCTTTTTTTACATTTATGGCACATGTAAAGCTCTGTTTCATCAAGCTCTTCAAGGTCAGTAAAACTAGAAAGGCAATCTGGAGAAAAATCCAAAACCCAGTACATGCACACACACGCACGTACACACGCACACTTTAGTTTCTTTACAGATCACCATTGCATGTTACCCAAAACATCCAGCTGCTTACCATGCAAGGTGCAGGCTGGGCCTGGCTCTTGGTCCTTTGCACGCTTCACACGGAACCAACTGGGAATGTCCAGAGAAAGGTCTGGAGGAAAGACACTTTACTCACCCAGACTGCTCTAAACTCATACAGATGGGATATCTTGGAGGAAAAGATTCACCTAAGAAAGGGTCAAACTTCTTTGACTCGGTTCCACATATCAAGCAGTTGACTTCATTCTGCAGCACTCCACCAAATACAGACGTGACAACTGTGACGATCCCGTTACTGAAATGCACAAAAAGGATCAGAGAATATCAGATGGAACGCCACATATGCCCTACTTGCACATTATACACTTTTCATTGCATTCGGTGTGTCCTCTGAAATGTTCCTCCTCGAGTCTGCATTCTGTAAGACATCTCCCATGGCCTGTCTTCCATTACAGGATTATTCAACCATACTGCTAAACACAACCAAGTGAGCATGGCAGAACACTGCACTCCTGTTTCACTACGCCCGGCAAATACACTTAGGCTGCATCCCAGAGCAGTGGGATTCGTGCGCTCAGCATGTCTAACACAGGACTGGAAATGTAATCAAAACCGGATGGCTGCTACAGGCGCCTGAGTGCAATCCAATGGCTGTCTCCTGTGCAGCACAAAGTGAGCACTACAGTTATTAAGCAGGAACTAATATCCTGAACTACAAGGAGAGCCCTGCAGAGCAGGACTTTAATCTGTGGTTCTCCACTAGCCCATCTGGGCATGCTTCATTACAGAACTGTATAGTACTGATATTCTGGGACCATATGCAATCGCTCATTATCCGTCACATTCTGTACAAATTCATCGAGTGGCTGATAGTGGTGTGCCATAAGAGCAAAGATAGAAGTGCACCAAGATAAAATAAAAAACCCCACAGAGCCCCGTGGTGTCACGGCTGCTGTGTGCTCAGGTCTTACATGCAGCATTTGCCATCTGAGGTAAGGATTGTGGTGTCTGGAGGCAGGCTGGGACCAGGCACTCCATTCCTGCTGCCCTGCAGCTCTCTGTGCAGGTGATCCAGCAGGTATCGCAGGAACTCATGCGCATCCTGCTGCTGGTAGCCCCTGCGGAAGCACGCAGCACACCACTGCAGGGTTAACAAGACGCATTTACCTGTAACTCATTCAGGAAACTCACTACAATTTAGACGAATGAACAAACAATTTACATGTAGATTAATGTTTGGAAAAGAAATTCAACACTCATTGACTGAACAAAAATGAGCCCATCACAATCCAAGTCAGTCTGTGTGTATAATATAGTTTCCCAAAGAGCCCAAGACAGACAGAAAACTACAATTTGGCTACACACACACACACACACACACACACACGTCCCAGTTAATCTGTCTTGACCACCTCTCATGTAACTGAATATCTCTGATAACCAGAAGAAAGTGAAAATAAATGCTGTGTTTCTCAGCTCTGAGGGCAGAACTACTGAAGAGTTGAAGCCTTAACAAAACACGAGAAATTCTATTGCACTATAGCGTAACTCCCAGAGTCACAAAGGCAGACAATGGAGCCTAAAATAGTGCATGCGACTTTCTTGTACACAAGTCACATTACCTGAAACTTGGCATTATTTTCCAGATGACATAGAAGAGGGCATCTGGGCTGAAGGCAGTCTGACTGCCCTGCCAGAGAGAACACAACGTCTTCCTGAGCTCCTCAACTAGAGACCTGACAACACACAGGAAAATATACGTCAGCTCAGGATGGATACACATCAATACGGTCACACTCTCAGCCAGGTTTTTAAGGGAGATAAATTATAGCATTTACTTTACTCAAATAGCAATTTGAAAGAACAGCTCGCTTCTTGGTTATAGCTCATCAAAAAGCAAACACAGTGAGGCACAGGATATTGCTTCATATTATTGTGATTTCACATCATTGCTGCACTCTGAGAAGAGAAGATGCCCCGGTGCCGATAGTCCCACTGCAGCACAGAAACTGTTCAGCCTGTTCTAGGCTAAAGGCATGCTCAAGGGCCTGATTGCAATCACCACTTGACTGGTGACTCATTTTAATAGCTTGCAACCAAACAGTGAGCAGACTAGGCTGATAAGCAGAACTGCTCCTGAAATTATACTGATCAAGAAAGATTTATTTCATCATGCAATACTACCTTGAAACCTGCAATCAAGGTTAATCACTACAAAAAGGTCATAAAATGGCCTCTCAAAACACCATTTCATTTAAGACACTAGTTTCCAAAGAATGCTTTAAAACTGATTCGCGAGTATGATGCAAACCCTCCCCTACTCCCCCATCCATTGGAGACGACCTTACACACTGCTGTCCCCCTGGCTTCTTGTATGGTACATTCTTCTTCCTGCAGTTTTCCCGCTCCGTAGTGCCATGGCTGGCATGTCTTTAAAATAGCAACTAAACTGTGGAATGTTGCTGTGGAGGAAAGGGAAAAAAAAAAAGAAAGAATAAAATTCAACTTTCACACAACTGAGGAAGATAAACATGTTAGTAAAGGAATAGTCCAAACTTTGATTGGTAGATGTACTTATATTTATAGACATATATATTTGTTTTAGACAGAAGATTAGAGAGGCCAGGAGATGCTATGATCGGTTAAAGATGTGGCAATGTCCCCACAATGGACTAGGAACACAGAGAAGGAGCAAATAGGTGTGTATAGTGAAAGGTTAGTGCCCCTTCACAGCCACATGTCAAAGCACTACTAGCTGTATTATGTGTACAGATGATAAAGGACACTAAACTAAAATAGTTTTTACTATAATACTATTCGTACAAAACGGTGTAATCATTTATTTACACAGAATGATTAACGTATACATATAGATTCACCACTCACCATAGTAACCATGCGCAAAATTAAGTCAAATATGTTTCGTGAAATAGAGGTTTTTGACCATCTGATGTGAACCACTTCTAAAGATTGAAATCACTGACATGAGTTCTGGCTTATACCACTGTGGTATTTAACAGGCAGGTCAGCTACTCTGAGCCTGGCTGTAGTCAGCAGGCAGTCAGCCCAGTGCTTCTGGCCGACATCCAGCATCCATTACTGTCAGCTGACTGGCCAGATGCCCCGCGAATGGTTCAGTTGCTTCAGAAGAGATTGGGGTGCATTCCAGACCCAGCAAGCCACGCCACATACACCCTGCCTCCCCACATATGCCATTGTGCCCAGAGCCAGACCCACAAGCAGCCCTTACCTCAGTGACTGGAGGATGGCATTCATGAAACATGTGTTGCCAAGGTTGCGCAGGCCAGTGGCGCACAGAGCAGGAGAGACATCCTAAGAGCAGGTAGGCATAAAAATGTCTTAGAACCAAAATTATACACAAGGCTGAAGAAAGAAGTTGTATAATTTCTCCAAATCACTTTCTGAATATGCACTAAAGCCATTTGCCACAGACATCATTCAAATACTTACTATGTCACACCCACAATCCAATAAAGTCAACGCAACATTTAGTTTTTGTAGAGCAAGACAAAAGACTAGTTCAGAGATTCTTGGAGTGCACACTTACAAAGCCTTCTGGCACCCTGCTGTCAGGAGAGCAATCACCTGAAAGCTTTCTTTTTCGTGGTCTGTCAGCATTTATCATAGAGCTGAAACAGAGAATTCATTTGTCACCTGTTGAGCATAGGTCACATTAACGAGAGTTTAACAACGTTTCACATAAGGCTCAAAAGGTTTCAATCAATATACAGAATATATGTATGAAAAATACACAGTCAGGAAGTAAACTCTGGCCATTGGACCAGTAGTCAGGGTTAGGACCTGCTTATCATTATGTGAGTAATCTTTACCACCAACGGCAAATAAGCAAAGAAATGACCTGCAATTGGAATTGAAAGGTAACTTCAAAAAACTAGAAAAATCATGGGTATACTATCCCACATAGACAACCAAGACAACTGAACAATATTTGGTGAAGTTCTAGTAAACAAGTATTTGCACATGGTCAATAAACCACAAAGAGTATGGACAGTGATATATGCACATTAAACTTTCACCATTAGATACTTTAAAACTTCTCCCGAGCACTGTCAAGTAACCATCAGGTTGCTAGTGCATTCTCTCTTCAATGAGCGCAGACAGTACTCACTTCTCTAAACTCTGAAGATGCTCTCTCACTCTCTGGACCAGGCCCATTTTGGTGTCATTCACCACAAAGTCATCACATCGATAACTGAACGGTATTAAAACAATAAAGTTCATTACAAGAATGCAAGAATTCTTGGGTAAAGACAAGTTTATAAGAAACTTATAAACATATCTGACACTAAGAAAGTTTTAGTGGCAAATATGTTTTTAAAAGTGTTAAGTTAAAAACCTGGACTTCAGGTGAGACAGACCAGAATGTGCTATAGCTGCTGCAGTCCATACACACAGAGTGCTGCTGTAACTTCTCCTTCTCTGGTTTGCTCTGACCACTTGCTGCACTCTTAATCTCCTCAAAGTGCTTCTTTGCATGGCCATTGACATACCTTACAAAAGATAATTATTTTTTTTAACCTGTGCCACTGATCCTCTGAGAAAACAGAACAAATTTAAATAGCTATGTCACATCACGTGATAAAATATTAACTTTGCAATTGTATTTGAACAGTAAATAAATTACATTTGAGACTAAAAAAGTTGATATGCTATCAGTGTGTGAGTGTAAGCAAACACTTACCTTCCACAATGCACATTCAAGCATGTAAGGCAAACCCAAGGACTTTTGTTTGACCGGCAAACTAGATAATCAGAAAAGAAATACGCTTTCAGATCCTAATATCCTAGGAAACCTAGGTCAAGCGTTTTTTGAGGTTTCTTCCATTTCTCTCTATATCTATATCTATATATATATATATATATATATATATATATATATATATATAAACAAACTTTTTCAAAACTAAAAATTTGCCCCCCGGGAAAATAACGGTGCCACAGCGCCGTCCATAGGAAAGCAGACGAGACTGCATAGCAATAATGAAGACAACATATTCCCGTCCTTTCAACAAACTAACCAAGCTACCTCATCAATACATAATCGAGCTAACCTCAACAAGAACAAAACGAATCGGTACACGAAGGCTGTCTGAAGCTGTGTAGCAGGATAGTTAGCTACTTTGGGTAATTAGGTTATTCTACCTAGCAGTAACCACTCATCTTCTAGGTAGTGATGTTAACTGCCGTCTTTTAATAACTTTACCATGGCTTTAAATGTCTAGTCCATGGCAACTCACCGCTACAGCACCATGAAGAGGGCGAACCGTGAGGGAAGCGGGCAGGATCCAGCGAGGCGCACACGCTGGAGCCCAGATGAGGGCACTCCATGGCCAACGTCGCTAGATAACTGATTTAACCTAGACTAACTTCGAGATAAGCAGCTAAAGCTAACGCCACCCCCACGAAATTCAGATAAAGTCTGTAAAAACAGCAGACGAAATAACGGCGAACTGGTTTGTATAGGCGGCTAGTTAACCGAGAGCACTAGGCCAGCCAGCCAACGTGTTAGCTGGCAAGAAGATCTTGACTTCGGCTGCATCCGCCATCTCCGACGCAAAGTGGCTACAAAAATGCGAACGCGAGGTACATTTTACAAAAAGAAGCCGCGGTTTGCTTGCCCAGATCGTCGGATGCTACTCTTTGTCACCGACACCGTCAATCTTGATCCATAGAAAGCGGCGTGCAGTTAGACTAGGAAGTGGTCACGAGGAAGACGGAGCGCTAACAAATGACGTCAGAAGCCCAACGTGGTTGGCGGAACTAGAGGAAGGCCAAGAGACCTAAAAATACTCTACAAACACCTAAGAAACTTAGAAATACTCTACAAACACCCAAGACACCTAAAAATACTCTACAGAAATCTATGAACACCTTACACACATTTAAACATTGTTAAATTGCAGCTGTGCGAGGTTCACAATTTTCTAGGCAGTAGCCTAGAAAAATTGCTTAGGCTACTCTACACTGTTGTGCCCATCTGAATTTTGAACTTTTTCATTGTTGAAAAGCATTTCGTTTATGTATTAATTATTTAATAGGTTCATGCATTTAATTTTTAATTAGACTATTGCAAGTTGTGTCTTTATCTTTTTTTAAAAATGTATCTTTATTTGTTTTGTTTTGTTTTTTTGTATATTCCAGTATATTGTACATTCCATAATGTGTCACCATTCTACAAAAAGCAAAACTTATGTTGTAGATGAAAATTTAAATTGCATGTTTTATTTTACAAAAAATATAGGATTGTTGGAAAGATGATGACACTCTACAAAATAAAATTAATTACATAATTATCAATCAAACAGATTCTTTTATATTTTTCCAGTGTACTTTTGGTACCCGATCTGAATAATATGACCTCAAAAAATAATATACCATGAATATAAATGACAATGACATTAATAACCTTACTCTCTTAGTTCATCAGCTTGCATTGTTATGGTTGAAAATATGCATATCTTAAAGGCAACTTTACAATGCAAATACTTTTCATTAATGTTCTGTAGTGATGACCTAAGATGCTGATAGGCTTTTATGTTGTGTCAGAGATATGGTAGGAAGATCAAGTATTGATGCTAACTTTTGGCATTCAAACTGCATTGTGTACTCATGCCATTTCAGTCTTTTCTTTCTGGAGTGGCATGTCTAGTCCAGAAGACTTTTTATCTTCTTTTGCCTTTGCTTTGCTTTTTTTAGAACCAGGCCTGTTAAGAAAAGATTACAAATTTTTCAGTGAGAATGGAATTGTAAAAAATATGTTCAGAAGAACATTCAGATGGTAAAATACACAAATATACACAAAAAGACACTAACTTGTTTTTTAACATCAGAACAAGCACAATGGTGAGAATGATGCCTCCAATAATGCCCAAACTAACTCCCAAAATGACACCTGTGGAAAACAACATTAAAATAATAAACACTGTAAAAGCAATATTTCAAATAAGCTTAATAAATAAATAAATAGATGGATGAATAAATTCATGAATTAATTAAAAAGCCTACCAACTGATGTGTCTGATTCCACATCCTCCTCCTTCTCCATCTGTTTATCTGTTCACAACAGACACCCCAAATTTAGGCACTGCCTTTTGTGTTCTTAGACACATAAAACATGTAATTAACATATTTTATATTTACCTTTTAGTCCAAAACATGTAGTATTGCAACGTTGAGGATCCAAGAATCGGTTTCCATTGCCCACACAACCAGTCCAAGAGAATATTTTACACTTTCCATGTCCAGAATCATAGTAATACCGCAGATAATTGCCGTAGCAGTCCCCTGCAGCCTTGGGTAAGTGGCATGCTTTGGTTTCTGGAAAAAGATGTGTAAAATGTAACTTATTTTATAAATACTGTGTCTATAATTTATTTCACCAGTAGGTGGCAGATTTCACATTTGTCAAGACCCTAAAATGTCACTTTATGATAGCATAACAAGAAAGCGATTAAAATTAACATTTACACTAGACATGTGTTATGTTAAAGCTAAAGGAAACTCACTATTTGTTGGATAGACAGACTCAGCTCTGGCTGAGCAGTTTCTCATACAGTAAATCTCAGCAATGAAGCGATTTTTGTTTCCTCCCTGCCCCTGGTATCGGAATGGGTAGCACTTGTCTGCAGTCTTGTTGTAGTACAAGTAGACTACAACATTTGATCCTGTTCCCTCGTCTTTTGGCAGGTCACAGAATGCTAGATTTTGAGAGAGATATTGTATAATATTTTCATAAAGAAATAAAACCATGTTACGTGTCACAAAATATTTATTGGTAAACAACCTACAATAAATATCAGTAAAAAACAAACAAACCAAAAAACCCAGAGCGAATAGCCTGGAAAACCTGTCAAATTGTATTATCTTTCTTTTTCCTCTAACAGAAGTAAGGAAAATAGGCAAATGGGAAAATTTACTGCCTTGAAAGAGTAATGGTTAACTAGTTTGATGATTGCCCACACCTAGTTTTTATGATGGTTGTAAAGTCAATAAGATACATGAAACTAAACCTTGGTTACTATATATGAAGTTTGTGATCTAGCTCTTCACCTCACAAAAAGGTTCCACATTTGACACACATTCAGTCAAATATTTGTCCATACATATGACCTAAATATGACTTCCCTACATGAAGATGAATTATTCCAAAGAAATATAATTGCAGCAAAGAGTAAATATAAGGAAATTAATACCAGTGGTTTAGTGGATTATCCTAACTGTTTTGGTGCGTAAATGTGGTTTATAGTCCTATTTAGACAATGTAAATAGCTTCTTGCTTTGAAAAGACTACTGATTATAGTTGGGAATATATCCCAATATCCCAATATTTTGTTTATTTGTTTAGTAAAAGGCCTTCAAAGCCATGGGCTATTTTTTACTCACACACAGGGAGCAAAATGGAACTAACTGGTCCAATAAATCTAGGGTCATTGTCCAACTGAATTCATATTTTGCCAAAGCCAAACTCAATAAAACATAATGATTCTGATATTTAAAAATGTTACATTTTAATATCCAACAGCAAATGAAATAAATGTAATTTCTAATCACCTATAGTTACATCTTGAATTGTCTCTCACTAAAGGACTGAATCGAAAACATCTTACTGGAAAATAGTTTTGACAGTCTAATTATAAGTATGCATGTAACACAGGGTAAAATATGGCAAAATATTTTGATTAACATATTTGGAACCAAATATTGTACTGCGAATAAGGGAAATATACATTTGAGAAAAGTATCAGTATACTTACGTGGTGTAGTAGTCTGGCCCTTGATACAGTAAGATATAGCAAAAAGGATCAAAATTACACTTAGATGCCTCATGGTGGAGTGTTCTGTGATGATCTAGCAGAAGTGAATGAGGGTTCATAAATTACAGTGAAAAAGGGAAGGACGTTATGACCTTTGTACTTTCTTATGATAAGTAAGCAGAAGAAACTTGAAGGGGAAGAAAGATCAATTTAGTTGTAACACATCCTCTGCTATTGGATTAGCCTATAACCCAGTGAGATCAGATTGGATATTATTGAGTATTTTTTTGAATGTCTGAATGTTCATTTTTGTAACATATTTTATCACGTAATACATAATACTACTTTGTTAATAGTTCAACCACTCCTGAATCCTACATTTGTTATCTTGAATGGTGACATGGTTTACGGTAGCATGGAGTAAAATTCTTTTGGGTATGTACATATTTAAAACAAACTGCAGGGAGCAGGGTATAAATATTATTAGATAAATGAAAACAAGATTCCAACACACATGCTTAGTGCTCCCAAAAGGGATTTAATGTAACGTTTCTACCAGAAAGTCTTCATGGGCATGCCTAATAGTATCAGAGGACAAACCCAAATCTATAAACACAGGCAAATAGCCTATGAAACATGGGCTAATTAATGAAACAAGGCATTATTAATTAAAGGGCCCCTATCATGGAAAATGAAATTTCCTTCACTTCTTTGAAATAATGAATTTTGAAGATGTATGTAAATATTGTTAAAGTTTCAAAACACAGCCTATAAAATGAATAGTTATGGTCCAAAAATCTGATTGGCTGAGCTGGGATGGAAGCCATTGTAAAATTACAACATGAGAGAACATGAGAGGGAATGTGTGATTTATCTGCAGTGGATCATCAAAGCTATTGCTTATTAGCAATAACACACAACCTTGAGCATTCTATTGCGTTTACACAACAATTCTAAATAAAGAAAAGAAGGTAATATGTTTTAAAATTGGTAATTCCTTCTGCAAACATCACTATTGGACAGACACCAAGGGTGAAGGTGTTTTAAAATGCCCTTACACATGATAAAATTGCTGTAATGCACAGCCTCCTATGTCTTAATACTTTAGTTCACCCTCCCAGTCCATACAGTCCATAAAAACTGCAAAAATGCCTGTTTTGAAATCACTGTTTCTCTGTGGTCAGAAGAACAGACTCATTTATCTTCACCCATTCAACCTTCAGCAGTTTAGCCCATCCCACTTACATTGCAGTTCTCAGACGTGTTTCACTCATAGATACAGTGTATAGTTTCAACTCTGAGTGCTTGAATGTGGCAAAATAGGATAGCCAATTAGAACATGGCTCATTTATCTTATATCTTTGTTAAAAGCACAGAAACAGGGTGTTTAAAGGATAAAGAGGTGGGAAAATGGTCGAGTAAAAATGAATTATGACTGTTTTTGGAACATAAAGCTGCACAAACATTGGAAGTAAATGTCAGAAAATGATAAAAGAAAACTAGATTTTCATTTCCTGAAGGAAATACATAGTGAATGAAAAGAGATGAAAGTATGGTTGCTATGCTGTTACTAGGTGGTTGCTAACTGGTTGCTATGGTATACTAGTTGGTTGCTATGGTCTTACTAGGTGGTTGCTATGGAGTCCGAAGTGTGCGTGTGCTCACGTGTGTGTATATGGCAGAAGAGTGAGCAGGGTAAGAGAAGCGAGGACCACGCTTCTCTGCTGTGTCTGTGAGACTGTAAACTATTGACTGCAGTCTGCGTGAAGGCTTCTCTGAGACCTGCCCAGACCTTCGAAATGGAGTTTGAATGTAGTCTGTATGTTATGCGATTCAGGCTGTATTAATTGCAGAAAACTGGATAATAATAATAATAATAATAATAATAATAATAATAATAATAATAATAATAACAACAATAATAAAAACAACAAGTATGAGGAATAACAATATAGTGCTTTTCAAGCACTATAAATATATGCTATATGGGCCCTTTAAGTCATCATAGTGAGAATCCTACTTCGTTAGCAGCATGATTTTTATGGCAGATACAATAACCATTCAGACAGATTCATGTCACGGAGGAAGAGCCATTGAAAGGTTCCTCGTAAATATTAAGATAACTTTATCTTTATCAAGCTAACTTTATCATGGCCCTTCCACAACAGATCACTGCAGTGGTCATCGCCAGCCCACCTGCGCTTAAAAAGATTTTAAAAGTTTAAAAAAAAAAAATTTATTTGTTTGTTTTTTTTAATTAAATGATTATTTAAAGTCAAAATTAACACGAGCTAATAAATGTTCACTTCCTGTTCTTTACTGTTACGATTTTTTTAAACCAGCACAATCGTCTCGTAATCGGAGCCTGTGCGCAAACTCGTATAGGCTAACTAACTCATCGCTTCTCTGCCAGTTGGCTGCATTTTAAACTTCAGAAGCAGTGCCTCAAATTTCAGCCGCACTAATATTAATCTTAAATTTTGCCTGGCGTCTATACTGGACTATCGAATTCTCAGTTGGAGGTAAGACTAAAAGTTAAACGTTTAGATATAACAGTTTGTTTTACATTGCCTCAACCTTTTGTGTATATTTACACTTAACTAGCTTTGCATGAGGTTATACGCTCCAAAGACAAATCAAGTAAATAAGACTTTGAGGAGTCGCTGTAATCGCTGTGACGTCATGGCCTGAGAAGCTGAACTTGTCGTATATATAAACGCCGCATCTCAATACGTTGTTATAATTTCTCTTCTGTAGTATCTTACGGAGGATACAAAAAGATCTTTTTTACGATGATATTTACTCAGTTAATAATCCTAATAGTTTTTCCGCTGTCATCCAGTGGTAAGCATCTTTATCTAAACCCAAACGTATTAAGTTTTTCTTTTCTGCTCGCTCTTGATCGTTTATTAACGAGTAGTTTAAATAATTTATTGTTTAGACTTATGCTACACTATTTTAAATAGTTTACAAAAGCTACTATTTTTTACTTGCAGACTAGCAATGGCTAGTTATACAAATTTGTTTGACTCTAACTTCTCTGTATTGAGATTGTCTGTCTGTGAGAGGTTTAGATTTAAGATATTTAGCGTTGGTCAGTCTTATAAAGATCTAATGTTCACGGAGTTAGTGCAGAGTTAGTAACCATAGAGATGTGGATGTGAGACAGCGCATCAATATTAAAGTTTCTGGATGAGAAGACTGTAGGCTGCAATTTAAATTGCCCAAGGTAGAAAGGTTTTAAATTTGATTGTATTTAAACAGTACCTGAGAGTGTGGTCTATTTAAAATTTAATAGTGCTAAAGTCAGCATTAGACGCTACTGTTTTGGGGGTATTTGGGTTATTTTATTGCTTGAATTGGTAGCCCCCAGTTAAAAGTAGTGAAAGCCACATGCAACCCATTTGCCCTGCATAGGTGCTAGCGTTTCTGAGCCTAATATCATTCCTTGAGAAGTCAGATGAGAGCAGCTGTTTCAGCTGCAGTCAACGCTCAGGACACAGAGAGAATGAATGTTTTGGGAAGGGGAAAAGTTTGTGGGTTAAATTGCTGTTTTTTTGGTTTGTTTGTTTTTTTTAAGTTTTTTTTTTTATTACTTCTTGTTTTGGAAACTCTGCATCATGGAGCTCAGATTGGAAATATAATTGTTTCCTTTGCAATTAGCAAAATTGTTCAGCACTGCACTTTTTAAAATAACTTCTATCACTTCATGAATGCTGGTCACTGTTGTCTATGAAAAGATAAATCATGTGTGTGCCAGACATTTCCACAGGTTTATCAGAAGGATTTCTAAGGATTCTATTTATTGTTCTACTATTCTTTATAGCCTGTTTAGGTCTATCAGCAGAGAACAGCCTTAGTGTGAACTGCGTCTCAATGCTAGGATTTTATAATTCTCCACTGATACCCAGTGATCAGCCTTAGTGTGAACTGCATCTCAATGCTAGGGTTTTAACATTCTCTACCAATACCCAGTGATCTTTTTGTGGAGAAGACTGGGGCCCAGACACTAGGCTTCAGAGTGGGACTGACGGAAAGTTCTGGGCAGTGAGGAGCTGGCAGGAGCCATTGAGATGGGGTGCCTCTGGAATGCATTATCTTCACTGATTTAGGACTCTGTGTGTCACCACTTTAGTGAGAGACCTCTAAAGAATGATGAGCCATACACTGCAAACCCCCATTTAAGAAACTTTGCTAAAGTTCTTAGATTCACAATGTTTTATTGAATGTTTCTCTTTCTGTTACAGGTGGAAAATGGACATACAATGGTAAGTAAATGAATATCAAAGGTGGAACTTTTCCATGTAATATTTTTGAGTGCATAAAACCATTCTTAATTTAGTATATGCTAGAGGAACATTAGTAAAAAATATTTTCTGTACCTGGGCACAGTAATAAGAGATGACAGCATTGTGTTTTACTCTATGCAGAACAAATATAGTTGTCTTTCTCTTTGATAAAGTGATTTGATAAGTAGTATAGGAAGGAGACAGATATTATGGTAAAAGGGTAAGAAAGCATCTGCTAGATTCCTTTTGCCCTTTGACATGCATACTATCTTGCAGCAGTAGTTTTGGCAGACCTGAAAGAACAAGTAGCTCTGAGTGGAGAGGAGCTCTACAGAATGACTTGACTTTCTCACAATCCTCATCCTACAGAGCTTGTTACAGTCTGTTCATCACCATTGAGTGATTTACATGATGCTTTTTTTAGTGGTTACTATAGTTTGCATTGTTTGAGGTCAGACAGTTTTAATTAACACTCCAAGAACCAATATGAACTGTGATAAAAGCTGCTATCATTTCATTTATTTTTTAAATGCATTATTCCCGTCACTACTTGGGTCTTGGTTCTCATTTAGACGATTCTTTAGACTTGCAAGATAACAATGAGAGATTATGAAATCTTTTTATTACTCTTTTATATTTGCGATTTTATGAAATGTGGTTATTGTGCAGATTTATAATTTCCATCCTCAAGTTGAACCCCTTGGGTTCAGCTGATCTGATTTTTATTGTGGGTTTAAGTTGCTAGGTGGAGTGTTTTTATCCCTTAAAAATGCAAGAAATATTCTCCTATATCAGTGCCAATCTGATCAATAAACTAAACAAACCTATAAATGTGGGCAAAAGGCACTCCAACGTTCTGCCATTCTTGAAACATGATTGTGAATAGTGTACAGGTATGAATGACTGTTTAACACACAATGCCACTAAGGTGTTGGGATGATCCATCAGCAGAGATTGGTCCCCTGGACTCTTAACCAAACTCAGATGGGCTGAGTGGTCCTCTCTGACCTCCATTCATGAGAGCCCTCTGGCATTCTCTACATTCAGTCATTCTCTGTTGTAGGAATGAATAACCTTGCCCCAGCAAATTCTCAGATAACCAAGCAGACAAAAAAATGGGTTGCTTGTGGCTTTACATATCTGAACTAACTGTTGGATGTTCATGTTAACTGAGGCTTTAGGATTTTCTGGGTTTTTTATGCTATACATTGTAAGTGTCTGACCTTCTAGTTTGTCATGCTATACTTTTAAGTCATCTTGGAGTTCTTGCTACCATGTCTATATGGTGCTCTTCAGAATGAGCAGCTTGAAATCACTAAGGTATTGGCCATATGCAATGAATGTGGTTACAGTAATCAAACTCGGCCCAATTTAAAATGGCAAATTAAATGGACAGTGAATAATTATGGATAAAAGAAAATGTGTTGCTTTTTATAGTGAGTTTTCCTTTCTTCACCTTTTAGCCTGATGGCCTTTTATCATGCATCATGATTATTCCTTATCTATTTATGTTAAGTGCTTTTGTTTGATAGAATGGAGGTTTTTGGGTGCAGTTCTCTGTACCTTCAGGCAATCCTGGCATTTATTCTGTTCCAGCACTTCATACACAATACAGCTAATTAAGGGCTGCTGAGCTCTGGATGGCCTGGAAAAAGTAACCTGGCACAGGGTAAATATGTGGACCAGCCTGGGGACCCCAAGGACTTGACTAGCAAACTTTGAATTATTAAATTACTTGTCTAGTGGGTAAATGTTTACCTTTTTTGATTAATTTAATAATTGATGTTGAAAATTTAAAAACAACCTGGATAATCTGTTTGCCTAAAAAGAATTTGTGAATACATCTGCCAAACTATGACTTTCCAGTGCTGTAGTTGCTGTATAACACTTATGGGGAATGCCCACAAAACAATCACTCGAGAAGAAAGGAGTCATGTAGAAAGAGATGTGAGCACAGAGCAGCACTTGGCAAAGGTTCTCTTGTGCTGAATGATTGAGCATAACATTTCAGAACACAGAGATACTGCAGATGTATATGATTTTCCTCTGTGAGGCAACTGCATGTACCCATGAAAGGTTGTCATTACTTCTTGGACACACAAAATTGTTTCTCTTATATTACATAGCAACTTTTTTGTTCCTTTTTTGGGGGGATGGTAAAATCTTCAAGCCACTCACTGGATCATGTCACAGAGCACTGCATGATTTTGTAGTATGTCTATTGTTTTACTGTTTACTCACATCGACTGTTTCAGAATTCATACTGAGTTTTCATTTTGTGGTCAATTTTGCACATAATGATGACAGGATAAATTTTGACAAGGGGTCCAGCTCACAGATCTTTATTTAAAGGACAGTCTATGCCTGGAGCCTCTGGAAACATAGACTTTGCAGGTTACAGGGTTGCTCTGTGAATATTGCATGTGTGCACAAGTTTATTGCAGATGCAGACTGCCTGGCTGAAGTCTTACAGACTTGTAAGATGTACTCATAAAATGCATGCATACTTGGAGACTGGCATTGTTATTCTGTAGAGTTAATGTTACTGTAAGTTAATGTTCTCTGTAAAAACTGTTACTAGTAAAGCTTTCAAAAGGGCAACATTTTTTCGGAAACAGTTTTTGACCAAATTAATTAGTCTAAAATTTCATGTAGACATGCATAATGCCTTATGATAATTTATGAACCCAATTCTGTGTACTGCACTCTGGTTTTAGGGCCTGATGGCGAGGCCCACTGGTCGAAGCACTACCCATACTGCGGAGGGGCATTTCAGTCTCCCATTGACTTCCAGCCAGAGCTGCTGCGATATGACCCAGACCTGCTCCCCATCCAGGTCTATAACTACAACTTGTCTAGCAATGAGCAACTCACTCTCAGCAACAATGGACACTCAGGTATGGGGAAACCCTTTTTAAAAATATTCATTTGAATACTGATAGTTCATTACATTTCACCTTCTGGTTTGAAATAAGCACTGGTATAATTTACCATGCCATGCATGCATCTCTTCATAAACTTTCCAACTTTTCCATTTTCATATTAAATGCACTTCTTATTTACACTTTGCACACAGCGAAACTGCAGGATTAACTGTTGTTAAACTAATGGGGATATGTGCAGCAACCACAATGCCTAAAATGATCTTTCTTCTCAAGCCTAATTTCTAGCTCAACAAGAAGTAAATGACAGGAGGATCCTTTTTGTATTTCAGCCACAGCAATTTTCTGTATTCACCCTCTTATTATGATAACTGTCCGTGTACGTAAAAGCAACAACCAGCTCATATTTTGGGAGAGTAAAGTATGGAGTGGTCTTTACCTGCGACGTGAGTCATGACAATGTTTTAAACAACAAAGCTCTTACCATGTCTCAGTCTTTGATTGCATTTTCAGTCATAATTCAAGCAAAATATTAACCATGATGATTACCCTGGAGAAAAGTAATACTACAGAAACCAGAGTATAACATTTTCTTTCTCAATCATACATTTTATGAGCAGTTGCTTTGTGAATTGTTTTTACTTTTGAGTCTTCCATTTCAGCAGAGACTCTCTCTAGAGGCAGAGTTGCGCATATAAACAGGCCACACAGGCTGGCAGACATGTGGGCCTTGCCCATGTTGAGCCTCACCCAGGTCAGGCGTGCGTGTGTTGCTATGGGCAGCCAGGTCAGGCAGCAGTGTGTGTGTGTGCTGCTATGCTAGGCTGGCTGAGCCACAGCCGCTGACACTATGGTGCAGGAATGCTGATGAAGCTTCCTGTGCATCACTGGGTTCCTCACTGTATTACAGTGTGTTACTGACAGCTGTGTTACTGATGCTGCCCTGAGGCAGCCCTCAGGTTTTAGTGACTGGCCATGTATTAAGAGCCAGAGATGCTCTGAGCCCTTAAGTGGACAGACAAGATACAGCAGTAGCAATGACTATAGTTGACTGTTTTGAGGTGGTCTATTCTAATCTGAGTGTTTCTAGTGCTCTAGGATGAATCTCTTCACATTCATTTATGATTGTTCATTGCACCTCAGCTGGTACTATTAAATACATGTTTCATCCCAACCCTTGGAAAATGTTTATTAATAATCACCAAATTCTTAAAATAAGTTCATTGAAATAGTTTCTAATACCCAGAAATCAGTCTGAACAGCTGAACTTGTGTTTTCTTCAGGTGTGAAGATCAATGCATACAGTTTTAATTTGTGACTGAGGTGTTGTGTGGTTTTTCACCCACAGTGCAGCTGTCTCTGCCATCACACATGCATCTCTCCAGCCTGCGTCACCTCTACACAGCAGCTCAGCTTCACTTGCACTGGGGCTCCCCAGACATACTGGCTGGATCTGAACACACTGTCAATGGCAGGCAGTTTGCTGCTGAGGTGAGACAACATTCAGGCATACACACACACTCACTCACACATACACGCACACACACACTCACACATATACATACACACACGCATGCATACACGCATGCATACACGCATGCACACACATACACACTGTGGTGGAAATTTGAATAAACAGCAAGTCGGACGTGATTAAAAGAGTAATTTAATAAAGAAAATAGAACATACACAACACAGCTGTGTGAGAACTAATGCTCTGAAGCAAAAGCTCTAAAGGGGTAGACTGACTCTGCTCCTTATATCTGAACTTCACATCCCGGAAGGGATGTTCTGTCATCCTGTTTACCCATTTCCTGCTCCTTATCGCGATAAACACTCTTGCACATACCGGGATGCTCTGTTCCACCAGGACGGACACAGTTTGCTAGTTCCTCTTTATCAGCATTAGTCGCATGACACATGCAAGATCACGAAGCAGCTGATTCAGCAGTTATTTTGTTCACACAATATACAGAGACAGAGTGTGCAGACTAATCTATTCATGCAGGATTATATAATAAAAGGATTAACATGATTATATATGAATCATTACATATGAATCACATGATAATACATGATCAAATAATATTTTCCATCACAACACATATACACACACATACATACATACTCACACATACATACATACACACACACAAACACACACATACATACTCACACACACTCACACATACACACATACACACATACATACTCACACACACTCACACATACACACACACACACTCAAACATACATACACACAGTCACACATACATACACACACACACACATACACACACACACACATACATACACACACACACACATACACACACACACACACACACACACACACACACACACACACACACACACACACACACACATATCGCTCAGACTATAAAAAGATTCAGGTGATTATTCACAATATACCTTTATTGCAAGGTTAGGATTAGTTGCCTCAGTTGCTTTGAGTTAAGCTCATGATTTTGAAACACCAAAATGCAGCATTCATATGGTTCACACAGCATACCATTTGAATAAGGCAGATAAAGCAGCAGAGCTTCAAATGAATTTGGTTGCCCTGGTTTTCAAAGAATACGGCCTTTATGTTGAGGTAGAAAGAACTTATGGTGCTTTTACAATCAACTCCTTATTTGGTGTCTGGTTTTGTAGCTTGCATTTTAATCACAGCTCATTTTTGTATTTCACAAACAGACTGAATTTGATTTTAGGTTCAAGGGCATTTGGATTTTAGGGTAGTGGAAATGGACGCTTGCATGTTGGTGTCTCGGAGACCAATAAATTATACAACTTGATGTACTGTATCATTATAAAGTAATATAATTAGAGACATGCTTCTTTCAGAAAATGTCTTTGGGCTATATATACATTCAAACTGAAACATTATGACCCAGTAGACATTAACACCGTAGTCACTTTGTGACTAGTCAGTGTGTTCAAAACAAATCACTTGTTCAACATTGAAACCAGGCACTGGCATTATACAGCTACAGATCATGCATTTGCACATATTTTATGAGCATGCCTTACAGGCTGTCCACGAGGGTTCATCCAGGCACTGACATTTAAATCTTTTTTTAGCAAAGTCTTTAAGGGGAATAAGTGTAAAACATCACTAATATTTATCATGTATTCCATAATCACCTATGGAATAAGGGGGTGTATGCTGATGAGGATATAGCATGAAGTGGGGCTTCCTGTGGTTTAGCATGCCCCTCTCTCCTGCCATTTTGAGAACAGAGGCTTTTTCTCCCCTTTTTGTTTTTTCCTCCATGGCTGTCTGACCCCCAAAGCCTTACACAGAAATTCTTGAAGACATTCCACTTGGAGATGGGAGACTCATGGTAAATTGAGCTTGAGTAGTGGAATTGCCTCCGTTGTATCAGTGCTTGCATCTCATCTATACCTTTCCCAGTGTTTGCGTCAAAGGAAATCTTCTCTGATGCAGCACATACCCCTTAGAAGAATATATTTTCTATGGAAGCCCTGAATGGTAATGTTAAATTAGTGTGTTTTGTAGTTTTTCTCCTGCTATTTATTTGTTTGTTTGTATTTTAGTTACCCCGACGGTTAATGGGGGGTGGGGGTAAGTGTTCTGGAGTCAAAATTCTCCCTCCTTTAAAAAAACAAAAAAACAAAACACTTTTTAAATTTTTACTGAATAATGTTTCAGTTCAATGGACTCGACAAGGCAATGGTGTGTGTGTGTGTGTGTGTGTGTGTGTGTGTGTGTGTGTGTGTGTGAATTAATGTATGTCATTTATCTTTCGTCCATTTGGCAGTACTGGCACGTTTTCTCTTTCACATCACACATTAGAATACTAATGGTTATAAACTACAAATGGGAAAATCTAGCAAAGTACCATTGTGTAACAGGCAAAGGCAAATATATGCTGCTTTTTAATAACGGCTGTGGACATAAAGCAGCTTTACAGTAACACATTGTATTGGCCTAAATGAGAAATGTCAGGAAAATGTCAAGTTGCTTTTTTTTCCACTTTAACCTCTTTCTCCATGGTTGGTTTAGATGCATGTGGTGCATTTCAATTCTGGCAAGTATCCCAACATCTCCATAGCAGCAGACAAGTCTGATGGTCTTGCTGTGCTGGGTGTTTTCATTGAGGTGAGATGATGATTAATGTTTAGATGCAGCATTACCAGTTATAAAAATTCTTTCAGTTAAGTGTTAATAGTTGTAAAAAAGTTCTTATTTTTATTTTTTAAATCAGGTTGGAGAATTTAATCCTGCTTTTGACCGATTCCTCAAATTTGTTAAAGGCATTAGATATAGAGGTGAGTTCTTTCTTGTTTTCAGTGAACCACAAAATTCCATTTTCCAATGTCATTAAGTATTTACTGCATTATGCAACAGTTGGCTTCATGCTGAAATGCACAGTAATCCTCCACTGTAGTGACACTTGTTCATACTACAATGTACTAGACCAGAAGGTGCAGGTTCCAGCCTTTAACATCCAGGATTTGCTGCCTGCTCAACTGGACCGGTATTATCGTTATGATGGCTCTCTTACTACCCCACCCTGCTACCCCAGTGTGCTGTGGACGGTGTTCAGTATGCCTGTCACCATCTCTCTCAAACAGGTATCCTGTGATATTTATCTAGTCTATAAGCACTTAAAAAATTTTTTTTTAACCTGATACAGCTGCAGATGGTCTAACTACCTAAGGCTGCTTTAATACAGGGGTTCTTTAGCAAGAAGTACAGTAAAAACAGGTGCTGTTATGAAGCTAGCAAGTGTTTCCTGAAGGCAATTGTTTTAGCTGCACCCAAAGCTAGCCTACCAGTTGCAGTCATTCTGATAGCTGCTTTAAATAGAAAGAGACGTTTAGGTTTTTACAAAAATATGCAGTGCTTTAAGATATTTGCAAGTAAACAAACTGGAGGCTATGAATGCATGGACATTTTATTTATTTACTTTTGTTCTGTGTTTACAGTACAAGGCTTTAGCCACTGGACTGTTCTCCTCTCAGGCTCAGGAGTTTGACCCAGTACCTCTGCTTGGGAACTATCGTAAACCCCAGCTAACAGACAATAGAGTGGTTCTGGTGTCCTTCCAGGAGGGTGAGTACTGTATGGTTTGCACACTCTGCTGGGGATGCTAGTGGTAAAATCCACCTGCTGAATGCATGTGAGACTAAATGTTTGGGGAGATATAGGGATGCATCAATGGGTTCTGCTGGGAAATAGACTGCAGAAATTACGTTTGCTTGTGCAAAGGTTTTTTTCTTATAGTTACTGATTTGTGATGTGTATCCAACCAGCCACCCTCTTTCTTGTAACCTTTGACAACAAACTATTTCAAGCAATTGTCTCGTCAATTGCATTTCCAACCAAATTGTTTGGGCTTCAAAGCAGATGCTTTTTTCCTGTCTTGTAAACTGCAGCTTTACGGAGTGCCCTCCGTAGCACCTCATTCCAAAGGCCGTGTATTTGTAGTACTGCAGAAAGCAACATCAGCAATATAATCACTGCAGGGCTGCTTCATCTCTACAACTTCTTTTCCTGCAAATGGCGCCCTAATCTGAAAACATGCCTTTCTTACGCCTAATGCCTATGGTTCTGTCTGTAAGGCACTTTTCCCCCCTGAAGTTTAAATACATGAGTATTACAAAAGAATAACAGATTGGCTGTCAATGGCTGACTTCTTTACAGCTGCTGCTTCCTGCTCACCCTGAATTATAGCACTCAAAGCCTTCACTTTCTGTAATTTAACGGAACGTCTTTCCGTCCTGTGTCTGGCAGTCGGGGGACAGCATGGTAGTCTTTTAGTGGCATCTCCCATGCAAAGGAGGCTGATCATCCAGCAGCTGCTGATGGGAGACGTTGCAGACGTGATGGATGAAGGAGTCAACCATCTTTTGCCACAGCTTGCACAAAAGCGATGGGCAGCTAAAAAGTGGAAGAACAATCACAGGCACCCACACTGGAGTCAAGTCACTGAGAAAAAGCAGAACAACCAGGTGTCAGGAACACCTGGAAAAACTCTAGTCTGGAAGAACACACACATAAGCCCCTTTTGGGGAAAGCATGGTATAAATGAGGATTCGCTGTCTTATATATACCTAGAAAAAAATGTAACACTTCAGCTGAGTAGACATCATACAGATATTCAGGTGGTCAAAGCTTTGCGAAAAGCAGTCTTTCCTCAGCTAAATCTGCAGAGCTACTTAAACTGCAAATCTGACTTGGACCTGCAGACCATCAGATGCCTTCTCCGTACACGACTCACAGATGAGTCAACTGAACTGGAACAAGCCCTTACCATAGCCACCCTGAGGCAAAAGCAGAAGCCCATGGCTGAGTACCATGGCTCTGCACTGACCAAGCTAACAGGGCAGGCCCCAGTGACCATCCCTAAAAATGCCCACAGCATGGCTCCAGCAAACCTCAGAGAGCAGCCCACAGAGTTGGAGGATTAGAACCCCACTGAAGCCATAAACACAGCTTGCACACCGCATTACAGTAGTTATCCAACTATTGTGCAGGCCCAGAATGTTCAATTCAGCTATATTAAGCATTACAAGTTCTTATCTTAATCTATGTAGAAATAATTGTGGTTCTTTTGTCATGCAATTGTTCATGGGCTTAAAAAGCATGTTTTGATTTAATTTCATTTTTCAGCAGTTGGAGATTTGTTCTTTTATTATTATTTATTCTCTTCTACCTTATTCTTATTAAAAAATTATTTTAGAAAAGTCCAATTTAGTTTTAGAAAAGTCTAAGTCTTACCAAAATGCCAAAGCCAGTTGTTTCAGTTTATTAGAAAAGGTTTCAGTCTGGGTCACATACATTACAAAGTAAATCAATTTCATGGAATATGGAAAAGGACCATTAAAGATGGGGGGGGGGGGGGGGGAATGTGTTTTAAGCATTTTAACATTGTGTGTGTGGTTGCTTTTGGATGTGAGTTTTGACCAAAGGGAAAGCTCTAAAGAGTATTTATGGATTGACATGGTGTGTGTGTGTGGTGTGTTTGTTTGTTTTTTGTTTTGTTTTTTAAATATATATAAAGTCTCTTGGACTGTAGAATAAAAGCATTACATAAAGTGCATAAATTCCAGTAGTGTTGCTTTTGGAACACATGGTTTATTCTGAATGCTTTGTCAGTAATCTCACTGCTAATAAGTGAGTGTCTTTTGTGAATGTAATAAACCCACTGAGTTATTGTTAGTTTACACACTGCAAGTTACTTGCCTTTTGCGTTTTCCTCCACCCAAACAGGAAGCTACACTGCAACATCAGTACTGTATCATTGTTCCTTGATCTTTTGATCTTTGTTGTGAAATCCCCGCAAACGTCGGTTCCTCAGAGTATAGACACTTTCTTGCCTAAAATGCTTTAACTCCTTTTTTCTCCCCCCCACCCCAAGGTGACTTTAGCTGGACAAGCTGGGGTATGTTATAGTGTGTTCGTGTGTGTGTGTGTGTGTGTGTGTGTGTGTTCGTGTTCCAATCTTCTGACCTGACTAGCCATCACTCACAAGGATATGCAAGTCCTAGTCCTACACTGTGTCCATGCATGCATGTCCATTACTCATATAAGTTAGAACGAGTGTGGCCACTGAACTGTGGCAGCAAGCTTCCTCTTTGACTGACCATGGTGCAACTGCTGATGACATCAAATTTAACATAAAACATGTTGATACATTTGCTGCTTTAGACCTTGTACCTATGTACATAATCAAACTTTACCCACTAAACCACCGAACCACAGCATTGGTCTAATTTTGTAACATCTGTTTTGTTATCTGGTAGTTCTAACTACTGTCCCCCTCTTTGTAACCATCCAACCACACTTATCCAGTTTGAATGACATTCCATAGTCGTTGCTGTATTGCCTGGTGAGATGACTTAGTGAGTCGACGTCTCATTCACTTCTGGCATACAGCTCGATGTCATCCATGTACAGGAGGTGGCTGATGGTTGCTCCATTCCATAGTCATTCTTGGTGATTCTTTCACTGTGGGAGTTTATGCAGAACAGCAGCAGGGAACCCATAAAAGGGCATTGATTTGCATCTCCGACAAAAAACAAAAAACCTGTTTTACCATTTATGGCATTTAGCTGACGCTTTCATCCAAAGCAATTTACAATTATGACTGAATGAATACAGCTTGAGCAATTGAGGGTCTTGCTCAAGTGCCCAACAGTGGTAATGTGGCAGTGGTAGGTTTTGAACTGGCAACCTTCTGATTACTAGTAAAGTAACCACTATATTATAAACACCTGAACAAACTGTTTTTGTATGATAAAGGAATAATTTGAGATATTGAGATGAAAGCTTATTTTCTCAAGGTAACAACATAATTAATTTCATATCATATGTGATAAACTAGAAAATGAATAAAGTTGAAAAATCTCTCCATAACTGCAGTGCTAATGAGGAATAGGCCTAATTAATGGAGTAGCATTTTGGGGATTTTGGCATTTGTATTTCTGGCACTGTTCCACCTTATCTAATATACAATAGATTCAAATATTTAACATGTTTTCCTGTCCTAAGAAGATACTGTAAAGTAAATAAAACCTTTTTGAAATATTTCCTCAATAAGCCTAGTATGTTTTATTTATTCCAATAGAGCATCTCATTACACAAAATAAACACCTATATAGTAAGTTGAAAAAATACAAAAGTTAAAATAACAGTCATTTCCTAATCAATACTGGGAAAATACTAAAAACAGTTCAGACAACAAACAGCAGCTTGTAAAAATTGATTTGCTTCAGATTGTTACAGAGTACATTACAGGAACAACAAAGTTGCTAATACTATTTGTAAATAGCAACTGTGGTGGTGTGGCTTAAAAGTAGCAGAATGCATTACGTAAAAAGTGTCAAATTGCACTTTACAGTAATTTCTTAGGACACTTTATTCATATTGTAACATGGAGCGATTATGAGGCAAACACATTCGTTGAGAAGTGCGAGATTTATTAAGGGCAGATCCAAAATCCGGGTCATAATCATGTTGCTGGGACAAAGAGCCAGCATGAAGAGTTCTGGGATACACTGCAAACACAAGAAATAAAAATACACTGAAACAAAAAAGGGAAGCAGGCTACACTGAATAACAAGACTTGCATGAGCAGGGGTATGCACAAACAAGTATGACAAGCAGTTTCAGTGGAGGCTCGGCTAACAATGACCAGCAAAATAGGACAGAAAACATGGGGTGTATATACACAAGGTAATAACGGCTAGCAAGAAACAGGAACTAATAAAAGAACTAACTAATGAAACAGTGAAAACCAAACCAATGTTCATGTTTATCATAATTATATCAAATTAATCATGTCATTATCTCAAGAAAATGTTTTGTTTTCTCAGTCCCTCAGTAAAATGATTCAGTTTTCACGAAAGACGTCTTGTACAATAAAATACATAGTTTGAGATTTCAGTAAACTAAAATAAATTTATCACAGTACAATAGAGCAAAAAAAAAAAGCAAATTCATGGCCTTTTAGGCCTTACGTTTTATATATACAAACATGTAGTACACAAAGTTACCAAAGAACCAGAACATTTTGGACAGAGGTCCTTCATCAGTTGTGCAAGCAAAATTCTAATGAAATCCTTTTGTATTCCACTACAATTTCTTTTACTAAAGTATACTGCCGATGCTCACCTGGAATCTCTAACTCATAGTTTCTTCCCATTGGCTGCCAGCTGGTGGGTCGGATGATGCATCCATGGCAGATGGGACTCATGTATCGGTCAGACTAACCGTGGTGATGTCTCTACTTTTTTCTTCCTTGTCAGCATTGACACATATAGATCTTTGTTTCCACTCAGGCATTCTCTGATGCTCTGTGCAATAGACATTGGACTAACAGTCAACAGCCTGCCCAGTAGTCCAAGTGACTCTGAAGTAGTCCAAAAAATAATGCTTGCACCATCCTGCTTTGTAGTTGATGTGGTTTTGTTTTTGCTTTGTGACCAAATAAATCCACTCGTTTGACATTTATGTTCACATGTCAGGAGACTTGCTCTATGCCCAGGTTCTAAAATTTTATTTTGTCAAAAATGTAGGATGTAAGGTCACATTAGTCTATTAATAGCATACAAATTAGGTTTAGATTATTATCTAGGACCTCACAAAATACTTCTGACAAAATATTTATAATTCTTTCATTCAACTTTGTGACAAATGGCATGCTGTGGTCAGTGTGCTGTTCTGAATAACATAATGTGTCTTGAATTATCAGAGATCCAATCACCTGTAACTGAATTCATATATTTTACAAGCACACTCTCATATTCATGTAATATGTCTCTCACACCCATATAACAAAAGAAAAAGTCAATCACAGTCCTTTTCTTACAGGTATACTGACATCTGTAGTGGTGGCCTCTGGGATGGGGCTCTTTCTGATCACTGCACTCAGCTGGTGTGTTTTGAAGAAAAGGTAGGTCACAAAAGATTTTAAGTCTTTCATTTTGTCACCTAATTTGATTATATAGTAGCTGTTTTAAACATTCTAAATTCAAATCTCTAATATACACTTGTCCTTGTTTTGAACTAGTAAGATAGATAAGACACACCAACAACTGTTATTATGTCCCCAATCCATGTTTCTCTACACTAACACCAGACATTACACATCTGCAGCTGTTTAGCTGGATGAAAAAAATATTAGTGACTCAAGCTTTATTATGTAAAGCTGATGTCAGCACAATTCTTGAAAAAGACATGTTAATTAATATATAATTAATGACTATAAACATGTGTTATTTACCAGGCTATTTCAGGAGTCAGGCCAGTCATTGTGTGACAGTATGCATGTCTTATTAGACAGGGCCATCCATCTAGAACCTCTCTGTCATTGTAGCTTTGATATGGCTTGCTTTGAAGAGTGGCAGACTACAGGAACTGACAGACAGTGGTCAACATCATTGTGACTAAATATCTGTCTATCTTATAATATACATTTCTACCGCACTAACCTCTGATAGCTGTGTCAGCAATGTCAGCTATGGCACACTGTGGCCTAATTGTTATAGGTTAATGAGTCCAACAAAGCTGTGACATTTTGACATATAGTATTTATTTTTGCTAAGAAAATCTAAATATATTTTTGTCTACCACAATAAAAATTGTAATACACAGTCTTCATAAGTGAAGTTCACAGCACCGACAACCTCTCCAGAATTTACAAGTAAGTGTATAATATAGTGCTATATTGTGTCCTTAGATCACAGGCTGAGCAAAAAAGGATGAAAGCCCACACGCCAGCAGAGAGAGAAGAAATGATCTCAAAAGTATAATGCACTCTTTACTTCTCCACATCTGAAGTCCTGTGCAATGAAGCATGTTCATAATTTTGCGTTTGAAAGTACCCACTGAGCTGAATCACTGAGAAGGACAACATAAATTTTGTATTTCTGAACTTATGGTTTTGGAGCTGGCTGGTTGCATGCATGCACATTTAGGTGATAAAGAACCGTGTACATGCAGTGCTCACATTTTGCCCAGTCAGTCTCCCTCTAGCCGCATGCCATTATGGACTCCCCTCTTTGATTTATTTTTTATTTTTTATTTTTTTTTGGACTGATGCTGCTAGAACTGTAAATCCAGACTCTGACAGAGGAGATGATAGGATATGGCTGCATTTTTTCTTATGTTTGGGAGAGCAACAGATGTCACTGGCAGAATTTCCTATATCTAGCCATTGCACACTGAAGACTAAGCTCCTTGCACAGAGTGCCAACAAGACTGCGTAGGACAAGACCAGCAGGACAGGGTTCAAGTTAGGATGCCCTCCATCTGTGGTTCACACAGGTTGTGGCATCTCTGTCTTTCCCTGCAGCCAGACATGGGGGAAAAGCACAACCACTATCCAAGCAGAGAGCACATTATAGCTCACTGTTGATCCGGGGTGGCACGAGACGGGTAGTTATAATGGTTCCACCCTGTATTTACTATTGTGTGATTAGAATAATGAAAGGGCATTATTCCTCATGCAAATGGAACACAGTTCATTCCCAATGAACGTGGTACAGAAATGGCTCATTGTTTCTTGCCCTGTATGTGGGCTGACCTTTCACCTTGCTGTCCCGAGCCAATCATGAGACAAATTCTCATGCTCTCCCTGTCTTCTCTGAAGTTAACTCAGTGAGGACATTAACCTAAAGCTAGCCTGACTTCCCAGAGAATAGGTCATAGTGAAAATTATACTGTTGGAAGTGTGAATTCAGTTTCTAGATTATTATGTAGGTAGTATAAAGCATTATAATATTGAAATTCTAAGAACTTCACTGAATCATCATTGATTTGAATGGTGTATTTTCTCACACAGGTTGGGAGTATTTTACAACATCTGTATATTATATGCCCCCATAAACCACTGGCAGAGGCATGTGATCTCATGGTTTGCTGTTAAATACTATACATCATAACCCCTTCTGAAAATCCCTCACACATTCTCTACATTTTTGTCTTTCAGTTCAAGATCTTGAAACATGCACATGCATAAAATTACTGTTAGAAGTAGTTACTGAGGAAGTAGTGGCATATGTGTACTTTGTGTACATTAGCATGGTCTTTTTAAAATTATGTTCTAGACCTTATTAATTTAGGTGTATAATGATTAAATTGTTTTTAACATTAATGTTTTCTGGCATACAACTGTTAAAAGCACACTGACAGAATGAAAAACTGGCACATTGCACGTTTCCTTCCTTAATGACTTTTTAAATACAAAACGGCTTAAAATGTATTCAAGGATGGCACCAGGATTACAACTGACTAGCACCCAGTTATAGCCATAGTTACAACAACTATATAATAACAGAACACAGAGTACACCGATCAATTGTTTTAATTTCCACCACCAACAACCATGGTTTCACCATGCCATCTCAAACTATTTGAGGAGGAAGACTGAGAAAAGAAGTGTTGGTGATAATCTGACCCTAACACTGCAGAGCTGAGCCGTTATCCAGAGGGAAAAGTCATCATATGCAGAGCCATTCTTGTTCCAGAGAAGGCGACAGCTACAAATTAAGGAAAACAATGTCACAGAAACTTTGTAAACATAGTTCATAGCAAGACATCACGTAATGCTGTCAGACATCTGCATAAGCATCATAACGGTACATCACTCACTTCGTATGTTCATGTTATTTTGATCCTCTGAACATAGGGGTAGCCTAATGAAGCGCTCAGAACTATTGTTCTTTCAACTGGCATGTTGAGTGTGTTGTGCAGCCGTCAAGTGAAATGCTGGAAGCAGTCTGATAACCTAAAGGTGCTCACAAGGTTTGATATAATGTACTTTCCTTTCAGAAAGGAGTGGAAAGATCAGAGGCATGAGGTCAGAGGAATGAAGATCAGAGGAACCTTCCTCTGGCTGACAACCGTCACCACAATATTAACAATTTTAAGAAGAAAAAAAAAGAAAGAAAAAATAAGCAATTAATGTCTATTCCAACTTTCTAGAGGTCCCAGCCTTGTCTCGATGGTGTGCACGTGTCCGAGACCCATCCAACAAGAGAACGTCCATCAAGGGCAACGGTGAAGTAGTTGGCTTGGGTGGAGGTGTGGTGGGCTACAAGAGGGAACATCAGGGGGTGGTGGGAGTAGCCATGGCAGCTGAGACAGGTTGAGGCTCAGTAACATCATGACATCAGTTGTAGGTGCACCTCAGCAGAAAGAGAGACTAGATTATTAGGCATGTCCGGTTATGAGGGTGTGTAAATTAGGGAACTATAATGTGCAACGATGGACTCTGGCAGATCTAGCTATGGCAGCACAGCTAAAAGGAAAGAGCCAGAAGGAACCACAGGCATGAGGGCACCCTGGAACGTCAGCACTCCGCCGCTCTCAGTCAACAAACTTGAGTGACAAATGAGAGGTGAACTGACAACATCATAACATCCCAGTTTACCATTACTTTCAATGCCCATGGACCCCCTGACCTACACCTTTACCAAAGATGAGAAGTACTTAATAAAATGCCTGACTGCACAGGTTTTCATCCTAGCCTTAAATATTGAGACTGTGTCTGAACCTCGAACATTTACAGGAAGGTTACTCTATAGTAGATTTTCTAATTCTTGGTACTAGTAAAGAGCCATAATATATGTTGCTAACTGTCTGAACCTAAGAATTCAAGAGTACTTACATGCAACATCCACTTCACCTAGAAAATCATGTGCAAGAGCGACATCTAGAGCTGACCTCTATGTTCTCACTAGTTCGAGCATGCGTTTCACTTCCGGGCATAAGTGCAACAAAGCGACTGGTAATTCATGTTAATGAGTTTTTTATTTTAAATCATGTATCATCCACCGGTGCTGAAGAACAGGAGGACTCTTTTGGAACGTTCAGAAAAGTTTATCTCTGACACATATTTCACCGACTGCAATCTCAGAGGAAGGTATTTGATCTAGTTTCTTCTCTTTTTGGTTGACTACCTATGTCTATCTGTACGTGTATTTTGCTTGACGACAAGAAACGACTGAAAATCCAAAATTGTAAAGACACTCGTTTTAGAAATGCAATGGTTCACACCTCTATATGTACTGCTACTACTACTATTACTACATTATTGTTTTTTATTTAATTGCAGTACTGTTCCGAAGAGGTTTTTGTGAGGGACTTCGCCCTTCTGCCAGTTGCTCTTTTTTTAATGACATAACAGCAGTAATTTCAGTTTGGGTTCGTTCATTTCAGGCTTTATGGCGATACTCATCAGCTCACGTCTCTCTCAGTATCTCAGACTGCAAAGCGTATCTCATACTCCGAGGCTGTCCAGCAAAACTTTCAGCCGTGCAAAGTTGGTGACGCATTCGGATCCACGTACGTTTCCACAGATCTTCAGTTTCTGTATGGGATTTAAATTAGAAAATCTTTGTAATTTATACTAAGCATTTTGTCAGGTGGTGGACATGCTGGTTCAAAGTTGTCCTGAAGATTCCAGAGGCTTGGAGAGGGAAGGAGGTTCATCTGAGATGGGAGAGCGATGGGGAGGGAATGTTGTGGCGGGATGAGCAACCTGTCCAGGTAAGAGTCTGTAGAATAAAATTGCAAGCAAACCACCAGAGACATTGGACTGGTATAAACACATGCACACTAACTAATTAATTTTTTACAGGGTTTAACAAAAGAAGGTGAAAAGACCAGTTACATTCTGTCAGAGTGTTTAAAACAGAATGAACCTCACAGGTTAGTTGGAATGCTATCATTGTTTTTGCCTCTTTACTGAGTAATTTCTGGGATAAGAGTTGTATGCTGCAGAGATAAAGAAACATTAAAAAGATGAGTATTTAACACTATCAGTTCTACAATTAGTCTCATATTTTAATAATTGCTAGCTGCCAGTCTGCACCTGGCTCACTTGCTCTCCTATTTACGCTCTCACGCTCATCCTACTGATGTGTGTCATCCTAAGGAACATGTTGCCAGAGTAACCCATTTGCAGTATGGATAGCAGTGATATGAAGTGTTTTCTCACTTGTGTGTGGTTTGTGGTGAACTTGTGTGGAATAACAATTTGACCTTGCAGTAAACATCCAGTATAGATCATGTTTTGTTGCTCTCCCCACCACTAGTCTGGTTTTTCATGGTCTCTTCTCAAATCCATTAATGTGTTACAGCATCACTCTGTATGTGGAATTGGCGTGTAATGGATTGTTTGGAGCTGGTCAGGGTTCCTTTATAGCTGCCCCTGACCCAAACAGGAAGTATACTCTTCAGAAGGCCGAGCTTGTTGTTTTTAATCGTGATGTGCAGGAGCTTCTAACTGACTTTGAGATGCTAGTGGACATTGTGAAGGTAAGACATGTAACATTTTTGAATGGAATTAATGACTGATGGATATTGGAATTTGAATTCAATAATGATTTAGCTTGTATTCTTCTTTCATTTCTTCATTTATCTCAGATGTTGGGTGAGGAAGACCAGCGTGGATATCAGGCTTTGTTTACAGCCAATGAGATGGTGAATTTGTGTGACCCAACCGATCCCGATTCTTTCTCTTCTGCCCGGAGCTTAGCCCAGAAGTTCTTTAGCCAGAGGAATGGGCAAAGCCAGCACATTGTGCATGCCATGGGCCACTGTCACATTGACTCAGGTTTTACTGTACTAATGCACATTTTTAATTTGGTAATTAATTAAGAGTAGGCAAAGTTTGGGTTCTAATTCACACTTTGGGCTCTCACAGCCTGGTTATGGCCATATGAAGAGACTATCAGGAAGTGTGCACGCAGCTGGGTCACAGTAGTACGCTTGATGGAGAAGAACCCTGAGTTCATTTTTACCTGTTCTCAGGTAAATAAATGTTCCCTCATTTTTACTTTTTATCTATCCTAAGTTAAATGAATTGATACATAAGATGTAGATGTATACATGTATATGTATCTTGTATAGGCACAACAGTTTCAGTGGGTAAAGAACTGGTATCCAGGGCTGTTTTCTCGGATCCAATACTTTGTGCAGAAAGGGCAGTTCATTCCAGTTGGAGGCACTTGGGTGGAGATGGTAATAACGTCTCTTTATTCTACATCCCTTATTCCTTTAGTGGTGTGTCAATAAAAGCTTTGGGTACTGTCTGTCTGTCTGTCTACACATGCTTAGCCTTATAAAGCCTTACTGTAATAAATACTGATCTTGCAAATGTGCTTAATGTACAAAATAATGCAGTGTCTTTTTAAAATCAGGATGGCAATTTACCTTCTGGAGAGTCTATGGTTAGGCAGTTTCTAGAGGGACAGAACTTCTTCAAGGCAGAGTTTGGACAGTACTGCAAAGAGGTATTGTAAGTTTAGAAATCAAGAGACAATAAACTCTAAAATGAGTGTTCTAATGATGCAAGAACAAATCACAGCAATCACTTCTTTGATTCATATCTTATTTGTAGAGCTGAATAATTGATTAAACCCCATTTTCTCCACTGACACTGAGGTAGAGCTCCTTGAGTGAGCCATATTTTTCTGTTTGTGTTTCTCTTCCACCACAGTTCTGGTTACCAGACACCTTTGGCTATTCAGCGCAGCTTCCTCAGATAATGCAGGGTGCTGGAATTGATCGCTTTCTCACTCAAAAATTAAGCTGGAATCTTGTCAACACATTTCCAGTAAGAAGCCTCATCAGTCTCTCATTTTGAAACTACTTCACCTTTTGTCATTGTGAAAATAATAATAAATATCTCCATCTGTTAGCACAATACTTTCTTTTGGGAGGGTATCGATGGCTCCCAGGTGCTGACTCACTTCCCACCTGGAAATTCGTATGAGATGAAAGGGAAAATTGAGGACGTGAGTGATTCTATTTCTGATTAAACTTGCATTAATGTCTCCCCCTAGTGGCCAGCGAGTAATTTCTTTTACTCCATTTTTCAGCTAATTAAAACTGTAAAGCACAACAAGGACAAGGGACGTGCAAATCACAGTGCCGTGCTGTTTGGGTTTGGGGATGGAGGTGGTGGTCCCACCCAGCTCATGCTGGACCGCCTGCAGCGTGTGCAGGATTCAGATGGTCTGCCAAGGTCATTTCCTGTTTCATATCTACACAGGCTGTTTTGCCAGTAATTTGATTTTTACTCTGAAAAGTTGAACATGGACATATTTGGTTTCTTAGGGTAAATATGTCCACCCCGGATCGGCTGTTCTCTGAACTCCAGGCTGAGTCTGGACTCCTGTGTACTTGGTCTGGTGAACTTTTCCTTGAGCTGCACAATGGCACTTACACTACACAAGCAAAGGTGTGCACCCTGACAGAATATTTATAATTTTGTAGTGCGCTCTCATCCTGTGTGATTTAAAGTGGCCAAACAATACGGGTAATGTCCCAGATAAAGCTTGGGAATCGTCGTTGTGAGGCCCTGCTCCATGACGTCGAAGTGGGCAGCTGTTTGGCCCTGAGCCAAAATGTTGGCTTTTCCTACCCAACAAAACAGCTGCAGGAATTATGGAGGTAAGACCTTGACCGGTCTGTTATGGTGATCTGGGCTGCCCTATGTATGCCCATGACACTTATTGTCATTTCCTATACTTGAAGGCTTCTCCTGCTCAACCAGTTCCATGATGTAATTCCTGGCAGTTGCATTGAGATGGTGGTGGAAGATGCATTAGAATATTATAAGGGTAACAGCCTGTCACTTGATGAAGTACACTTAAGTACTTTTAATACACCAAACATCTGCATTAGTACCTTCAGTACTGAAGTGTACTGTTACAAAATCTCTTGATTAATCACAAATACCTGTAAAAACACCTTTAGGTTTGTATAGGCAATATATAATGGCATTATAGCATGGCTAATCATTTTGATGAAACTGTTGTTTAATGAACTATTCATAAATGTATTTTTGCTGAAAGTGCTTTTTCACTGTATTTGTAGAGATTCAGAAGACTGGCTCCAGATTACTGCTTTCTGCATGTCATGCACTGAGATCAACTCCTTGGATGGAAGTTGGCTCCGGCACTGCAGTTCTTAACACACTATCCTGGGACCGCACTGAAGTCATAGCATTGTCAGAAGAGGGAGCTCAGTCAAGGCTAGGTACTCCAAACTTAGACAAAGGGCATCATTCTTTATATGGCAGAAACCTTGCTAGGTCCAAAATGCCTATCCACCTACAGTTACTGACAAAGAATTATTGTTGTTGAGCCAGGCTGCATAATAATTCTCTCACAACTGCTATCAACAGCCTTGGTCAAAGTCCCCTGTGTGGGTGTAGCTTCGCTCACAGATTTGGCTGGATCTGTATCTAAAGTGACTGTAACAGTGCAGGTATTGTATTGTGGAATACATTTTTCATCATAGCAGACTGCACACATCAGTGCTTTGAGGCATGGCTCTTATTTACAGGCTGATGGTACTGTGCGAATGGAGAATGGCCTTTTACAAGCTGTCTTGGACAGAATGGGGCACTTGGTGTCCCTGCTTCTAGTGCAGACAAACAGGTAAGGTCCTACAAATTGGAATCTTTGTGATGAGACAGAGTGCAGAAAAGTTATTTTGCAACACTTTTGTTTTAATGTGTTTTGGTTATAGGGAGGCCATTTCTGATGGTTGTTTTGGAAACCAGTTTGTGTTGTTTGATGATGTTCCCTTATACTGGGATGCATGGGATGTGATGGACTACCATCTTCAGACCAGGTAAGTCAAATACATAATGTCAGCTCTTACTAGTACCGCATTTTCCTGTCCATTTATTTTTGCGCACCCTATCCACTCATGTATTGGTCTTATTCTGTTATCAGGAAGCCAGTAGTGGATGTGATAAAGCCTGTTCAAGTGTTGAGCTCTGGAGGGCTGCGGGGCAGTGTCACCTTCTCCTTGCGCATCAGTGCAAAGAGCAGCATCACACAAGAGGTCATACTGGATGCCAACTGCCCCTACATCAAGTTCAGTACACAAGTAAGGAGAACATAACCCCAAAGTAATGTAGGACTCTTAAAGCGTAGATACTGAGCTCAAAGCCTGACTCCCTGAGACCAATGCTTTAAGGAGAGATTTGTTTTTTAGGTGGACTGGGCAGAGGCTCATAAGTTTCTGAAGGTGGAGTTTCCAGTACAAGTGCGCAGTTCCAATGCCACCTATGAGATCCAGTTTGGTCACCTGCAGAGACCGACACACAGAAACACATCTTGGGACTGGGTGCGCTTTGAGGTGCTGATAATTTGAATGTAATAAAATCCATTTTAAAACTAAGGTATAATATGATTTGGTAATGACCAATAATTATGCAAGCAGATAATCTTTCCAAAGTTAGTAGTGGATTCCATTCAGATTATTTCTGTTGGAACCAGTAGGTGTGGGGCCATAAATGGGCTGATGTCTCAGAACATGGCTTTGGTGTGGCTCTTCTCAATGACTGCAAATATGGCTACTCTGTTCATCAGAATATCATGACCTTGTCCTTGTAAGTTTGATCACACAGTCACCACCATAAGATGATAAACCTATAGAGTGCACGTCAAACCTGTTTGAACAACTTTCCTTTCTTCAGACTACGAGCGCCAAAAGCACCTGATGCCAATGCAGATATGGGACATCATGAATTCACATATGCAGTGATGCCACATGCAGGTGGGTTCATACAATTTTTCAGTCACTATAAATAAAAAAGACAAAACATGATCTAACCAAAGCCATAAATGGCGGGCAACAGGCTCATTCCAGGAAGCCTCAGTCATCCAGCATGCATACAACCTCAACTTCCCACTGCGCCTAATTCCTGACATGAACAACATTCGTCCTTGGAGCATGTTCACTGTGAGCTCAGCAGCAGTCATTCTGGAGACCATAAAACAGGTACCCACCCTGGAAACGGGAACAAACCCTGGAAATAGTTTGCTGTCTATTGTCAGAATTGAATCCGCACCTCTCTCTTACATAGGCAGAAGGAAAAAACAATTCCCTTGTCGTTCGTCTATTTGAGTCACATGGAAGCAGCGTCCTTGCAGTGCTGTCCACTCCCTTTCCAGTGAAAGAGGCTTGGCAGTAAGTTTTGTCTTGTGCAGGTAAAACAAATAATCTAGTATGACTAAAGTTTTAAGAGTTTTCCTTTACTGACTACAGTTGTGACCTATTGGAGCAGCCCAATTACAGTCGTCCTGCTGAAGTCAACGATTCGAAGGTCTCCCTCACTTTTAGACCCTTTCAAATCATCTCACTCCTTTTACGGATATTTTAAGCCAAATCAAATGGCAGATGCTGGGTGGTTGTATTCTTAAATTGTTATAATTAGCCTTTTATTATCAACCTTGATATTAACATTTTTAATGCCATTTAAAAGTTTATTTTATAATGTAATTTTTTTTTGGTAATTTCTGTAAATTGAGAAAATTAAAGTTGCATCAACAGAAAGATTGTCTGGCAAGATTACTGTATCAAATTCAACAAGTGTGGAATGTGGCTCATACCATAAAACAGGAGAAAGGCTTTATAAACCAAACTTTTATTTTTCCTCCTTTCATAAAATATAGAAAGTTTAAAATACATCTCCGGTAGTTTATCAGCCTTATGGAAAGATTTCTCATCCTGCACAGCAACACCTTTGCTTAGGCTCTGCAAATGTAATATTTACATACATATAAATGCTTGCAAATATCTTGATATGGTCATGGTCACTGATGGTAAGAAATGATCCTAGGTTGCAGTGTTGGTCTTCTTTTGAGGTTTGGTGATGCCTTTGGCTTTAATGCTTGCCTTCCAGTCCACACGCTACTCTTGTGATTTTAGTTCTGCTCTTCTGCAGCCCTGAGGGGAACTCATTTCAGTTAAACATTTTTTTGCCTTACTGTGAGCAAACTGTAAACACCTGAAATAAATGCTCACCACCTCTCCGTTGAGCTGCTCTTTCTGCATGCTTTATCTTATGGGCTATTTTCGACTCGAACCCAGTCTTGCTAGTATTCTGCTTCTGTGTGCTGTGCTGCATAGCTGCATAGCCCTTTTCTTTTTCAGCCCTTGGCTCCTTTTCCAGTGTTTCTTTTTTTAAAATTCTTTCAGTTTGTTTCATTTTTGCACCCTGAAAAGACATTATTAGATTATACAGTGTAGGTAATGTAAGATACACCAAATCCAGGTTACTTTATTAGGCGGTTTAATCTCACCTTCTTTGAACATTTATAGTCATATTCATCCTTCTGTATTTTTCTCTTTGTCTTGGGGGATTTGAAACCTGAATTGTGAACAGTCATCAGTAACTGATGTTTCATTACAGTAAACCGCTTCCATTAGATTATCAATAAGAAGTGATGTATAATAAATTACCTTTAGGGACCATTGGCCCAGGATCACCCTGAAAGTAACATGGAAAAAAATATGATGTAACTACCATCTTGTAGGTGTTGAGCCTTTTTGCAGGTTAAAGGTCAAGTTCCTAACCTTAAACCAAATAGTTCTTCCATTGTGGTCCCTTACTGAATTCATCCCATCCACATAATAACACTGCAGCCAGGCTTCAAATTCTGTGTAATCTCTCTTCTCTGGGTCATAACCCTTTCCACCTAAAAGATTATTAAACATGAGAAACATAAAGGTAATGCACAAATATACCTTTTCTGGTTTACATGTAATCAAGCCTTTTGCACTTACACAGACAACAAACACAAATATTAATATCCTGTTGGTATATTAAGAAGACACCACTGGCCACTTTCTCCCACTAATTCTCAATGTACAACCTGTGTCATTGGCCATTCTTATGAAATTTGGCTTTGGTTTAACACTTGGACTAGGCATGACTCTGAACTTCATGGAGTCCATCTTATCCTCGTTTCAAAAACTGATCTTAAATACAGCTGATCTAAAACAGTTGTACTAGAGTTGGCATTCTCTTGCTAAACAATGGTTCACATTGTGTAAAAAGTGTCCCACATAGTGCATATTTTACCAAGGCTGACCACCTCCAGAGGCACTGTGTGACAGAGTGAGAGGAGGTCTGACTTTGACTTCCTTGTTCCACCCTCAGAATTCTGAATATTAGAAAAAAAAAAAAAGTTATACAATGGCTGTTATACAAGGCATGATCAAAGCCTCCATCACAACAGATTTGTACCTCTGTGTTTTCCTCTGTAATCATTGTCTTATCTTCATCTTTCAACTCAAGTTCCTCTAGCACAGTCCTTGCCTTCATAAAAGGAGGAATACTTAATCTGAATTGGAAACAAAGGGCCAAATAAGACATCTTTGTTATTTTGCATGTGTTCAAGACAGTGGCACAGATTTAATTTTAGCCTTGTTGGGGGACAACGTTGCTCTCACCAGTCAATGTAACTCTTCATTAAATAAAATATGATATGCTACACAGGGAATGCCAATAAATTATTTCAAACCCAAAACAAACAAACATTCTTAACTTAAATAATTTGATTTGGTAGTAGTATATTTCAAACAAACATCTTCACATTAGAATAGTTCACAATGCTGACACCCCCCCTTTCAAGATGTAAGTTTGGGAAAAAGGACAGCCCGAGCACACACAGATCCCAGCCATACAATGGCTACATTGCATTCTATAGTAAGAGCTACTATATATTACTTGCAGACGGTGTGCAGGTGTTTTATTGAACGCTGAATGATACTGAGTTACAAACTCAAATGACCTGTGCAGAATTTCTGCTCGCAAGTAGTTCCCAATCCCGTTGAAGTACTTCTGATTTAACAGAGCTTCACAGATGGGCCTATCAAATGCCTTGTCTGCAAGACGGGACAAAACATTCTCCCTGAAAGATAAAACATGCAGAATATGCAATTAGCGTCAAATTACATTTAGTACAGTATTTTTTTTTTACATATCTGTTTCAAAGCCAGTACGATGACACCTGATTTTGTGACGTTAACTATTTTAGACCACACCTGAAGCTCTCATACTGAGACATGACGCATGGTCCTCTGTCTCGCTGCCAGGACCCACTGGGTTGCCAGCTGCCAAATCTGCGAGCGTCTACGAAGGTCAGTGCTCTTTGTGGGTCCTCATTGGTGTAGAAGCGCAAATGTGCATGCTTTGGCAGCTCTTCCACTGTAGTAAACCGGAAAAATCCTGACATTCCAAAACGAAAGACCACATCCATCGACAGCTGGCATTTATCTGCTTTTGCTTTGCTTTTAGTGACGGATGTGAGCGTGAGTTTGACTTCCTTTCCTCTGGATACCGCACTGATGCAGTAGGCATCGCTGGCAAAAGGCACCACGGGCCCTTTGCTAATCTCAGATTTCTCCACAGCTCCGGTAAAAACTACATCTGCACACACTCTGTTCACAAATAGGCTGGCCAAGTGAAGCTCTGGACCCTCTGGCATCGTGCTGTGGAAAGTAAAACTAGAGTAAGAGCTCGATACAGGTCGAGCCCATAACCTACCCAGTGAGTCCCACTGACATATTGCTGCGGGTACTCAAACATGATAAACAGCTCAACAGTTTTATTATCGTGACCGTGGTTGCTAAATTGCTTTTTTAACAAAGGGCTATGCTGATACAAACTGTCAAATTAACAGTAGCTCGCAGACTAACAAATACCGAAGTTAACATTGTAATGTACTCTAGAATTGCGATGTAAACACTGTATGTGGTGCTATTGCACAACCAAACGTACCCTTTCCTGCAAGATGCTAGGTAGGTAGTTGGTTTTCCTATTTGTCCACCTTAGATAGTATAATCCTTGAGAATGGCCAGGAAGGTAATCTGACATGTAGCCGGAAACTGGGGGCCGACGGGAAATGTATTTATTTTTATATTTTTGCCGATCGGGCGTAGACTTACGGTCAAATTAGCTACTTAAATCATTAGGTGTTGCTGAAGTAGTGAAATATATTAAAGTTGTTAATTTATTTAAATTCTATTTACAAGAAATAATGTAATTATAACCTTGAAATCCCGGCCAGTTTGGAAGTAGTTAGTTCCATAAGCGCAAAATTCGGTGATTCTCAAGTCAGAATAACATTTACATTTACCTGACGCTTTTATCCAAAGCGACAATTATGACTGAGTACAACTTCAGCAATTAAGGGTCTTGCCAACAGTGGCAACTTTGCAGTGGTGTGGTTTGAACCAGCAACCTTCCATTTACAAGTCAAGTACCTTAACCACTCAGCTGTATGTAGTTTTGTTTTCTATCTCTTCTATGGTTTTTGACATTGCTTATTCAATTTTCAAATATGTTTTTGATTTATTCATCTTTGAAATGCCCAATTGCACTCAATTCAAAATGACTAAATCTAAATCTAACTGATGTACCCACAAATATGTTGCTCTAAAATATATATATATATATGTTGTTTTTTTTTAACAGAATCATACACATTGTATAAGTAAAGCACCATTTACCATTCACAAAATGGATTTCTTCATTCAAATTCCATTGACCAGCTCTAGTATCATAACATGAATTCAGGCTTTCCATACAACATGCACAAAAACAAATAAAAGTGTGTCTGTGACAAAAAGTAAAAAATTGCTGCATACTGTTCCTGTCAGATATGCTGTAAATATATTTATAATATTATATATACACAATACACAGTTGATTCACTGCAGTGCATTCATCATGGCTTGAGCTTGCTTGAGTTCTGGAAAGCAAATTAAAAAGTTCAAAAGTGTTAGTGTTATGCAGATATAAACTGTTAATTCACATAATATACACATACATATACATAATAGATGAAAGAAATACAAATCTGTACATGAAAACTACTGTTACTCTATGATAATTTATTTAGCATATAATTACTTTAACATGCTCCTTGATACCTGTTAATAGCACTCTGAACTTGTCTGCAGTGACAGAGACTACAGTGGTCGCTGTGGAGCCAGACTCTGGATGCTGAGCCTGGAGCCTCAGCTGCACTATAGGCTCGTTCACCTCCATCAGTTCACTGGAGCTCAGAGTGTAATCCACCCTCCAGTTCACTGCTTCCAGACGACCTACTAAATACATATGACCTACTAATAAAAGGCCACTCATTTGGGGTGCACAGGTCCACAGCATGTGCTCAGTGTCAGGCAAGCAGCATGCACTCTGTTCTATACTTACAGCGCAGACTACTCTGTTTCAGCTTCTCCTGCAAGGCTGAATGCTTGTCTTCATAGGATTTACACAGTCCCGTGGTGTGCTCTGCATGATACAGGCCATCAGTAACTTAATTCCCATGTAGTTTAGCTCAGATCTGTGCAAAAAATCAACTTCACAGTTCCTAGTATGTAAACTATACTAAATATTACCAGTTTAACTGCACTGGCTTCACAAATAACAGTAACCAGATTCCAGAGTGTTCTCACCTTTAGGCAAGCCTAGCTGCTGAAGTTCACTGGACAGAGATTCACTGTCAACATCATGCTTTGCAGCACTAGAGAGAATAAAGCTCAGCACTGCAACACTAGCTTTAATATCTCCAGTCTCTGGGACAAGGACAGAGATAGTCAGAATTAAAAAAAACAAAAAAACAATCAGTGTTAATGGCTGCAAGATATGGTTTATGCAAGAAAAGTGACAAAAGTAGCTTAAAAGTAGCTTTTTCATGTTTAAAAAAACATGAAAAATTTGCAACTCACCAAATTTTGCATCAGAGGTTAGCTTTGAGACTTTGTCATACTGAGGAAAAAAGGTCACACATTATGCCTTTGCTAAAATGTATGACATCACTAGTTAGCTAGCTATAATTAAGACCTTAAACTTACATCGATGTCTTCGTCGAAGAGGTCTCTTATGACTTGTACACAGAGTAATTTCATTTTGACACTTGACTGTGGTCCGAGAAAATAAAACATTCTGTCATGAGTGGCTCAATGTTACTAAGAGAACGAGCTAGCTAGCTAACTAGCTAATGGATTTAGACTTTAGGTATCCTAGGGAACTAGCTAGCTAGCCAAGTTAGCTAACCGACGCTATTAACGACTGACATGTGATATGCATCTATGGCTATAGAAAATGAAGGAAAGACGTTACTCAACTATTCGTGCTAACGTGCTGATTTCAGCTAACACCCAGTCCGGACAGTCCAAATCTCCACAAAATCGGAACCTCTGAAAATACAGAAACAAGTTAGCTAGCTAACTATAAGACTAGCAAGGTAGCTAACCTAACAAGCTACAGCTATCTAATTTGAAAGGTTCAGTCCGCTAACTTAACTGCGTTTATAAGACACTGCTTTGCAGACGCATCATTAAGGGAGAATATATCTCCATTAAAGAAAAAACAAATGCATAAAACAATATGAGCAAAGACTCACCATGATATCTTGTAATCCAACTCAGTTTATGGCTCTTCTTCTGTATCAAAATGGATTAGAATGGCTATGTCTAATATTTTCTATATCCCCACCTATGGTCAATAAGTGTACGACAGTGTTGACTTTCGTACACAACAGATGCCACAAGGATAGAGTGTGCAGCGAATTTAATCTGTTCATTATCTTCATAAATGTACGTTGAATAATAGTCATTTTTGCTTTAAAGACTGTAAAATTAGTTATGTATAATAAGTTATAATCCTTCACTGCAATCCATAGTTATGTATAATAAGTTGCAATCCTTCACTGCAATACATCCACTTCTAAAAAGCACGTGGAAAGTGTCTGACCCGTAGGTACCCGTCTAGTTTTTTGTGACTTTTGACAATCATTTGATTTTCTTAGCTAAATATCTGAATATCAGTTTGAACGAAGATGAGTGAATTATCCAGCCAATACTGAAGCTGACTGGTGAGACTCATCAACAATAGGTTATCCTATAAGTACTACCATGTCAAACTACACACTTTATGCACAGAACACAACTGATAATAATAGCTTCCAAACTAATCCCACATTGTTAAAACCACATATAGAATAGAAAAAAAATTCACACTTGTAAAATATCACATGTAATTTCATTTGTTTTGTGACATGTTCATGTTATATAATATATGGAACATTCACATATTTTCTGAATAAGACGTGTGAAATGTTTCATATTTATTTGTAATTTACACATACAATTTATATCTTTTTTTTTTTGCGTTTTTTTTTTCACAGAGTTACCACTTTATATATTTTATTTACTGCTCTGCTGAAAATCTAGATACCAGTTTGTTTGGTTGTTTGTTTTTTAAAGGCAATAGGTGTTTTACATTTGGACACAGCATAACTTAGTACTTGCATCCCACATAGTCACATCAAGTCAGGTTTATTTAACATATGCACAAATGTCCAGGACAAGTGAATGATTAAATTACTTCCAATAGTAAAAGAAGGTATCTGCATAGAATAGTATATATATAATATATGCACCAAACATCACAGATGTGTTGAGAAATAGGAAAGTAACCTTCACTGTGACTGCTATACTAGAACATAAATAGATAATAAATATGCAAATGTTTGGCAAAATATATAAATAGCAGTATTATGTAAACAAGATATACAGGTGACATTGTGAATTGACCATAAGGTGACACATGAAAATGACTAGCAGTTTTGATACAGGTTCCCTTGCTTCCAGGCACTACCACCCAACCTCATAAAAGGCGCACACTTGTCATGGCTCTCTTTTCTCTGGACAACCTGGTAAACATGCATCTCATCACATAACATCACACAGTCACGGGGTGTCTTATATTGTCCTGATGAAAGGGCTGATCATCTGCCCTCATTCCATACCCAGAGAAAGACGCATCAACATGAATGAAATAGGAATGATTCTTACATTTACATGATTGATTCTGAATGATTCTGATAACAGATTTTAATTTTAATTTTATGATCATGTGTTACATATGGGATTATGGGGGTGTTGAATTGTTGCTATTTTTATTATAACTATTGATCTTAGAATAGGTACATTGCCTATGACAGTGTAGCCTATTCTCTAATATGTATTTAGATAAATTGCATACATTCTAACTGGTCCTGGATTTTAATAGGTAATAACCCCTTTAGTCTGCAAGTGCGAGCGGCAGGTATTTAATGCACAATATAAAAAGAAGAGCAACAGTGACAGCTGTGTACATCTTACTTACTTTGGCACTGATGTTAACCATGGAAATGAGTCAAACCAGGGGCATTGTTAGGGGTGGGCTTTTAAAGTCTTAAACCCTGAATGTTTTGATACCATCCCAAAATGTTTTCCATCTCAGGTTTAGAACAATAAATGCTCCTCCCCTTAGGCCACCTACTCACCAAAACAGAAGGCATGAGACAGATGACATGGACATGTGTTTGTTTGTTTTTTTCCCAAAAGCAGGATAAAAAAGGATGGTGAAGGGGAATTTGCTACAGTTCAGGTTATTGAAGGACAAACAAAGCAACTAATATATAGATTTTAGTTACTTAACTAAAATCGTAGCTAAAGATTTATTTTTACTCTTAGATGAGAAAACATGAACCGACACCATTCTGTTGCTGTACACTCGCAGCCTTATATAACTGTGTTGTTATAATGTTAGCCCTCTTCACTGTGAAACAAACCTGTTTGGTGATGTTATAAAAGTATATATGGCTTGGTCAAATTTACATTTATGGCATTTAGCAGATGCTCTTATCCAGAGCACCTTACAAAAGAGCTTTGTCATACTCACAGAATGCCTCCTAGCCAGTACTGCGATGGCTGTAGAACGTGCGGAAAAAGAAAGCAAAGCTGCTGGTTGAGGTAGCACTGTCAGGAATACAATAAAAACAAACCCACATGGTGACATTATCTTGGTAACCAAATAGGAAGCAAACACACAGAATTACGTGGCTCTCGGTGCCATGTGAACAGTGACACTTACATGGAGTGGGAAATCATGACATACCCCACCCCCTTCAATACACTGGTCATGTAATGCATCTGAGGTCGTTAGGCTTCGAAGCAAGAAGGGACCATGTGGTAAGACCACTGAGGCAAATGTTCCAGATCAGGATCAGTGGCAGGAAAGGAGCATAGATGGGCACTGAGACGGGAACAGAGACCAGGCCTAAAACAGGGACCACAGAACAATCATGAGCCAGGATAGGAGCTGCACATGGATGTGGGAATGCCACAAAAGCTGTAGATGAAATAAAAGATGGGCCTGGGACCGAGGCTGGAGATGGAACAAGAAACAAGAAACAGGGATGGACAGGGACCTGGAGCTGTGGCCAGAGATGGGAACAAGATGGGAAAAATGAGCAATGGACTGGACATGGGATTGAATAGGAGGCTGGACAGGAAGCAATATGATAGCAGGAGTAATGTGCTGAACAGTAGATGGGACAACTGGTGGAGTAGGGAACTGAACAGGAGAGTGGATGACATAAGATTGAACAAGAGACAGTATAAAAGGGAGCATAGGGACAGGAACATAGTCACACACAGAGATAGGGAAGATATCAAGGCTGAACTCAGGGCGTTTGGGAGGCAGCAGAGCAGCGATAACACACTCGGCGTATGCGGAAAACCTTTGTGAGTGGTTGAAGAAAGTCTTGGCTGTAAAACGGTAGGTGGAGCTCATTATTACTATAAATGGATGCAAAAATTGGAGGAACGCTTTTTACGGCGTTTAAAACCGTCATACGTAATGAAAAACAATGACGTATTTTGCAGGGTAAAAACACCCAATAGGACGCTTTTTTTCGCCGTAAATCGAATATAAATGAAGATAAAATGAAAACTGCATGTCAGTCACTCCTTTTAGGCTTATGTTTTCTCACCGTTTTCTGTTCGTGGACGATTCCTAGATTAACCTTGAGACAAGGTAGGATCATATTACTTTGCCGTTTTGATCCGCTAAAATACCCTGTATGACGTATTTTGTGCATGCTGTTCTTTTAATCTCTTTAGCCTATTATTATTATTATTATTATTATTATTATTATTATTCCTCGCAAAATTCTAAACTAGGCTATTTTTCCATTTTAGGATTACAAGCCATTTGTGTTTATAGAAAGATCAAATATAAGATTCTAGTTTAATATATGAGATGGTTTTAATGTCTTTATTAAATCTTACAACTTATTGCAGATAATCAGTACTGTGATGTCATTTTTTCATAATCAGTATAAAGCATTTCTAAACATTTTTGTTCAGGTGATTTAGATTTCCAAATACCCTACATGAAAAATGTAAGTCATACAGTTTTGTACAGTCGAGGGGGATCAAAGATCCTCTTTGTTGGTGGGTCAAATTATGTTTTAATGGTGGATGTCAACACCGATCATATTATAGAGGTAAGCATTTGATTCATGTGATCGCCACTTCACTTACATTTACATTTTTATTTATGGCATTTAGCAGACGCTCTTATCCAGAGCGACTAACAAAACTGCTTTGTCATTTACTCATAGAATACATCCAAGCCAACAGAGTAGGTTAGAGTCCAATATACCAATGATCTAGAATACTGTAGAAATACAGGGATCACTGCTGATGCCTAGAAGTACAAAGTGCATAAGGTCTATCTTAGACAATGATAAGTGCAATAAACAATAAGTACTAGAGTTTGTTAGACAACATCAATGTAATAAACAATACCCTACAATAAGTATTAGGTTAGTTACTCAATATAGGAGCAGGGTCAGTGGTCATTTAAATATTCCACTTCAGACAATGTAACATGGTCAAACCTATCCTGTTATCACATTAGCCATTATAAGGAATGCTTGTATTAAAAAGTTTAATTCATAAATCAAAAGGAATGTGTTTTAGAGTTTCTTACAAATGAGGGGATTGTAAAATATTTACAGGTTTTGTAGTAGTAACATTTTTGTTTTACAATTGATATGTTTATGCATGTGATATTTTGTTATACAAGCAACAGAAACAGTAGACTTGAATTCATGATATTCCAGAAATGTATAATAATTTTCCCTATAGAACATCAGTCTGGCAGCTAACATTGATCACCTTTGTGAGGTATGTAGACCTATTTTGGAAATACAGAACATGATTTATCATGCTGGGAACATTTCAAAATCTTATTCAAGAATAACCATATTTTTAAAATCCTGTGGATATTTCTTATGGCTAAAAATACCTGTAGAATCTGGAGTGGGTAGTGTCAAGACTTTCCACCACAATGCAATGCAAGTTGAAACATGTAAAACAAATATTTTTCAATTGTTGACAAAATTAGTCTATGTTTACATCGTCAGTTAATTAATTACTTTTGAATAACAACTAATTACATTTTTCAGAGTTCTTCTGAAAATATGGTAACAGTAATTGAGGAGCTTCAGGATTGCCTTTTAGTTTGTGGGACAAATGGAGAACAACCAAAGTGCTGGAACGTGGTACGTTAAACTTCTTTGTGCCACACATAAAATCTATCGACCCTCTTCAGTCACCAGTTTCTTTTGGACCTAGTCTATCCTTGCTGTTCAATCAAACAATTATTTATCCCCTCATAGTATCCCAGTGAGAACAATCACACTAGTAAGGTCTTGGAAAGTGTTGATGGCATTTGCATCTCTCCTCACATATACTCACAGAACTCCTTGACTCTTGTGGCAGGTATGTATATGACTTCTTGCATGTCAAGGTATTGCATAAGAGACAGCATGGACAGGACAGACCCCATGGTACATGTTTACTTATATCAATATATATTGGTGCATTAAGGCTCCAATGAAACAAACTCAGTTTCAGTTGAAATAATTCAAATTTGTTTTTATGTTTCAAAGCATAATCTTTTTCTATAATACCTCATTTAGGGTAGACACACCTGTGGCATAAATTCACAGCTTTGCATAAAATAAAATAATGTTGCTGTATTATATAGTGTGCTGGGTTATTGCAAATAAGGCACTAGTCATAGTGTAAAACACAATAATAACAGTGCAGTGCAAAGTACAGTGGAGTGCAATGTGAGTAAACAGTGACAATAAATGGTTTAGAGGTCAGACTTGCCAGTAATAAATTAGCTGTAATAATAATAACAACAGATTCATCTTGTTGTTATTAATCTCCACTGTTTGATTAGATGTTCCCATTCTTATGTAAAGTGGACTGTAAGAAGTAAGGTGATCTACCATGTATCTTTTTAGAAAAGATGAGCTAGTCAAAGACCTCACTTTTAATGTGCTATTTGATCTTGGCCCAATCTGTTCTGACTCAGTGATGACTATTGGAGCTTCTCTTGCAGTTTCTTAGGGGTAATTGCCAAATCCAAACTGCTGGCATGTGGAAAGCCTTAATGAACATCACTAAAACATTGTCTCAAAACCTTTCACAAATTACTTGACTCAACATATCCTTGAAGAGTAGAAAGCTAGCTTTACATTAAAGTCTTAGGATATAATTCTTGAATGACCTTAACCATAATCGCCAGTGTGTCGATATCATTTTCTTACTGTGGTGTACTGTATGGGTGCTTTGTCCAGATGGAGACCTTTATGCTGCAGCTCCTCTTTACAAGGATGGAACTTCATTACAGTTCAGACGGAAAGCTGGCAACAAAATCAACATGTGGATGTATGATGCATGGATTGCAGGTAGTTAATACACACACACACACCCCTGCACATAGATTTTCAAGTACTCGGATTTTTGTTGACAACAACTTTTCAAGGCTTTGTACCGCTCCTCCATTTGTTAAGCCACATATTTTTCACCAGGGCTTATCCATGTCTCTTTTTGGCCACAGTGCTTACAGCGCTCCAGTATGTTTTGAAATAACAGAGTCACTCACTTCTAACAGCATCATGTTTTAATCCAATTCACATGAACATTGTAATGGGTTGCCTATGAATATGTATGCTTTAATAAAGTGATAACTTCTTAATAGTGGTTCAGGTTGTTTTATTAAGGTTATCAATTTCTCACACTCCTCCAGAACCGACGTTCATCTCTGCCTTCTTTGCCAAGAGAATTGAAGACCCAATTAATGAAAAAATATATGTTCTTTTTCGAGAGAAAAACCCAGACAACAGCCCAGAGGCTGATCCTTGGCTCTCTAGAGTTGCCAGAGTATGCAAGGTATAGTTTGACTAGCAATATCCCTGTTCAATCCCATATATGAGTACAGCGGTATTTTCCTTTGAAACTAAATACTTTATACATAGCACAGGCAATGCATTACTTAATGCTGTGTCAAGAGGCTTGGAAGGCATCTGGTATGAACTTGGCTTGTAACATTAGAACACTGATCTGTTGTAACAGAAGTAACAGATGTAACAGAGCATTTATTTGTTGATTGTTTGTCTTTACAGACTGATCAGGGAGGGCCTAAGGGACTTCTTCAGAACATTTGGACATCCTTTCTTAAGGCTCGGCTTGTGTGTGCGATTCCCAGGGAGTCTTTGTATTTCAATCGTCTGCAGGATGCCTTTGTATTGCACTCTGAAGACTGGAGGGATTCACGTGTCTATGCTTTGTTCTCAAGCAGCTGGTATGTACAGCATGAAGGCACAAGGAGGCAGCTCTCCATGTAGCACCACCTCCTTCCAACAGTGTCAACAATAGCAATTTAGGCTCACAGATTCTAAGATAAAAATTTAAATACACTTTCTAACACACTTGCTCTAAAATATTCACAGTGTATTGGATTATTTTTGGATTATGTATTGGATCAAATCCTTGTTTGTTATAACATTGTTCACCTGTTAACCCATGTTACAGGAACTCTACAGCTGTTTGCATATACTCCTTAGCTGAGTTAGATGATATTTTTGAGAGTTCCACTTTCAAAGGCTACAGTGATGACATTCCCAATCCAAGGCCAGGAACTGTAAGAAACTGCCCATGACTTCTTTTACTCTTGAGTTAGTTCATTAACTCAGTTCACGCTGATGTCTTTCCATCAGTTATAGTAATTACTCTATATCAGTACAATTATAGTAATTACTCTATATCAACTTAAAGCACAGTAACTAATCTGAACTCTAAAGCAACATGATCTTGACCAAAATGTAGTGTCATTTGGTTTGTAAAGCAGTGAAAAACCCATGTCTAGGAAAAACCCGTGCTGTTTGTCTTTCTACTCAAGCAAATATTCACCCCACCCTACATCTTCTGATGCAGAAAAGAATTGCTTAGATTGATAGTTTCAGTCTCCACAAACCACTACATTAGTTGGACAAGTCATGTGTATATGCATTCTATTGTGACTTTCATTCCAACTGTTTTAACCTCCATGTTTGCACTTGGTGCCAATTCCTTAAATCTCAAATCATTCAAACGTGTATACATAAGTGATGTTCAGTAGCTATAACCACTGAGAGGAATTATTACTGTTGTCTTCTTTAATTTTCCAGTGTGTCAACAACAGTAAATCTCTGCCTATCCACACTATCACTGTCATCAAAAACCACCCAGAGATGACTGACTGGATACACCCTATACAGAAACACTCTCCTTTTTACATTAGTAATTACAATTATACCAAAATAGTAGTTGACAGGGTGCAGGCCGCAGATGAAAAAATGTACCATGTGATACTGCTTGCCACAGGTAGGGACTCCTGCATTTGTACTAGTTTTACACAGTTTTGTTTTCAGAAAGTGTTCAGACTGTCCCTCAAATTATTATTTGTATTTCATGCTCATTCATATGTGATCCTTATTTATTTATTATTAACATTTTTATAATCATGTAAATCAACTGCCATGATGTTTGAATCCTCAAAGTGAAATATTGAAAATGGAATATTAAAATTATTATGTTTCTGCTATGCATTATTTATTGATATTGTGATTAGATTTACTTCATAAAGACCAACATTTTATATATATAATATATAATATGAGGTTTTTTTTTCAATTACAGCCACTATATGTCTTAATACTTACAAGAATTTTCCAGCAAATAAAGTCTTTTAATACTGTGGTCATCCAGTTGTTTGTAACCTCAGAATGCATAATTTCAGTCAGCCTCAGATTTAATCATCTAAAGTTGTGTGTGTGTGTGTGTGTTTTCTTTCAGACACTGGCATGATCCATAAGGTTCTGGAGGATGATTCTAAACCTTTCATTATTTCTGAGACACGTCTACTTAATGGCTCAGCCCCTGTGCAGTCTATGAAACTAAATTCTGAAAAGGTACAAACCTATTCTTTAAATGGTGGTATGAATCTGTTTCACTTTTTCCACAAAAAAACATTAAAAAATCTCATGACATTCAGGAAAAAAAGCAGTTTAAAGGTGCACAGGATTTTAAAAATATTTCTGTATTTACATATTTGTACAATAAATAAAATAATCTAATAATCTAATAAATTATCTAATAATCTTTAGTGTTTTAAAAAATAATTGTATTATCACAAATATTTTCAGTTTATAATGCAAAGCATTTCGACTAAAGATCAAAGTATAATTCTGTGTAGGAATTTGATGAATATCTTTACTTTAAAACTATATAATAGGTTAAATTGTTATATCATTTTAATTTTTATGAATTGTGTTGTTATTCATGTAGAGGCATTACAGTGGTAATGCATTCACTCTTCCTATTAATGACCCCACCTTCCCCAGAGAAAGCTGTTCATAGGTTACCCTGGACAGCTGTTTGTCTTAGACCTACAGAGGTGCCAGGACTATAATACTTCGTGTCAGGATTGTGTTCTTGCCCGTGACCCATACTGTGCTTGGACTAAAAATGGATGTACCTCACAAATCAGGTATGTTTTCTCAAGTTTGTTGTGAACACTAAAAGCTCCCATTGCATTTATGTGTCCTTGAACTGTTCTTAAAACATCAGAATTTATACCAAAATAAGAATTTAAATGAAAAAAAAAAGTTACTGTATCATTTTAACTGCAGAGGGGGCACTCAAAACATTGCCACTGGTAAGACACATGTATGTCCTACAAATCCAGGTATGATTTTGCATTAAAGTCCTTCTAATAAAAGTAGAGTGCACTTTGTATGTTATATGTAATGGGTGCTACATGAAATTACATAAATAGTGTTTATTCTCCACAGCTCCAAATGCAGTGAGAACCAAGCGGCATGTACCATCGTTATTGGCATCTTCCTCAATAATAGAACACACTGTGCCCCATGGCTTTCCCTTCTACCTCTCCTGCCCTATCATGTCCCACCACGCCACCTACACCTGGATGCACAAAGGTGAGAGAATCTCCTGCCAGCAGACTGAGACTGACTGCCTCCATCTCATACCAGCAATTGGAGCAGGTGACTATGGAACATACAGATGTGAAACAAGGGAGCGTGACTACAGTCAAGTGGTTAAAGAATATCACCTGGGTGTCTTCTGGTCTGTAAACAACGGGTTTAGACTGACAGAGCAGAAAGAACCGCTGCTGGCTGTGTGGGCTGCTCTTCTTTTTATACTGCATGTGTAAAGTATGAGTATGAGTCTGAATTACACATAGCATGGCACAACCCTGGTTAGACTGTTAGTCACTCTGTCAGTGAAGTCATACTCTTGCAAAAGTGATACTCCCTTATTTATTGTTGTGGTTGTTTGGCAGATACTAGAATAACTGAAATATCTTGCTCAGGGCTCATATTTAAATAAATACAACACAGGATTTAAGCAGTCATAAAATGTTTTTTTGTCATTGTATTAGTAGGTTACATGTTTGTCTAATTATACCATGGACTCTGGACAAAAACCCAAGGTTCCTTGGAACAGTAAGTAAGTACCGAAAGGTGCAGTGGTAGTTCAGTGGGTAATGTACTGGACTTATAATCAGAAGGTTTCTGGTTCAAGTCCCGTTGCCACTGTTGGGCCCCTGAGCAAGGCTCTTAACCCTCAAGTTGCATTCAGGCATAATTGTAAGTTGCTTTGGATAAAAGTGTCAGGTAAATGTAATAAGAGCAGTATGTAGCTAATTATTTTTCATGAAAGTGCTTATTACTTTTTCTTCTATAAAGTGCAGTGCACATGAGATTCAAATATCTTTGCAGTCCTTAAATTACCCAGTTTATGCTCCACATGGGGGTGGCTATGTTTAAAATAGGTTTAGTACAGAATCTCTGAAACATCCAGGCCACTAGGTATCACTATAATGGCTATTTCAAATTGTGAAGAAAAATCGTTGGAAAAACTGACTTATTGCTCCTTTAAACATTATTGAAATGACAGAAAATAACTTAATTTGCAGTTGACAAGAACAAGAGTACCCTCAACTTCAAACTATTAAAACTACAAGCAGAACAAATTATGGAGATAGTGTTGTAAAGAAATTGGGTTTTTGATTAAGTAGGATTTTGAATGGTGAGGCAGAATAACCCAAAATGGACAATACCAAAATTTTGGGTGTGATGGCATGGATCTGTGTTACTGTAAAGACGGTGAAGCAAGGATGGAGGCTGAGCTATTATTTTTTGTGTGTGGCACGAACACCATTTTGTGCTAGGATGACTTGTCAACGTAACAACGTAATCAATTACGTAAATACGTCGATTTACATGTTGCTATGAAGCAAGACTGTTGCGCCCATTCAAAATATGGATACCCCCAGAGGAAAAACTACAAACTCATCCACGATCTTTAAAATCTTATTTTGCTTGCATACTGCATACTGATTTGGGGCCCAATCAATACATGAGTTGTATGTTGGAGGCTATTTCGAACACGGGTTCCTTTTTTTTCTCACGTTTGTTAAACGTCCTCACCTGTGTCTTGTTTCCCCAGTCACTAGTGTGTGTATGTATTCTCCTTTGTTGTTTCTTTTGGTTGCTGGTTGTTTCTCGAGTTTGTGTTTTGCTGTGTATGAATGAGTACTAGAAATGACTCCCGTGAATGTTCATGCGCTGTTGCCGTTTATGTGTATGTGCTTGAGTATTATGGACTGCTTTGTCTTTGTTTGTATTACTTTGTTTTAACTTTTGGTTTCATTGAATGGTTTTGTTTGAAAAGCTCAACAATATTTTTTTAAAAAGCTCAACAATATTTTATTATTTATTACCTGGTTCGTGTAGGTTTCGTTAATCAGTTTTCCGTTTCTAATCCTAAAACAGAAGAATGAAAAATGACCCCTTATCTTTGATTCATCCACTGAATCGGAAATGAAAGAAACGAGAAATGGCTCATTTTGTTTTTTATGCACAAGAAAGCAGAAAAACAATTAATCCGAATTTTTATTATGTCTACAAAATAAACTTAAAAAAAGTTAAATGCCATTGGCCAGCCTGTGAGGTCACTTATTTTTCTGCAAAGCCCTCCAGTTAAATTAAGTCCTTCAATTGCTATGTCCAGATATAAGCTAGCATTGCTTAACAATAAAAAATCATGTACAAGCTGCAAGACATTTACATCATTATATATGAAACACTTGTGTGTTTATTTGCAATTATTAAAAGAAGAGAGAGGCCTGCATCTTTTTCAAAATAATTGAAAAAGTTATATTTGAACAGAGATTTTTATTTAATTGGTTAAGATCTTATGAATTTCAATCTGGTTTTTGGAAAGCACGCTCTACTGGAACGTGCTTACCTTTTTAAACTGATCTTATTATGAGTGAGATAGATAAAGGGAATTTGTGTGATATAGTAAAGTTAGGTCTGCAGAAGCCATTCGAGACTGTTGACCACGATATTATATTACTTAAGTTAAAAGCTAGGGGTTCTAATGATTTAGCAGTTAAGTGGGTTGTTTCTTACCTGTACGGACAAAAACAACAGGTTGATGTAGGGGGTACATTATGCTTTCCTAGAACTACTAGTTGTGGAGTATTTTGTGTCCTTGTTTTTTTTCACTCTTTTATATATTAATGATTTAAAATATGCATGTTTGTGTAAGTTACTTTTGTGTACAGTACAATTGTGTGCAATTCTATTTTCTCATAAAGAGAAGAGTGTTGTAGTAAGGTCTAAAAGTGCCAGACAGAGTTATATTAATAGAGTTATGTAAGGTGAATATGATTTTGCATGGGGTTGTTCCACAGTATTTTAAATATTATTTTGTGCAGGTGCAAGAAGTCTTTGGACTTTTTTGTTATCCTGGGCCGTTTCTGTTTTTATTATAGGCACCACATGGCATGTCAGTGTGAATATTGATTGTATAAAATATGAAATGGTCTAATAAAATCAAATCAAATTTTAGTTAGAGTGCAATGGCATACAACCAGCACTTTAGGCCAACCCACATTTCCCAATCAAAAAATGAATCATATGTTGGTAGACATAAATGCCATAATGAAAATTTGGTCAAATTTTTGTTTCTGCTTTCTTGTGCATAAAAAACAAAAAGTAAGCTGTTTCTCAATTCTCTCCAATTCAGTACATGAATCAAAGATATAGGGTCATTTTTAATTTTTCTATTTTAGGATAAATGTAAAACCAATTAACAAAATATTTTTAAAGACAAATATTAATGAGACAAGTTTTATTTTTATTTATATTTATTTTGGATAGGTTTATTTATTTTAGATAATAATCAAGATCTTTAGAATATCTTTAGACTAACAGACAACAAAATAATTGTTAGGTACCGCCCTACACAATTTCACTTATTTTAAGGACTTTTAGTGAAACTTAGTAGGTGTGAAAAGTGAGGACTTTGACCTTTGCAACACACATAGGGGAAACAAGTCCAAGGCAATGATCACAGAGCAAACAAAACTATAGAAACTGGTGTCAATGAACAGGTGGTGCCAGGGCAGAGCTGAAGCCTCTGTAAGCCAATCAGAACTGTAGAAACTGGTGTGGGGTCTCATTGTCCCTGCACATGATCCATCTTTAGAGTTTTACAGGTAAAGACACTGAGTTTTAAAGTAATAAGATATAGTTAAATTACAATGAGGTAGATACCATGTGTAAGTGATAAATGTAGTTTGATTAGCTGCAGTTCAAGTGAAAAGATATCGTCACTGTCTTAAAATTCGTACACATCTTGGATCTAGGCTTCCAAAAACTATACTTAAATAGAAATCTTCTAATACACTGTTATCTCACCTTTATTTGTCCCAACAAATCAATCACCAAAAGAGCTTTCTACAAACTGAAGAATATCAGTAGAATCTAAGCCTTAATGTCCTAATGAGAGCTATAGAATTTAGTCATGCTTTTATCTCAATCGCGGTTGATTACCTAATAGCTAACTGGACATCCCACAATTACCATTCAGTAGCTACAACCAGGACAAAGAAAACAGATTACATTACCCCAGTGCTAAAATCTCTACAAGGCCTTTCAGTTAGTTGACTTGAAAGCATTACTAGAATACAGATCACGGAATGGATTAGGCCCATAAACGACTAGGCCAGTAGGTCTTAGATCCATGAACACAAACCAGCTTGTAGAGCCTAGAAACCAAACCAAATACGTTGATGCAGCATTTAGCTCTTATACTACACATACCTGGAACCAACTCTCAAACTTAGATGTGCCCCCAATTCAGCAATTTTCCTGAGGTGTGAAATCTCAGGATGTATTATTTTATTTCATAATTGCACTTTAGTTTTTTAAAGTATATATTTTTTCTTGTTCCATTATGTGTATTTGTGACGAGTGCTCGAGTACCGCTGTCACAGGCTGTGCCTCCCCACGAGTCACATGATATGGCCTGCAGCGTGCAGGGGGTTCGTTTGTTTGCAGCCACACCCTCCGTGAGGGCGCAGACCTGTACAAGGTTTAAAGACGTTAGGTGTTTGTATGTCTGTTTAAACCGCTGTCAACGTGCACCTCTCCGTTGGTCATTGCAGCCCTGTAAATGTCAAACGTTTGTGTAGCTGTTATGCCTGTGTATATTGTCCGCAGTTATGTGTGAGTTATTCGTGTCTGTTGTAGAGTTGTAATACTGTCGGTGAACAAATGGCACAAACAAAGTAACGTGAACAGGGGCAATGACCAACAACCAAGCACACGCCTACAGCGGTTTAAATACAGATGACCTAAGACTAAACAAGGCGCAGGTGTGTGCTAAACCTCATGATGTGGTTACAAACGAGACACACAACTCCCACTGCACGCGGCGGGCCGTAACCACGTGACGGTGAGAGGGGAGCGTTACAGTATTGTTCTTTAAATCAACTGTATTTAATTTTATTACATTACACTTTCTTATCTTGTAATACGCTTTATTATAATTTTATTCTGCTATGTCTGTGTTAAAGCACTTTGAATTGGCATTGCCATTGTGTATGAAAAGTACTATACAAATAAACTTGCTGTGCCTTGCTTCTGGGAACACTGTAACTGTCATATGGTCTGGCTGATCCTTCTTCCCATCTCAGGTTGTTTGGCTATTCTTTAGAATAACAGACAACAAAATAATTGTTAGGTACCGCCCTACACAATTTCACTTATTTTAAGAACTTTTAGTGAAACTCAGTAGGTGTGAAAAGTGAGGACTTTGACCTTTGCAACACACACAGGGGAAACAAGTCCAAGGCAATGATCACAGAGCAAACAAAACTATAGAAACTGGTGTCGATGAACAGGTGGTGCCAGGGCAGAGCGGAAGCCTCTGTAAGCCAATCAGAACTGTAGAAACTGGTGTGGGGTCTCATTGTCCCTGCACATGATCCATCTTTAGAGTTTTACAGGTAAAGACACTGAGTTTGAAAGTAATAAGATATAGTTAAATTACAATGAGGTAGATACCATGTGTAAGTGATAAATGTAGTTTGATTAGCTGCAGTTCAAGTGAAAAGATATCGTCACTGTCTTAAAATTCGTACACATCTTGGATCTAGGCTTCCAAAAACTATACTTAAATAGAAATCTTCTAATACACTGTTATCTCACCTTTATTTGTCCCAACAAATCAATCACCAAAAGAGCTTTCTACAAACTGAAGAATATCAGTAGAATCTAAGCCTTAATGTCCTAATGAAAGCTATAGAATTTAGTCATGCTTTTATCTCAATCGCGGTTGATTACCTAATAGCTAACTGGACATCCCACAATTACCATTCAGTAGCTACAACCAGGACAAAGAAAACAACTAACATTACCCCAGTGCTAAAATCTCTACATGGCCTTTCAGTTAGTTGACTTGAAAGCATTACTACTAGAATACAGATCACAGAATGGATTAGGCCCATAAACGACTAGGCCAGTAGGTCTCTTAGATCCATGAACACAAACCAGCTTGTAGAGCCTAGAAACCAAACCAAATACGTTGATGCAGCATTTAGCTCTTATACTACACATAACTGGAACCAACTCTCAAACTTAGATGTGCCCCCAATTCAGCAATTTTCCTGAGGTGTGAAATCTCAGGATGTATTATTTTATTTCATAATTGCACTTTAGTTTTTTAAAGTATATATATTTTTTTCGTTCCATTATGTGTATTTGTGACGAGTGCTCGAGTACCGCTGTCACAGGCTGTGCCTCCCCACGAGTCACATGATATGGCCTGCAGCGTGCAGGGGGTTCGTTTGTTTGCAGCCACACCCTCCGTGAGGGCGCAGACCTGTACAAGGTTTAAAGACGTTAGGTGTTTGTATGTCTGTTTAAACCGCTGTCAACGTGCACCTCTCCGTTGGTCATTGCAGCCCTGTAAATGTCAAACGTTTGTGTAGCTGTTATGCCTGTGTATATTGTCCGCAGTTATGTGTGAGTTATTCGTGTCTGTTGTAGTTGTAATACTGTCGGTGAACAAATGGCACAAACAAAGTAACGTGAACAGGGGCAATGACCAACAACCAAGCACACGCCTACAGCGGTTTAAATACAGATGACCTAAGACTAAACAAGGCGCAGGTGTGTGCTAAACCTCATGATGTGGTTACAAACGAGACACACAACTCCCACTGCACGCGGCGGGCCGTAACCACGTGACGGTGAGAGGGGAGCGTTACAGTATTGTTCTTTAAATCAACTGTATTTAATTTTATTACATTACACTTTCTTATCTTGTAATACGCTTTATTATAATTTTATTCTGCTATGTCTGTGTTAAAGCACTTTGAATTGGCATTGCCATTGTGTATGAAAAGTACTATACAAATAAACTTGCTGTGCCTTGCTTCTGGGAACACTGTAACTGTCATATGGTCTGGCTGATCCTTCTTCCCATCTCAGGTTGTTTGGCTATTCTTTAGAATAACAGACAACAAAATAATTGTTAGGTACCGCCCTACACAATTTCACTTATTTTAAGAACTTTTAGTGAAACTCAGTAGGTGTGAAAAGTGAGGACTTTGACCTTTGCAACACACACAGGGGAAACAAGTCCAAGGCAATGATCACAGAGCAAACAAAACTATAGAAACTGGTGTCGATGAACAGGTGGTGCCAGGGCAGAGCGGAAGCCTCTGTAAGCCAATCAGAACTGTAGAAACTGGTGTGGGGTCTCATTGTCCCTGCACATGATCCATCTTTAGAGTTTTACAGGTAAAGACACTGAGTTTGAAAGTAATAAGATATAGTTAAATTACAATGAGGTAGATACCATGTGTAAGTGATAAATGTAGTTTGATTAGCTGCAGTTCAAATGAAAAGATATCGTCACTGTCTTAAAATTCGTACACATCTTGGATCTAGGCTTCCAAAAACTATACTTAAATAGAAATCTTCTAATACACTGTTATCTCACCTTTATTTGTCCCAACAAATCAATCACCAAAAGAGCTTTCTACAAACTGAAGAATATCAGTAGAATCTAAGCCTTAATGTCCTAATGAGAGCTATAGAATTTAGTCATGCTTTTATCTCAATCGCGGTTGATTACCTAATAGCTAACTGGACATCCCACAATTACCATTCAGTAGCTACAACCAGGACAAAGAAAACAGATTACATTACCCCAGTGCTAAAATCTCTACAAGACCTTTCAGTTAGTTGACTTGAAAGCATTACTACTAGAATACAGATCACGGAATGGATTAGGCCCATAAACGACTAGGCCAGTAGGTCTCTTAGATCCATGAACACAAACCAGCTTGTAGAGCCTAGAAACCAAACCAAATACGTTGATGCAGCATTTAGCTCTTATACTACACATACCTGGAACCAACTCTCAAACTTAGATGTGCCCCCAATTCAGCAATTTTCCTGAGGTGTGAAATCTCAGGATGTATTATTTTATTTCATAATTGCACTTTAGTTTTTTAAAGTATATATTTTTTCTTGTTCCATTATGTGTATTTTTGACGAGTGCTCGAGTACTGCTGTCACAGGCTGTGCCTCCCCACGAGTCACATGATATGGCCTGCAGCGTGCAGGGGGTTCGTTTGTTTGCAGCCACACCCTCCGTGAGGGCGCAGACCTGTACAAGGTTTAAAGACGTTAGGTGTTTGTATGTCTGTTTAAACCGCTGTCAACGTGCACCTCTCCGTTGGTCATTGCAGCCCTGTAAATGTCAAACGTTTGTGTAGCTGTTATGCCTGTGTATATTGTCCGCAGTTATGTGTGAGTTATTCGTGTCTGTTGTAGAGTTGTAATACTGTCGGTGAACAAATGGCACAAACAAAGTAACGTGAACAGGGGCAATGACCAACAATCAAGCACACGCCTACAGCGGTTTAAATACAGATGACCTAAGACTAAACAAGGCGCCGGTGTGTGCTAAACCTCATGATGTGGTTACAAACGAGACACACAACTCCCACTGCACGCGGCGGGCCGTAACCACGTGACGGTGAGAGGGGAGCGTTACAGTATTGTTCTTTAAATCAACTGTATTTAATTTTATTACATTACACTTTCTTATCTTGTAATACGCTTTATTATAATTTTATTCTGCTATGTCTGTGTTAAAGCACTTTGAATTGGCATTGCCATTGTGTATGAAAAGTACTATACAAATAAACTTGCTGTGCCTTGCTTCTGGGAACACTGTAACTGTCATATGGTCTGGCTGATCCTTCTTCCCATCTCAGGTTGTTTGGCTATTCTTTAGAATAACAGACAACAAAATAATTGTTAGGTACCGCCCTACACAATTTCACTTATTTTAAGAACTTTTAGTGAAACTCAGTAGGTGTGAAAAGTGAGGACTTTGACCTTTGCAACACACACAGGGGAAACAAGTCCAAGGCAATGATCACAGAGCAAACAAAACTATAGAAACTGGTGTCGATGAACAGGTGGTGCCAGGGCAGAGCGGAAGCCTCTGTAAGCCAATCAGAACTGTAGAAACTGGTGTGGGGTCTCATTGTCCCTGCACATGATCCATCTTTAGAGTTTTACAGGTAAAGACACTGAGTTTGAAAGTAATAAGATATAGTTAAATTACAATGAGGTAGATACCATGTGTAAGTGATAAATGTAGTTTGATTAGCTGCAGTTCAAGTGAAAAGATATCGTCACTGTCTTAAAATTCGTACACATCTTGGATCTAGGCTTCCAAAAACTATACTTAAATAGAAATCTTCTAATACACTGTTATCTCACCTTTATTTGTCCCAACAAATCAATCACCAAAAGAGCTTTCTACAAACTGAAGAATATCAGTAGAATCTAAGCCTTAATGTCCTAATGAAAGCTATAGAATTTAGTCATGCTTTTATCTCAATCGCGGTTGATTACCTAATAGCTAACTGGACATCCCACAATTACCATTCAGTAGCTACAACCAGGACAAAGAAAACAACTAACATTACCCCAGTGCTAAAATCTCTACATGGCCTTTCAGTTAGTTGACTTGAAAGCATTACTACTAGAATACAGATCACAGAATGGATTAGGCCCATAAACGACTAGGCCAGTAGGTCTCTTAGATCCATGAACACAAACCAGCTTGTAGAGCCTAGAAACCAAACCAAATACGTTGATGCAGCATTTAGCTCTTATACTACACATAACTGGAACCAACTCTCAAACTTAGATGTGCCCCCAATTCAGCAATTTTCCTGAGGTGTGAAATCTCAGGATGTATTATTTTATTTCATAATTGCACTTTAGTTTTTTAAAGTATATATATTTTTTTCGTTCCATTATGTGTATTTGTGACGAGTGCTCGAGTACCGCTGTCACAGGCTGTGCCTCCCCACGAGTCACATGATATGGCCTGCAGCGTGCAGGGGGTTCGTTTGTTTGCAGCCACACCCTCCGTGAGGGCGCAGACCTGTACAAGGTTTAAAGACGTTAGGTGTTTGTATGTCTGTTTAAACCGCTGTCAACGTGCACCTCTCCGTTGGTCATTGCAGCCCTGTAAATGTCAAACGTTTGTGTAGCTGTTATGCCTGTGTATATTGTCCGCAGTTATGTGTGAGTTATTCGTGTCTGTTGTAGAGTTGTAATACTGTCGGTGAACAAATGGCACAAACAAAGTAACGTGAACAGGGGCAATGACCAACAACCAAGCACACGCCTACAGCGGTTTAAATACAGATGACCTAAGACTAAACAAGGCGCAGGTGTGTGCTAAACCTCATGATGTGGTTACAAACGAGACACACAACTCCCACTGCACGCGGCGGGCCGTAACCACGTGACGGTGAGAGGGGAGCGTTACAGTATTGTTCTTTAAATCAACTGTATTTAATTTTATTACATTACACTTTCTTATCTTGTAATACGCTTTATTATAATTTTATTCTGCTATGTCTGTGTTAAAGCACTTTGAATTGGCATTGCCATTGTGTATGAAAAGTACTATACAAATAAACTTGCTGTGCCTTGCTTCTGGGAACACTGTAACTGTCATATGGTCTGGCTGATCCTTCTTCCCATCTCAGGTTGTTTGGCTATTCTTTAGAATAACAGACAACAAAATAATTGTTAGGTACCGCCCTACACAATTTCACTTATTTTAAGAACTTTTAGTGAAACTCAGTAGGTGTGAAAAGTGAGGACTTTGACCTTTGCAACACACACAGGGGAAACAAGTCCAAGGCAATGATCACAGAGCAAACAAAACTATAGAAACTGGTGTCGATGAACAGGTGGTGCCAGGGCAGAGCGGAAGCCTCTGTAAGCCAATCAGAACTGTAGAAACTGGTGTGGGGTCTCATTGTCCCTGCACATGATCCATCTTTAGAGTTTTACAGGTAAAGACACTGAGTTTGAAAGTAATAAGATATAGTTAAATTACAATGAGGTAGATACCATGTGTAAGTGATAAATGTAGTTTGATTAGCTGCAGTTCAAATGAAAAGATATCGTCACTGTCTTAAAATTCGTACACATCTTGGATCTAGGCTTCCAAAAACTATACTTAAATAGAAATCTTCTAATACACTGTTATCTCACCTTTATTTGTCCCAACAAATCAATCACCAAAAGAGCTTTCTACAAACTGAAGAATATCAGTAGAATCTAAGCCTTAATGTCCTAATGAGAGCTATAGAATTTAGTCATGCTTTTATCTCAATCGCGGTTGATTACCTAATAGCTAACTGGACATCCCACAATTACCATTCAGTAGCTACAACCAGGACAAAGAAAACAGATTACATTACCCCAGTGCTAAAATCTCTACAAGACCTTTCAGTTAGTTGACTTGAAAGCATTACTACTAGAATACAGATCACGGAATGGATTAGGCCCATAAACGACTAGGCCAGTAGGTCTCTTAGATCCATGAACACAAACCAGCTTGTAGAGCCTAGAAACCAAACCAAATACGTTGATGCAGCATTTAGCTCTTATACTACACATACCTGGAACCAACTCTCAAACTTAGATGTGCCCCCAATTCAGCAATTTTCCTGAGGTGTGAAATCTCAGGATGTATTATTTTATTTCATAATTGCACTTTAGTTTTTTAAAGTATATATTTTTTCTTGTTCCATTATGTGTATTTGTGACGAGTGCTCGAGTACCGCTGTCACAGGCTGTGCCTCCCCACGAGTCACATGATATGGCCTGCAGCGTGCAGGGGGTTCGTTTGTTTGCAGCCACACCCTCCGTGAGGGCGCAGACCTGTACAAGGTTTAAAGACGTTAGGTGTTTGTATGTCTGTTTAAACCGCTGTCAACGTGCACCTCTCCGTTGGTCATTGCAGCCCTGTAAATGTCAAACGTTTGTGTAGCTGTTATGCCTGTGTATATTGTCCGCAGTTATGTGTGAGTTATTCGTGTCTGTTGTAGAGTTGTAATACTGTCGGTGAACAAATGGCACAAACAAAGTAACGTGAACAGGGGCAATGACCAACAACCAAGCACACGCCTACAGCGGTTTAAATACAGATGACCTAAGACTAAACAAGGCGCAGGTGTGTGCTAAACCTCATGATGTGGTTACAAACGAGACACACAACTCCCACTGCACGCGGCGGGCCGTAACCACGTGACGGTGAGAGGGGCGCGTTACAGTATTGTTCTTTAAATCAACTGTATTTAATTTTATTACATTACATTTTCTTATCTTGTAATACACTTTATTATAATTTTATTCTACTATGTCTGTGTTAAAGCACTTTGAATGGCATTGCCATTGTGTATGAAAAGTACTATACAAATAAACTTGCTGTGCCTTGCTTCTGGGCACACTGTAACTGTCATATGGTCTGGCTGATCCTCCTTCCCATCTCAGGTTGTTTGGCTCTCTACAATACTAACATTTCTTTGTAAACCTGTTAGTAATTTACACTCATTATGTTGGTTATATATTGGTTTCACAAACCTTATAGGTTTGCCCTTGATTCTGAGCTGTCATTCTCTGATTGTTTACCTCATTTTTGGCTCATGAGATTTGCTCTGCTTCTCCTGAGTCTTTGTTTCCGTATTGCCCTTTGAACTCTTGTGTGATTTTGGATATTGAAATAAATCTGCAAATGGATCCTGTGTTACAATAGCCTGGATTTCAAATCCAATATGCAGTGCATTTTGAAGTAATTTGCATACCACTGTCAAAAGATATTTTGTTTCATGCACAGGATTGCTTGTTAGTGGTAATTTATTGCTTTTTGCACTATTTTCAGTAATAACTTTGAAACAGTTGTGTTTGAAAAGCCAAAGAAGACTATAGATATGCTAGAATTGTAATAAGATGTTACAAGTGTCTAAGGGCTCAATTGAAAGTTTGGGCTCAATTGAACGTTTCTTTCCTGTCAATGATTAAACAACTAAAAACTGGGAAATATATAGTAGTTATTTCCAAGAAGAAAAAAAACCCTAAAGTGGTGTAACTCTACCCAATTGCCTTCATTCAGTATATGCAGATCTATGAATAAGCAAATAGTCCCCACCTCTGCCTCTACCCAACTATCTGCCATTTTCCTTGCAACTTTAGCATTTTCAAGTGAATATTTAAAAAAGAACGTTATCTTATCTTGTTTGTGTTACGGCAGTGTGGCTTGGTGGTACCATGTTTGTCTCTCAGCACTTGGGTTTGAGTCCCTGGTTGGGTGGAGTTTCCATGTTCTGTCTGTGTGGGTTTCTTCCTTGAACAGTCTAAAAACATGGAGGTTAGTGTAATGGTGAGAGGTAAGGAGGTGGACGCAAGTGAGGAGAAGAGCAAGATTTATTAGGGACAAATCCAAATTCAGAGCAGTCCAAGGTCATACAGCCAACACATAGGTGATAAGGATACTTGATAAACAAACACACTAAGGCAAACAAGGGAATCAGGATATAACAAAGAAGCTGGGAAAAACACATGCAGGTAAGGAAGGAAATGGCTAGAATCACGAAACAGGCTAACATAAATAAAGGCTTCAAAACACAGTGCCAGAAGCAGAGGCAGCAGGAGACACAGGCCGGAGCAGGACGGGCAGGGAACATGAAGCCACATGAGTCAGAACATGAGTCAGATGGCGGGTCTAAGGATGTTGAGGAGACAAATCCAGGGTGCACGGAAGCGCGGTTGCAAAGTTCAGCGGCGGGACCGGGAGGTCTGGAGGGCACGGTTGAGCTGTTCTTTACACCAGGAACAGGAACTGGCAGGGCGATGACCTCTGCGCCAAAGACAGAGACTGGCAGAAAAGTATCCTCTACACTGGGAACAGAGTCTGGCTGGGGGTCCAGCAGTGCAGCAGCTGTGGCCTACAGCAGGTCCAAGAGTTCCAGAGTAGACAGCGGAGGCAGGTGCATTCACCCCGCCTACTCATGTCTTGCGCTGCAGGCCGCTACCCCCTGCAGCATTGGTCAAGACGGGTAGACTTTTGGTGCTTACCTGTGATCTCATCATCGTCAAAATACACTGGATCCTGCTTTTTCTGGGAACGGTATGGAAAGCCAAAGTGGTCAACATTTGCCTCAAACGAAACGCCTTTTATTTGTAAAACGGCGAAATAAGCGGCACTTTGGACGTTTTTACTCCAAAAAAACAAGCCGTTTTTTTTCACTATGTCATAAAATACGCCAAAAAAACCTATCAAAAACATAATTTTTATGTCAGTTTAAAACTGCATAAAAAGCGCTGCTTTAAGTGTTCTAAAACTGAGTTTTTTTACGTTGCTTTGGTGTCCCAACAGCGTTTAAAACGCAGCTTTATAGTAATATTATAAAGATAAACCTACTGGTTTTGACAGTCAATAGACTTGAACTTTCTTCATCCAATTGCTCACGAACAAGGTCAGACCAGACCAGTTCACTACAGCTCTTAATTGGCTGATAAGACAGTGCTTAAGTTTGTTTGTTTATTTTTGGGATTCACATATTTTAATTTGCTCAACAATTTATTTAATCATACACTTATTAGCTAGCTAGCTAGCTAGAAGTTTAGTAGACCTAGCAGTAGTGGCCATGGTTAGGTTCTTCGGACATCATAATTTAAATGGGTAGGTACTTTAAATAGGCAATTGGCTAACTAGTTAGTTAGCTAGCAACATTTCCTACAGCAGGAAGATGGTGAGGAGGAGCTTCATTTTGCCTCGTAGATAGATACAGAATGACTGCACTTGACAATCCAGGACCCGATTTAATCCAATCAAAATTAACGAGATAAAGGACATTTTAAAGTTAATCGCTGAGTTCATTAAACTGGCAAAATACTAACCCGAGACAACTAGCTAACTGATAATTGGCTGCAAAACAAAGCTTGTGAGTTGTTTTTAGCGCTCGACTGAAAGCAAGTTTGTTATCTTGCAGGAACAAATGGATGTTTGTGTTGAACCTAATGGCTAGCTAGCTATCAGAGGTGCGGTTTGGTAGTGTCATTATAGCAATTGTTGACTTAGACTTTTGTTATGGTTAAAACTGAATGAAAGGGGAAGTGGTTATCACAACAAACTCAAGAGGGACACCAAACAGCGAATATGGATAATAACGCTATTGGCCTTGGAGTATTCCTGTTTTGTACACTTGTGTTCTTGCTCCAAGTCTAGCACTGAGCAGTCAGGAGCCCCTCTGTCTCACTCAAAGTTTCAAGAACTACCTGGTCACAAAGCCTTTGAGTTTATTTGGTTATTTATTCACATTTGAGCAGTGTCTGTCTTCAAATGGGAGCTACTGAGTATTTCCAGCTTAGAAGATGGCTAGTAAGAAATAGCCTTGTTCTTTAAAAACTATACAGATTTTAAGAGGGGAAAAATGTTAATTGTAATTATCTACATGACAATGATCATCTAAAATTAAATTCTTTGTACAGGCTTTGTGATGTTTGAGAGAATCTATATAAAATATCCTTTCCCCATTCATGCTAGTCCATTTGGCTTGTCTGTGTTTTTTTTCTGAGTTATAAAACATTACACCCGATTTTTTTTAAAGAATGTTTGTTTGGTGTTCCCTCATTTGTTTTTCTGTTTGTCTCCCATTCTACGTGCTGTTCATGTGTGCTCTTGGTCAGGTTAGTCCCTACCACAGTGGAGTCACCTGCATGCCAGAGACACTCCTGCTGCCTCACTTGTATGTTCACTCACCCTGCTGAAGAGACTGAAAGCCTGGGCTGGAGATTTTAGTAATTAGACCATCAGCAGCAGCTTTATTCTGTTTGGTTTGGTGACTCTGACCTCTGTGCTCTCCAACTACAGTAGTTTCACCCTCTGACATAGCTGTGATGGACTTAATTCTCATTGTCACTCTCTAGGTGACCTCACATTACTAGGTGCTCACACATTACTCATTGGTCTCATCTGATTAATCTTAAGATTTCTGTTTAATGACTAAGATAGCTATCTGTCTATCTTTCCTAATGCATTACTAATTACTGTATGTTCCCATCTTTTCTTAAATTGGCTCCTAATTCCCATTTCTTTTTTGCATTGCTTGTGATATCTGGTATCTACAAGAGGATGGGATATACTTGAGTCTTGGTTGCTCTCAAGGTTTCTTCATGATCTGAAAGGAGTTTTTCTTTATTAATGTCACCATGTAGTTGGATTCTGATGTCTGTACAGCTGGTTTGTGATGACACCTGTAATGAAGTGCTATACAAGTAAATTTGAACTAAACAATACATGGGCAAGCTCATTACATTTTAAACCGATGTAAGTTAAATAAACAATTTTATTACCACGAGGCTAGAAATGAGGGACAAGTGTGGAATATTAAACAAGGGCCAGAGAAAATGAAACTACAGAATGGAACTGAAATGCACAAGACAGGGAAAACATGGAACATGGAAGCTGAGAGGGACTAACCGTGACAGTTAGGTTGATTTGGATATATGAAGTTGTCTTGTATGTATAGGTATACATATATAAATGTGTGTGTGTGTGTGTGTATGTCCAGTGATGGTGCGCTGTCTTGGTCTTAACCTTCTCCCTGTACCCTGTGCAGTCCCCCAGGGGGGCTGAGGTTTATGATTGAGAGTATATGGTGTGCAAATGTCTCCTTTGGTGCATAAGGGACAGAACCAATAAATCTCACTCATCTGCACATCTGGCTCGAGTCCAGTTGATTTTTCCTCCACAGTTGCTTCTCATGTTCTTGTTTTGAAAAACACATCTTCCTTTGTATCACCGCGCATAATATACATTGATGGTGAATATTAACATCATATCTTTCAGCTAGCCAATGGTCTGATTAGCTGATTGTCAGGGAAACATGACTTCTGAGGAATATGCAGATTAAAATATACCATAGTAAGATACCTCACTCATGCTATTGGAGAACCAGGGTTATGTTAGTAACCTAAAGTTTGTTTTGCCTGCTGTGTACACTGAACCAATCACAGGCGTTTTGGCATAGTGACTCTCAGCAGAGTTTGCCCAGCTGCCGTGTGTGTGATACAGTGAGGACAGCTCACTGACATCTGCAGTTGTTCGTTTTCTCCGCAATTACATCAAATTGTTTGCCAGAGACGAACATCATCTCCACAAATATGTTGAGGCATTAAAGGTGGAGTAGGTCATTTGGAAGCATTTTTGTTATATATTTTAAAAACTCAAATGTTTTGATAATAAAAACCAAAAATCTTTATCTGTGGCAGCCATAGGACTGTATAATAATATTTTTATAAGCTACAACAAAAAAGAGGTTGTATAAAGCAAGAGATTTATTTTAATGTATTTTAATGTACGTTCATCAGTGTATCACTGATCACCAGGTAGTTAGTTAACTTTATATCTATGTACTGAAGCTATATTGTCAACAAACCTTATGGATGAAATTCACTGAAAATAAAAATAAACATTCAAACATTCAAAATAAACATTCAAAACTAACTTTGGGTGTCAAAGTCAAAAAATGTGCAGGGAAAAATGAAGAAGCAAAGAGTTTAATGTTCAAGTTCAAGTTTGGTTTATTTGTCACATACATAGTCATACACGGTATAACTTGCAGCGAAATGGTTTGAAAGTGCTCTGTCCAAACCGAGGAAAAAACAGGGGTGCATAAGGAATGTTGTGGCAGTATGCAAACTGCAGTGGGTCCGTGGAGGCTGTCAGTGAATAGGTGATGAAGTCTCTGACTAGCTTTTCAAAGCACTTCATCACAACTGATGTGAGGGCAACAGGCGGTAGTCGTTGAGCCCGGAGAGTCGAGGTTTCTTTGGGACGGGGACAATGGTGGATCGCTTGAAGCTGGATGGGACGGTACCGAGCGTCAGAGATTGAAGAGATGTCGGTGAATACCGGGGCTAGCTGGTCTGCGCAGGCTTTGAGGACTCTCCCGCAGATACTGTCTGATCCCGCCGCCTTCCTGGTAGTCACCCTTTTAAACACTCTCCTCACGTAACTCTCCGTGATGATGAGAGGGCGCTGTTCTATGGTGGGCTCTGTGCATGCGCCATAGGCTGCGCCGATGACACCATTAGCGTTGTTAACGCTGTTAGATGTAGCCTCGAAGCGAGCGAAGAACGTGTTTAGCTCGTTCGCCAGAGACTCATCTGCACTCATCAGTCCGGAGGGTGGGCTCCCGTAGTCCATGATTGTCCGTAGTCCCTGCCACAGGGATCTAGAGCCACTTTAGAATAACAGACAACAAAATAATTGTTAGGTACCGCCCTACACAATTTCACTTATTTTAAGGACTTTTAGTGAAACTTAGTAGGTGTGAAAAGTGAGGACTTTGACCTTTGCAACACACACAGGGGAAACAAGTCCAAGGCAATGATCACAGAGCAAACAAAACCATAGAGACTGGTCTCAATGAACAGGTGGTGCCAGGGCAGAGCGGAAGCCTCTGTAAGCCAATCAGAACTGTAGAAACTGGTGTGGGGTCTCATTGTCCCTGCACATGATCCATCTTTAGAGTTTTACAGGTAAAGACATTGAGTTTGAAAGTAATAAGATATAGTTAAATTACAATGAGGTAGATACCATGTGTAAGTGATAAATGTAGTTTGATTAGCTGCAGTTCAGGTGAAAAGATATCGTCACTGTCTTAAAATTCGTACACATCTTGGATCTAGGGTTCCAAAAACTATACTTAAAAAGAAATCTTCTAATACACTGTTATCTCACCTTTATTTGTCCCAACAAATCAATCACCAAAAGAGCTTTCTACAAACTGAAGAATATCAGTAGAATCTAAGCCTTAATGTCCTAATGAGAGCTATAGAATTTAGTCATGCTTTTATCTAAATTGGGGTTGATTACCTAATAGCTAACTGGACACTCTGCTGGAACTGTGTCTCGAGTTTCCTCCCATAGCGCCCCGTAATTAAATGAAAGAAAACTAAACCGAACATAAAAGTGCATCAACTGGAACAAAAGAAAGCCAGTGTAATGACAATGATGGAAACTGGCCAAAGAAACAGAAACATCTTATAAAAGGATAAACGTAATTTAACATAACCCCTAAGTGGTGTGCTAAATCAGGCACAACACACACTACCTGAGGGAGGCATGGCAAGAAACCAAAATACAGAAACATGCTTTAAACAAAAAGACCAAACATAAACAAATGCAACGTGCACCCCCCTCTAATGGAGGCTACTGGCAGGTGGACACCGTCACGGCTGTGCAGTAACATGTGGCTTTGTAGCTTTGACTGATATCTAATATTATAAGCTTCCCAGCAATAAGTTGATGCATCCAGCTCAGTTTTGAGCCTTACGTTGGGGAGGCAAACATTTCAGGGCTACTTTAACATTACAATCACATGCGAAGGTGTACATAAAATAAACCTCAACCAGTCACAGCCAAACCAAAAAAAGAGGAGGTGGTATTATTCCCAAAGTAACCAGTGAAGAAGTCACTCAAAAATGAGCCTCACCCAAACAAAGCACTCAGTACCTGCCTCAGAGTTTGCGAGAATTGCAAACTACATAGGGGTAAGTAAACAGGAAGAATCCAAAATTAAAATAAACAATAAACAAACCAAATAGAACAGAAAAGACCAAACACTAAATGAAGAAAAACAAAACTAACGAAGACTAAAAACAGATGGAAGACAAAAACAGCAGTGTAGTCCACAGCAGGACACGACAACTCCTCCTCTTGGTAACAAGTCCAACCAGGCTCAGTCTATTATCACCTACAAATTGGAAGCTTCAACAATGTAGAACAAAACCAATATTGCATGTAATATGAAAACAGCATTCACAAATATGTACCCAGCTCCCTTAAAGGAGAGTACAGCATTGGATGCTCTCACTGCCAAGGACCCAGCAGCCTTGATGGCAACTGTAGTGTCTGTTTCTCTACAAACAATATTTTTCCAGTTTGAAATGTGTCCCACAATTCCTGTCTGCATATCCCAGTGTACACACTGCAACATCAGATTTGACCACCACAGCACTGGACATCGCAGTCACTCCCTCCACTCTCATAGCTTTTTAAATTTTTCTCTTTCCCTTCCTCCACTTTCTACCCACACCTCCCAGGCATGTTCTTCCTCTTTCCATCACAATTTATGCTGATCACTCCCTTCTCCCTTGCTTCTACTATGTTTTCTACCCTTCCTCAACCTGACACTCTTTTTTCTCTCTCCCTGAATACAGGGAGAGACACCAGCTGCTCACATACTGTTCTAAGAATAGAGATAGAAGAAGCCTTAAGCACTCAGGCTAACCAAAACATGAATTAGCCTGAATTTCCCTTTTTTCTTTCTTTTCTTCTCTGTGTATAAGGGGAGGGGGACTTGTACTGCGAGTCAGTTCTCTTTCTCTGTTATACAAGGGACAGAACTCAATAAACTTTTTACTACTCAATGCATGAGGCTGTCTGTGTTTGATGTGCTCTCATTTTTCCACTACACCATAAATTCTGACCTCAGCTTATAGCAATCTCTTCAAAGTGCCCACTTGAAGTAACATCTGCAAAATGATCCTACCACAGAGCAAAATTAGAACCATCAGCATCTGATCCATGCAAGCTCTTCAGTATTTTCTGTTCTCTCCTCATCCCTCCCCCCTCCTCCTGCATCTTTTACTCCTGAGGATTTCATCACCTTTGAGGAGAAGGTTGCAGCAATCCACCAGTCTTTTTCTTTTGTTCCCACTCTTCCCACCAGTCTTCATACTCATACATCTATCTCTCTGGCTTTTTCTCCTGTCTCCATAGACAAAATCCTTCAATTCCTGACTTCCAGCAATCCAACATGTCTTCTGGATCCCATTCCTGTTCACACTGTCATGATTGACCCTTCCTAGCACCTACATTGTCATGGTTACCCTGTCTCGTGTATTTGTTTTACTTCAGTGTTTCCTTTTTTTCTGCCTTTCATTCATTTCACCTGTGTCCTGTCATTAGTACATTTATTTAATCCCTGTTTCTGTTGCTGTTAGTTTGATGGTCATTGTTTTTTTCTAGCCTCTGTTTGTTAGTCAAGCCTCATTTGTTATCTCTAATGTTAGCTGTTTGTTCTTATCATTGCTTGTGTCATTGTTAGCCTGCTTTGTCATCTTGTAATTTGTTTCTTTTTTTATTATTAAGTATTCTCAGACTATTGATATTGGCTCTATGACCCTGGACTGTTCTAATGATTATGGTTCTGGATTTGCTCATAATAAATCTTGCTCTTCTCAGCGTATACATCCGCCTCCTAACCAATCATTGTTACGACGACAATTTCAAGAGATTTACTTTCATTCATCTCTACCATTATCAAAACATGTACCTACTGCATTAAAGTCTGCCAGGGTGGTACCAATCCTAAATTAGGTCATACTCGATAGCTCAGACTTATGCAATTACAGACTGGCATCACTTCCTCTCAAAAGTTCTTGAATGAGTAACCTGTAATCAATTATCACACTTGCTCACCCAGACCCAGCTTCAGGATCCCAATCAGTCTGGCTACAAATTGGCGCATTCAACAGAACCTGCCCTCATAGCGGCGACTGAGAAACTGCTCGCAGCCAGAGCTGCTAAACTGGCAATCTGAATCAACCTGTCTTGATTCTTCTCGACCTTCCGGCAGCCTTTGTTACAGTAAACCACAAAATCCCCTTCTTTGTTCTCTTGTCATCTCAAAGCTTGACAACTGCTACTCATTACTTGCTGGCCTTCCACTTCAGTATATCAGTGAGTACAGAGCAAAGAACGAGCTCCCCCATCAACCTGCTGGTACATAAGGGGGTTAAAGGGTTGATCACCTCCTCCGAAGCATACAGAGGAGACCCCAACACCTGTGAAGGTTTTATCGTGCAGTGTGAGCTGTTCTTCGGATACCAGCCGCGACTGTCCGACCATTGGAAGGTGTCATTTGTTATCTTGAGGCTTACGGGAAAGGCACGCGTATGGGGTGTGGCGTTAGTCACAAACAGTTTTCCACTTATGAACGATTATGTGGGATTTGTCAGAGAACTACGATCGGTATTCAACCATCCCCGCCAGGGAAGGCTCTGCGGGCAAGCACTGTTGCGCCTAAGGCAGGGATTGAGATCCGCGGCCGACTACGCCGGAGTTCTGGACCATGGTAGCAGGAACATGTTGGAATGAACCCGCGCAGATAGACATGTTTGTGAATGGGTTGCGGGCCGACTTGCAGGCGGAACTAGCCTGTAGACAAGAGGGGAACACCCTGAATGAGGTGGTACACCTAGCCATAACGTATGACTGCCTCCTGCAGGAAATGGGATGCCCCGCAACGAACCGGGACCGGAACCGCAAGGCAAACCAACACCCTTGAGGAGCCCATGCAGCTGGACGCAGCCGGGATACAGCAAGGAAGAAGATGCAGTAGAGTGAGTTGTTCTTTCTCTCATTCCATGATTAAAGTGCAGGTCAAGGTGTTGTACAAAGGCCATGTGCTTTCAGTCTCTGCCCTAGTGGATTCGGGAGCTGCAGGGAATGTCATGGATTGGGGCTTCGCAAAGAGGCGAGGTATCAAGGCTATCACCCTGCCCTCTTCGCTAAGCATACAGGCCCTGGATGGGGGTCCGGTAGGCCCAGGTTACATCACCCATGTGACTCCTTGTGTCCTCCTCATCACCGAGGAGGGACACACTGAATGCATCAGCTTTTTCCTCCCTATCTCACTCTCTCACCCTAGGTCTGCTATGGCTGCGTGCACACAATCCACAGATGCTGTAGGCAAAAAAACATTCTTCCCCAACAAGGGGGAAGTGCTTCCCCAACAAGGCAGTACCCCTCCAGGCAACCTCAATAGGAAGTCCTGAGGCCGAGAAGCAGGTTCCGATTCTTTTGGAGTACAAGGACTTGGAGCAGATCGTCAGCCCCAGGAAAGCCACACAGCTTCCACCACATCGAGACTGGGACTGCACCGTAACACTCAAGGAGGGAGACGAGTGGAAAACAGCCTTCAGTACATCCATGGGCCACTACGAGTATTTGGTTCTGCCGTACAGCCTGGCAATGGCTCAATTGATATTTCAGGCCTACATTAACGAGGTTCTGAGGGACTTTTTGGGAAGATCCGTCGTCGCTTATATCGATGACATTTTGATCTATTCCCCCTCATGGAACCAACATGTGCACGACGTGCAGGCCATGCTCCAGACCTTGTTACAGAACCGTCTGTACTGCAAGGCTGAGAAATGCGAATTTCACCACAAGGAAGTTGACTTCCTGGGGTATGCTATTCAGGAGGGGTGTGTGATTATGCAGCCAGGGAAGGTGGAGGCAGTGAGGGCTTGGCCAAGGCCGCTTGCACGCAAGGCACTACAGCGCTTTCTGGGCTTTGCTAACTTTTGTAGGAGATTTATCAAATCCTTCAGTTCACTGGCGAGGCCCCTCACAGACCAACTCTGGGGATCTGTACGAAGGATCAAGTGGACCTACGAAGAGGAAAAGGCCTTTGAGGAGCTCAAGAATGCCTTTGCCACCGCGCCCGTCTTACAACAACCGGGCCCAGAGAGACCGTTCGTGGTGGGAGGAGATACACCAAAACCTACGTAAGGCAATCGCTGCCTATAAGAGGAAGGCAGACAGGAAAAGGGGAGTGACCCCACTGTATGATGTCAGGCAGAAGGTGTGGGTCTCTAACAAGGATGGCTGTGCTGGCACCACAGGCAAGCTCGAGGCTAGATATGAGGGCCCGTACTCTATTACTGGCTGGATCAATGAGGTAACCTACAGGTTAGGCCTGATGGGGAGTAGTCGGGCTTCCCAGGCCTTCCACGTTTCCGCGCTGAAGCCCGTGAAGGAGGGTCTCCTCACTGAGGAGGAGGGTTCCTCAGGAGGCCCTCCCCCACCTCTGGAGACGGAGGAGGGCCCAGCTTACAGTGTGCATGCTCTGATGGACTCTCGTAGGAGGGGGTGGAAGCTCCAGTACCTGGTGGACTGGGAGGGGTACAGCCAAGAGGAGCACTGTTGGGTCTTGGCCTCCCAGATTTTGGACCCACTACTTTATCAAAATGGATAATAACGACCGTTTGATGCAACTTCACCTCTCGCTTCCTCCATGCTGCCGACGTCAAAATGGCCATCCTTCAATCAACCCCTCAGACCATTAAACCAATAACTTTCCACAGCATAACGAAACCAAACATGAAGAATTCACAACACATTCATAAACAACCCAGAATTATATTGTGACAGCTATATTCTTAGTTTGATGGTGCAGGGTGAAATATTTGGTTTGTGGAGAATGTTTATGGTGTCACTGTTTGGAAAAGGGTTAAATTTACATGCGATCCTTGGGTAATTTCTTATTTTCAGGTGATTTTATTTACATGGATTGGCCATCTTGGAATTTCCATTCTCAAGTGAGAAAATTACTAGCCAAATTACCTATTATTTTTAGGCAAACCCAGCAGTCATGTGACAAATTGGGTCTTGTCCAATACATATGTGCATGATTTTCCTTGCAGATGTCACATTGTCTTGGGGGGGGGGGGGTTGGGGGGAGGAGATGTTTGGGCCCTGCTTCTTGCCTTATTTAGTCTTGCAGCATGGTTATCACGGACTTTTCCCCATATATTAAACACTTTCCAAATAATAAAATAACCCTTGACTATGCTTTAATATTCTGTCCATGAAAACTTCAAAGAGGAGTGGAAACAAAACACATCCTTGGTGTAGTCCAACACTTAAAATGAGTGAATTTGGCTTAACACCAAATAGCCTTTTGTTATGTCAAGCATACTAATAGGCTAGTAAATATGGCTAAAGGAATAAGCTCTAGAAATAAAAAAACAGGAACGAGAGGCTGAGCTGCTACGTCTTCGGGCTCTACAGGTAGAGGCGGAAAGGGAGGTGACACCTAAAAGTATGAGTTTGGGCTTGGAAAAACCCATACCTCTTCCTCAGAAAGCTGTCTATCCAGCACCAGCAAGCCCTGTACCTTCGGGTACACCAGTGCCTAAGCCCCGTTCCCCTCGGGTCTCTGTTACCCCAGCTCCTTCCGACTCTGCCACTGGATGTTTTGATGTCAGTTGTCAGATTCCCCTGATCCCTACTTTTAAGGAACATGAAGTTGATGCATATTTCCCAGTGTTTGAGCGCATAGCATTGACTTTAGATTGGCCCAAGGAAGTACGGTCTCTCTTACTGCAGTGTAAGTTAGTTGGTAAGGCCCAAGATGTGTGTTCTTCCCTAATGCTTGAGCAGAGCCTAGATTATGATATTGTGAAACTGTTCTCCGAGCATATGATCTAGTACATGAGCTGTCCAAACCACTGGGGAAAAACAGAAGGAAAAAAAGGGTTTAAAAAAGGAGAGGCAGGAAACTACAATCTTCCAAAATTCTTCCTCTCACTTTTGTAGAAACCCTTGCATACCTTGAGTCCATGTGGGAATACAGAAATGAAAAGATGCTCAAAGATAAAATGTGAAAGGTAAACCACTGGATTTAGGGCAGTCTAGAAACATAAAAGAGAAACATGCAAGGGTCAAACTGAGAGCAGAACAAACCATAGCCAAGGGAGTTTTCCAGGTAATGCACAGTAACAGGCAGAGTCCAGAACAAAGTGTGAAGGATTTTTACATATATTGCTTACTTTATATTGTCTATAACTGTTATGGCAACATATGTATTTGTCTGAACCATTAATCCATATGCCTGAGTTGATGTCTGAGTTTTAATAATTGCAGAACTTTAGTCTCTCATGCTGAGTGGAACATGTCATATATGACAGCAAGATTGAGCTGGCTGCCGAAACCACAAACGTGGAGGGGAACTATAAAAAAAATGTGAGAGACCATGTGTGATGGAAAATGTTAGGAAACTATGTATTATGTAATTCATATATAATCGTGCTGATCCTTCTGTTGCCAAATGAATAATGTTGTCTGCACATTTGTATCCGCCTGTTGCTGATTAAGTTGAACATGTATCAGGAACTGTTAACATCAAGGTCAACTTGACACACAACCCACACTGTTTGGAACCAGTTTGGGTTGGTTTGGGGAACAAACCAAGCCGAGAGCTGATTGGCTTATAGCCACAGCAACAAAGGGAAGAAGAGCTGCTTGAGAAAAGATGATTGTTTAAAGACAGAACAGGAGTAGTATAACTAGCCACGCTTTTGTATACTCGGGGCTCCCTATCTGAGGCGAGCCAAACTTTGTGATCTTTTTCTTATTAAATTACTTTCTTAATCACGTCTGACTTGCTGTTTGTTCAAAATTCCACAACACCATGTTTGGGGCTCGCTCTGCTTGGAGTTGCACTTGAGAGAGACGTAGTCCCTTGTGCACAAAGGTGTTTTAATAAAGCATTCAAATATGCTTTTTACTGAAGTGTGATTGATTTCCATAGTTCCACCACTTCTGGCGGACAGAGAGAGAGAGAAACAAGACAGAAAGGCAAATACAGAAAGGCATAAATCCAAATACACAAACAGGTTCGAAATCCAGAAACTACATATTACTATTGTAGTGTCTGTTCTCGGCTAGAGAAAGATGCTACCCCCCCATGTCTCCATGTCTTCAGCTGCTCACATTTTCCACCACTGTAGCAGGCCATGCTTGATTGTGCTGGACACACACAAAGACTCAGGAAGTCTGAACTGTACAGTTTATTAAGCAGTGTTACAACCCTGTCTAGGCTGGCAGGCCATAATATAGGGTTCAAGTGCAGCAGTAATAATGAGTAATGGAATGCAAATCAGACAAACAGGTTGATGACAAAGGTCAAGTCTAAACCTGGTACGGATTGGCATGGGGGCACTGGAGAGTCAGGCAAAACCTGGTACACAGGTGGACATAACAGCAGTCAGAGCATTAAAACCATTAAAACCAATAGCAACCATATAAATGCCCTCAATCAAGGGAAGGGAAGAGCTACATGTAGGTGTTGAAAAAACAAAACAAAGCTCTCAGAGTATTCCCAGCAGAGTGCAGGCTGTGTCATGTCAAATAGCCTAGACAAATGGACCAGAGTTAGAGGTACCACAGCAGCTGATACTGATTTTTACCAGGATCCTGGTTTTTAACTAAGGTTTCTAGCTCAGTGTGGAGGTCATGCCTAATAATGGAGAGACAAAAAAAAAACAGGTTTGTGTTTTTCCCCTTCTGCTACTTTTAATGGTGCTCCTGACTCACGCTACCTGTCCTCATTAGTGGCGACCATCTATAGATGATCAGGAACCACTGCCCTTTCACATGTGCTTGGGCTGTGGCCAAGCAACAAAGGTGGATGTGTCTGGTGGGCGTTGAGGACTGGGTTGAGAAAAACTGGTCTAGACCAGTCATTTTGATCACTTGGAGTGGTAGCCCTGAAAACTGTATAAAAGAAGTTCTTTTGTATAAAACAGTTTCCTGTTTCTTCAAATGTTAATGTACACCCCACAAATAGACCACAATTGTAGGTAGATGCTTTGTATTCTAATGTCTTGATGCTGTGATGAGGGGCTTAGTTCCTTGTCTGCAGCCGGAAGCAGCTGCTGCTGTTGTCCTTTGTGCCTCACAAAGGACATCAATTTCTTGTTGATGCAGGCACAGAGCTCCCACTTAACTGTTGCTTGACTTTTTTTTAATGCACCATGTCTCATGTGACTTTGAATTGATGCACCATGCTTAATCTATGAACACTCCTCCCTATTGAAGATGACAGAGATCTCCATGATTGCTGTTCTGTCAAAATGTTTCAAGTCCTGGCCAGACCTCTGAAGTACCTATTATGGTTGCATAGGAGTGGCCTACAAAGTGCACTGCTCAAAGCAAATGGCAAATGGCCAGTCAGTCTATAAGTACTGCCATTATGCTTTTGGTGTTGGTAAATGTTGTCCAATATACAGCTGCATTTTTAAATCAAGTTGTTATTTTTGCAGCCCAGTGAGGTTTACCGCAAACAGAATAAAAAGGAAGTAACAAGAGCAAAGTGAACTAAATGTAGTAGGCATATGAATAATTGTACCAAACTTCTGCTTTAATCAAAATGTTTTTCCCCCACATCATAGGAAAAATAACCCAGGTCCCCGATCATGTTGAATGGTCAACTATGTGTGCCATGGCATGAAAGAAATTTCTAACACTGCCTGTTCACAATAGACTTGTTTTCGAGGTGGCTTGAGGCCTTCCCATGTTGAGAAGCACCAGCCACTAAGTTGGTGTTAGGAGGCCAGCCCTGACCCATTATAGGCAACTACTGTGAAGAGTGAAATACAGCAGCAATGAAACAGGGACCAGACCAATGTATGGGTAAATATGGGTATGCTGATTAGTCACATAACCTGGTAAGTTCAGTTTAGATCTAGCAAATATATGACATGGAAATTGTTCTGAATTAGACTACTGAAAGAAGACTTCCTCCAGAAAACAATGGAACAATGTTTTTTGGAACTGTGCATTCCATAAATAAGTCATAATCATGCCTCTGCATTTTCTAAGAAAATGTTTTTCCTAAGGAAGTCATAAAAACAATCATAATAATTGTTTGTGTTTATAGGTCAGTGCATATGTTCTCTGAATAGCTAAACAATCTACTGTAAAGACAAAAATAATTCCTTTGGTGCTCACTTACCATCCTACCAGTAACACAGTGATTAACATTAAACACTAGGAAATACTTTTTTATGGAGCCTTAACTAATCTCCTGCAGACCAGATAAAACCAACAAACAATCAAAGTGGTTGAATCTTGATGTGTGTGTGTGTGTGTGTGTGTGTGTGTGTATTTTTGCATTTGTGCAATTAACAGGGTTGAATGCCAAATAATGAGAAAATAAACCCAAAAGCATATGACAATTATAAGCAACCAAAATATGCATGCAAACAATAATTAGAATGAAATTCTTGACATTCTAGATCACATAACCCAAGAAGTGATAACATCATGACCAATTTTTGTAGCAGGCTTAAGTAGGATATGCTGCTGTAAAGATAACCAGAACAACACAAACATATTGCAGCCTCTCACTTTTAAATGTACACATTTACACATTCTACGGTAGAGCACGAGGTGTTAATATCTATGGGTTATGTAAATGTAAATACAGTGTTGTACATTTGCCACAAAATAAATCCACAAGGGTAACAAGGATAATTCACTTTTGAATTTGAACTGAATTTGCGCACACTTGACACGAGATGGCAGTGTACATTAAGAATTCACAATGTGTCTAGCTGGCTTAGTTTTCAGAAGCATCAAGGTGCAGGTCTGCATAGAATGATGGGCGTTTTTTGTCTCGTTAATTAATCACGAACGCACAAAGTCTTTAATTTTGAATATTGTATTACATATTATTGAAAGAGGTACTGAATCTACTACTAAATCATTATGTGGTAATTTAGCAGTTTCTATAGGTTATTCTGGATTCACTTATGCTGCAAGTCTGCGAATATTCAAACAAATTCAGTTTAATTCATACCAGTGCTGTTGTCGTTTCTTGCATTATCCGTCAGTATTCTGCCTACAGGATAGAATTTTGTTTTAGCTGGTAGGTTTCTTCCTGTTTGTGCAGCTGTGATTATTCGACGCAAGGGCATGGGTTTTTACTGTTGAAGCTGGGCTCCATAACTCCCCAAACAAGATCAAATAGTAGAGAATTTCATATATTTTAATCTACGGAGCACTACTTTAATCATAAGAAATCCAAGTAGCTCCCAAGTTTCAAAATCAGCTAAAACGGGATATGTGTTAAGGCGTATAATCACATATGAGGAAAATTGCACATATAACCGTCTGCAAACTGCTGATCATGAAAATGAAAGGATGCGCTTTCCTGTACATTGTTTACAGGAAGACCCAGAGTTTGCTTCTAACGAATACATAACTAATACATGCTTATTGTCTTATTTTTAAAGGTATCTCCTTATTTTGCGAATCTTAGAAGAGTTTATGTCGATCACTTTTTAATTATTCATGATTTAGTAGACAGCGCTCCTAAATGTTCTTTGCATCTCAGTCTAACCTGGAAGGCAAGCAAGCCAGCAAACAAACAAAAACCCTGGCACTGGCTAGTTATCTTGAACAATTTGATCCTTTAGTCTAATAATATTATCTTTTGTTTTAGTGTTTTGTTTACTTTATAGTCAAATTTTGAATAAACAGGAAATGCAATATTTCAGTTTACACCTGCTCTTTCTCTACAGGTTTCATTAGATAAGCAATGATGTGTAAAACCTTTCCACCCCTAATTATAATGGCTAGGGTATGCTGCTGATTAATGTTTAGTACTTTGTCTATTCATACACTACATGTAATAGTGGATAGTTATTGGATAATTTAAAAAGTCTGACTGTTATCTTAATTTCCAGTGAAAAGTCGAATAAGACTTTGAATATGTCGCCTTTTCATCCTCAGTCAAAACAAAGACAATAGACAATAATAATAAATCAATGATCCGCATCTTAATCATATATTTTCTGAGACAGCATACTCTGTAGCTTTAATATGTGATGGGAGGACGATGATGCGCGTTCACAATCCCTCCCCTTCCAATATGCAGGCGGGCACGCGCAAAGATTCCTGCTCAAACTCGATCACAAGGAGAGAACAACCTCCGCGTGGCTTAGCGTCACACTGAGACTAAAATGTCTCATCTGCTGTCCATCAACAAGTATTGCTTCGTCTTCCAAAGTAATATAGGAGGATACATTATGTTTTGGAATAATTCTGCTTATCACATCTAATTGATCGCGTTATATTTCATCGTTATAGTTCATCGTTATATTTCATTTATTTTCATACGAGGAGTGGGGATACTCACGTACAGGTAAGGCAATATCATAAGCAGTTTAAACAACGCAGTTTTAAGACCTCTTGGCTTATCTTACATTCAGAAGTCATTAAACTGAAAATACATTTGATATTAAAATATTAAGTTACGTTAGAAAGTTGCCTGTACTTATATATTGTTCCAACCCCAACGCAGTGCAGTTGTTTTAAATGATGCAGTTTATTTTTCAATGAGAAATAGTAATACGTTTATTTTCAAAGTGGATCATATAGCTGGATGTTTTCAGACATTTTCAGCACAGTGGATAGGAAATATTTCAAATACTCGTGCACCCGCAAGTCTGTATGCGGCCAATAGGACATACGGGCGGACTGCAAATACCACATGTTCTTCTTTATGTAACCTTTACATGTCCGAAGCACATAGAATAGATATGCTTATGTGAAAAGGATGTTTTGGTATGTTCGGTATTTCATATTAAAATCAACGGAAAATGTGATTCGACACTGGCTTTCTCGAACAAGTAGACTATTACTTCCTAAAATGATTAACTGCTCTTAAGTTAGGCCTGAAAAACTGTTTTGTCTTCTTTTTCAAATATGTTTTACCATCTATATCTACATTTTATTAACAAAACAAGCTTATCTATGTCATACAAGAGGGTTTCTCATTGAAGCAACAACGCCTACCTTCAGATATTCTTACCTGTGAGTTTGTGCAGTTTGACTATGCACAAACTATATACTCATCCCCATTCTTGTAAATTTGTTCAATGCAGGTGCTGAAAATGGCAGCCAGGTACCTGGTGCTCCTTGCCTTGGGGACTGCAGTAATTGTAACTGTGCATTGCTGCCCTGAGCAGTGTAGCTGTTCAGATAAACATCCTCATATACTTGTGGACTGTGCTTACAAAGAACTTCTTCTGGTACCTGTGGGCTTGCCATCTAACGTGACCACACTTAGCCTCTCGGCAAATAGAATCCAAGTGTTAAAATCAAAAAATTTTGTAAATGTGCCCCAGGTTACGTCTCTTTGGCTGGCCCACAATTCAATTGTGACCATTGAGAGAAACACACTGACCCCAATGTCCCAACTGAGGAATCTGGATCTAAGCTATAATAAAATTATTCATTTTCCTTGGGAGGATATTGCCAACCTCACTGCACTGCAGCTGCTGAAAATGAACAACAATGAGATGGTTAGTCTACCGAAGGATGTTTTCACTAACCTTAAAGACCTGCGTTCACTCCGCATCAACAACAACAAGTTTACCACCATTGTAGAGGGAACTTTCGATGCTCTCACTTCTGTGTCACACCTTCAGATTTACAACAATCCATTCAGCTGTTCTTGCAAACTGGAATGGATGAGAGAATGGATCATTCAATCTAAAATTTCCATCCCAGAGAAGAACAGCATTTTGTGTGAAGCCCCTGCTCATTTAAAAGGTGTAGAGGTCACAAAAATGCCAAAACTGGACTGTCAAGCTCCAACTGTTACCATAACTTACCAGCCCAACATCGAAAACACAGAAATATATGAGGGGCACATGGTTGTCTTGAATTGTGAAACTAAAGGAACACCAAAACCTGATGTTGAGTGGCACATTTCTGCAGGAAATGAGCTATTAAAATTCACATTGCCCTCCATTGTTGAAAAAAGTGAGATCTCTATTAATGGGGCACCCTCTAATACTAGGTTTCTCATTTTTCAAAATGGCACCCTAATCATTCCTCACATGAGCAAGAAAGAAGATGGAAACTACAGTTGCTCTGCTACCAATGACATAGGCAAAGCTGATAGTACAGTGAAACTTATGGCTGCAACCAAAAAACAAGACATCAACATGTTTTACCAAAAGGTGGGCATCAGTTCATCTGGAAACAAGCCTGGTCCTAAGAGCTCTGAAAACAGTATGATTAGTACATGGCCCATCTCTAAGGAGAAGAACAAAATCACACCAACTGGAACATCATCCATTGGTATTAATACTAAGCAAATTGTTGAAGCATCTGATACTTCACCTTTTGCCAGCAAGTGTAGAATAAGTGATGGCACTTATTCCGTTAATTCCATAATTTGTTTCTTTTTTTATTATTAAGTATTCTCAGACTATTGATATTGGCTCTATGACCCTGGACTGTTCTAATGATTATGGTTCTGGATTTGCTCATAATAAATCTTGCTCTTCTCAGCGTATACATCCGCCTCCTAACCAATCATTGTTACGACGACAATTTCAAGAGATTTACTTTCATTCATCTCTACCATTATCAAAACATGTACCTACTGCATTAAAGTCTGCCAGGGTGGTACCAATCCTAAATTAGGTCATACTCGATAGCTCAGACTTATGCAATTACAGACTGGCATCACTTCCTCTCAAAAGTTCTTGAATGAGTAACCTGTAATCAATTATCACACTTGCTCACCCAGACCCAGCTTCAGGATCCCAATCAGTCTGGCTACAAATTGGCGCATTCAACAGAACCTGCCCTCATAGCGGCGACTGAGAAACTGCTCGCAGCCAGAGCTGCTAAACTGGCAATCTGAATCAACCTGTCTTGATTCTTCTCGACCTTCCGGCAGCCTTTGTTACAGTAAACCACAAAATCCCCTTCTTTGTTCTCTTGTCATCTCAAAGCTTGACAACTGCTACTCATTACTTGCTGGCCTTCCACTTCAGTATATCAGTGAGTACAGAGCAAAGAACGAGCTCCCCCATCAACCTGCTGGTACATAAGGGGGTTAAAGGGTTGATCACCTCCTCCGAAGCATACAGAGGAGACCCCAACACCTGTGAAGGTTTTATCGTGCAGTGTGAGCTGTTCTTCGGATACCAGCCGCGACTGTCCGACCATTGGAAGGTGTCATTTGTTATCTTGAGGCTTACGGGAAAGGCACGCGTATGGGGTGTGGCGTTAGTCACAAACAGTTTTCCACTTATGAACGATTATGCGGGATTTGTCAGAGAACTACGATCGGTATTCAACCATCCCCGCCAGGGAAGGCTCTGCGGGCAAGCACTGTTGCGCCTAAGGCAGGGATTGAGATCCGCGGCCGACTACGCCGGAGTTCTGGACCATGGTAGCAGGAACATGTTGGAATGAACCCGCGCAGATAGACATGTTTGTGAATGGGTTGCGGGCCGACTTGCAGGCGGAACTAGCCTGTAGACAAGAGGGGAACACCCTGAATGAGGTGGGACACCTAGCCATAACGTATGACTGCCTCCTGCAGGAAATGGGATGCCCCGCAACGAACCGGGACCGGAACCGCAAGGCAAACCAACACCCTTGAGGAGCCCATGCAGCTGGACGCAGCCGGGATACAGCAAGGAAGAAGATGCAGTAGAGTGAGTTGTTCTTTCTCTCATTCCATGATTAAAGTGCAGGTCAAGGTGTTGTACAAAGGCCATGTGCTTTCAGTCTCTGCCCTAGTGGATTCGGGAGCTGCAGGGAATGTCATGGATTGGGGCTTCGCAAAGAGGCGAGGTATCAAGGCTATCACCCTGCCCTCTTCGCTAAGCATACAGGCCCTGGATGGGGGTCCGGTAGGCCCAGGTTACATCACCCATGTGACTCCTTGTGTCCTCCTCATCACCGAGGAGGGACACACTGAATGCATCAGCTTTTTCCTCCCTATCTCACTCTCTCACCCTAGGTCTGCTATGGCTGCGTGCACACAATCCACAGATGCTGTAGGCAAAAAAACATTCTTCCCCAACAAGGGGGAAGTGCTTCCCCAACAAGGCAGTACCCCTCCAGGCAACCTCAATAGGAAGTCCTGAGGCCGAGAAGCAGGTTCCGATTCTCTTGGAGTACAAGGACTTGGAGCAGATCGTCAGCCCCAGGAAAGCCACACAGCTTCCACCACATCGAGACTGGGACTGCACCGTAACACTCAAGGAGGGAGACGAGTGGAAAACAGCCTTCAGTACATCCATGGGCCACTACGAGTATTTGGTTCTGCCGTACAGCCTGGCAATGGCTCAATTGATATTTCAGGCCTACATTAACGAGGTTCTGAGGGACTTTTTGGGAAGATCCGTCGTCGCTTATATCGATGACATTTTGATCTATTCCCCCTCATGGAACCAACATGTGCACGACGTGCAGGCCATGCTCCAGACCTTGTTACAGAACCGTCTGTACTGCAAGGCTGAGAAATGCGAATTTCACCACAAGGAAGTTGACTTCCTGGGGTATGCTATTCAGGAGGGGTGTGTGATTATGCAGCCAGGGAAGGTGGAGGCAGTGAGGGCTTGGCCAAGGCCGCTTGCACGCAAGGCACTACAGCGCTTTCTGGGCTTTGCTAACTTTTGTAGGAGATTTATCAAATCCTTCAGTTCACTGGCGAGGCCCCTCACAGACCAACTCTGGGGATCTGTACGAAGGATCAAGTGGACCTACGAAGAGGAAAAGGCCTTTGAGGAGCTCAAGAATGCCTTTGCCACCGCGCCCGTCTTACAACAACCGGGCCCAGAGAGACCGTTCGTGGTGGGAGGAGATACACCAAAACCTACGTAAGGCAATCGCTGCCTATAAGAGGAAGGCAGACAGGAAAAGGGGAGTGACCCCACTGTATGATGTCAGGCAGAAGGTGTGGGTCTCTAACAAGGATGGCTGTGCTGGCACCACAAGCAAGCTCGAGGCTAGATATGAGGGCCCGTACTCTATTACTGGCTGGATCAATGAGGTAACCTACAGGTTAGGCCTGATGGGGAGTAGTCGGGCTTCCCAGGCCTTCCACGTTTCCGCGCTGAAGCCCGTGAAGGAGGGTCTCCTCACTGAGGAGGAGGGTTCCTCAGGAGGCCCTCCCCCACCTCTGGAGACGGAGGAGGGCCCAGCTTACAGTGCGCATGCTCTGATGGACTCTCGTAGGAGGGGGTGGAAGCTCCAGTACCTGGTGGACTGGGAGGGGTACAGCCAAGAGGAGCACTGTTGGGTCTTGGCCTCCCAGATTTTGGACCCACTACTTTATCAAAATGGATAATAACGACCGTTTGATGCAACTTCACCTCTCGCTTCCTCCATGCTGCCGACGTCAAAATGGCCATCCTTCAATCAACCCCTCAGACCATTAAACCAATAACTTTCCACAGCATAATGAAACCAAACATGAAGAATTCACAACACATTCATAAACAACCCAGAATTATATTGTGACAGCTATATTCTTAGTTTGATGGTGCAGGGTGAAATATTTGGTTTGTGGAGAATGTTTATGGTGTCACTGTTTGGAAAAGGGTTAAATTTACATGCGATCCTTGGGTAATTTCTTATTTTCAGGTGATTTTATTTACATGGATTGGCCATCTTGGAATTTCCATCCTCAAGTGAGAAAATTACTAGCCAAATTACCTATTATTTTTAGGCAAACCCAGCAGTCATGTGACAAATTGGGTCTTGTCCAATACATATGTGCATGATTTTCCTTGCAGATGTCACATTGTCTTGGGGGGGGGGGAAGGTTATGTTTGGGCCCTGCTTCTTGCCTTATTTAGTCTTGCAGCATGGTTATCACGGACTTTTCCCCATATATTAAACACTTTCCAAATAATAAAATAACCCTTGACTATGCTTTAATATTCTGTCGATGAAAACTTCAAAGAGGAGTGGAAACAAAACACATCCTTGGTGTAGTCCAACACTTAAAATGAGTGAATTTGGCTTAACACCAAATAGCCTTTTGTTATGTCAAGCATACTAATAGGCTAGTAAATATGGCTAAAGGAATAAGCTCTAGAAATAAAAAAACAGGAACGAGAGGCTGAGCTGCTACGTCTTCGGGCTCTACAGGTAGAGGCGGAAAGGGAGGTGACACCTAAAAGTATGAGTTTGGGCTTGGAAAAACCCATACCTCTTCCTCAGAAAGCTGTCTATCCAGCACCAGCAAGCCCTGTACCTTCGGGTACACCAGTGCCTAAGCCCCGTTCCCTTCGGGTCTCTGTTACCCCAGCTCCTTCCGACTCTGCCACTGGATGTTTTGATGTCAGTTGTCAGATTCCCCTGATCCCTACTTTTAAGGAACATGAAGTTGATGCATATTTCCCAGTGTTTGAGCGCATAGCATTGACTTTAGATTGGCCCAAGGAAGTACGGTCTCTCTTACTGCAGTGTAAGTTAGTTGGTAAGGCCCAAGATGTGTGTTCTTCCCTAATGCTTGAGCAGAGCCTAGATTATGATATTGTGAAACTGTTCTCCGAGCATATGATCTAGTACATGAGCTGTCCAAACCACTGGGGAAAAACAGAAGGAAAAAAAGGGTTTAAAAAAGGAGAGGCAGGAAACTACAATCTTCCAAAATTCTTCCTCTCACTTTTGTAGAAACCCTTGCATACCTTGAGTCCATGTGGGAATACAGAAATGAAAAGATGCTCAAAGATAAAATGTGAAAGGTAAACCACTGGATTTAGGGCAGTCTAGAAACATAAAAGAGAAACATGCAAGGGTCAAACTGAGAGCAGAACAAACCATAGCCAAGGGAGTTTTCCAGGTAATGCACAGTAACAGGCAGAGTCCAGAACAAAGTGTGAAGGATTTTTACATATATTGCTTACTTTATATTGTCTATAACTGTTATGGCAACATATGTATTTGTCTGAACCATTAATCCATATGCCTGAGTTGATGTCTGAGTTTTAATAATTGCAGAACTTTAGTCTCTCATGCTGAGTGGAACATGTCATATATGACAGCAAGATTGAGCTGGCTGCCGAAACCACAAACGTGGAGGGGAACTATAAAAAAAATGTGAGAGACCATGTGTGATGGAAAATGTTACGAAACTATGTATTATGTAATTCATATATAATCGTGCTGATCCTTCTGTTGCCAAATGAATAATGTTGTCTGCACATTTGTATCCGCCTGTTGCTGATTAAGTTGAACATGTATCAGGAACTGTTAACATCAAGGTCAACTTGACACACAACCCACACTGTTTGGAACCAGTTTGGGTTGGTTTGGGGAACAAACCAAGCCGAGAGCTGATTGGCTTATAGCCACAGCAACAAAGGGAAGAAGAGCTGCTTGAGAAAAGATGATTGTTTAAAGACAGAACAGGAGTAGTATAACTAGCCACGCTTTTGTATACTCGGGGCTCCCTATCTGAGGCGAGCCAAACTTTGTGATCTTTTTCTTATTAAATTACTTTCTTAATCACGTCTGACTTGCTGTTTGTTCAAAATTCCACAACACCATGTTTGGGGCTCGCTCTGCTTGGAGTTGCACTTGAGAGAGACGTAGTCCCTTGTGCACAAAGGTGTTTTAATAAAGCATTCAAATATGCTTTTTACTGAAGTGTGATTGATTTCCATAGTTCCACCACTTCTGGCGGACAGAGAGAGAGAGAAACAAGACAGAAAGGCAAATACAGAAAGGCATAAATCCAAATACACAAACAGGTTCGAAATCCAGAAACTACATATTACTATTGTAGTGTCTGTTCTCGGCTAGAGAAAGATGCTACCCCCCCATGTCTCCATGTCTTCAGCTGCTCACATTTTCCACCACTGTAGCAGGCCATGCTTGATTGTGCTGGACACACACAAAGACTCAGGAAGTCTGAACTGTACAGTTTATTAAGCAGTGTTACAACCCTGTCTAGGCTGGCAGGCCATAATATAGGGTTCAAGTGCAGCAGTAATAATGAGTAATGGAATGCAAATCAGACAAACAGGTTGATGACAAAGGTCAAGTCTAAACCTGGTACGGATTGGCATGGGGGCACTGGAGAGTCAGGCAAAACCTGGTACACAGGTGGACATAACAGCAGTCAGAGCATTAAAACCATTAAAACCAATAGCAACCATATAAATGCCCTCAATCAAGGGAAGGGAAGAGCTACATGTAGGTGTTGAAAAAACAAAACAAAGCTCTCAGAGTATTCCCAGCAGAGTGCAGGCTGTGTCATGTCAAATAGCCTAGACAAATGGACCAGAGTTAGAGGTACCACAGCAGCTGATACTGATTTTTACCAGGATCCTGGTTTTTAACTAAGGTTTCTAGCTCAGTGTGGAGGTCATGCCTAATAATGGAGAGACAAAAAAAAAACAGGTTTGTGTTTTTCCCCTTCTGCTACTTTTAATGGTGCTCCTGACTCACGCTACCTGTCCTCATTAGTGGCGACCATCTATAGATGATCAGGAACCACTGCCCTTTCACATGTGCTTGGGCTGTGGCCAAGCAACAAAGGTGGATGTGTCTGGTGGGCGTTGAGGACTGGGTTGAGAAAAACTGGTCTAGACCAGTCATTTTGATCACTTGGAGTGGTAGCCCTGAAAACTGTATAAAAGAAGTTCTTTTGTATAAAACAGTTTCCTGTTTCTTCAAATGTTAATGTACACCCCACAAATAGACCACAATTGTAGGTAGATGCTTTGTATTCTAATGTCTTGATGCTGTGATGAGGGGCTTAGTTCCTTGTCTGCAGCCGGAAGCAGCTGCTCCTGTTGTCCTTTGTGCCTCACAAAGGACATCAATTTCTTGTTGATGCAGGCACAGAGCTCCCACTTAACTGTTGCTTGACTTTTTTTTAATGCACCATGTCTCATGTGACTTTGAATTGATGCACCATGCTTAATCTATGAACACTCCTCCCTATTGAAGATGACAGAGATCTCCATGATTGCTGTTCTGTCAAAATGTTTCAAGTCCTGGCCAGACCTCTGAAGTACCTATTATGGTTGCATAGGAGTGGCCTACAAAGTGCACTGCTCAAAGCAAATGGCAAATGGCCAGTCAGTCTATAAGTACTGCCATTATGCTTTTGGTGTTGGTAAATGTTGTCCAATATACAGCTGCATTTTTAAATCAAGTTGTTATTTTTGCAGCCCAGTGAGGTTTACCGCAAACAGAATAAAAAGGAAGTAACAAGAGCAAAGTGAACTAAATGTAGTAGGCATATGAATAATTGTACCAAACTTCTGCTTTAATCAAAATGTTTTTCCCCCACATCATAGGAAAAATAACCCAGGTCCCCGATCATGTTGAATGGTCAACTATGTGTGCCATGGCATGAAAGAAATTTCTAACACTGCCTGTTCACAATAGACTTGTTTTCGAGGTGGCTTGAGGCCTTCCCATGTTGAGAAGCACCAGCCACTAAGTTGGTGTTAGGAGGCCAGCCCTGACCCATTATAGGCAACTACTGTGAAGAGTGAAATACAGCAGCAATGAAACAGGGACCAGACCAATGTATGGGTAAATATGGGTATGCTGATTAGTCACATAACCTGGTAAGTTCAGTTTAGATCTAGCAAATATATGACATGGAAATTGTTCTGAATTAGACTACTGAAAGAAGACTTCCTCCAGAAAACAATGGAACAATGTTTTTTGGAACTGTGCATTCCATAAATAAGTCATAATCATGCCTCTGCATTTTCTAAGAAAATGTTTTTCCTAAGGAAGTCATAAAAACAATCATAATAATTGTTTGTGTTTATAGGTCAGTGCATATGTTCTCTGAATAGCTAAACAATCTACTGTAAAGACAAAAATAATTCCTTTGGTGCTCACTTACCATCCTACCAGTAACACAGTGATTAACATTAAACACTAGGAAATACTTTTTTATGGAGCCTTAACTAATCTCCTGCAGACCAGATAAAACCAACAAACAATCAAAGTGGTTGAATCTTGATGTGTGTGTGTGTGTGTGTGTGTGTGTGTGTATTTTTGCATTTGTGCAATTAACAGGGTTGAATGCCAAATAATGAGAAAATAAACCCAAAAGCATATGACAATTATAAGCAACCAAAATATGCATGCAAACAATAATTAGAATGAAATTCTTGACATTCTAGATCACATAACCCAAGAAGTGATAACATCATGACCAATTTTTGTAGCAGGCTTAAGTAGGATATGCTGCTGTAAAGATAACCAGAACAACACAAACATATTGCAGCCTCTCACTTTTAAATGTACACATTTACACATTCTACGGTAGAGCACGAGGTGTTAATATCTATGGGTTATGTAAATGTAAATACAGTGTTGTACATTTGCCACAAAATAAATCCACAAGGGTAACAAGGATAATTCACTTTTGAATTTGAACTGAATTTGCGCACACTTGACACGAGATGGCAGTGTACATTAAGAATTCACAATGTGTCTAGCTGGCTTAGTTTTCAGAAGCATCAAGGTGCAGGTCTGCATAGAATGATGGGCGTTTTTTGTCTCGTTAATTAATCACGAACGCACAAAGTCTTTAATTTTGAATATTGTATTACATATTATTGAAAGAGGTACTGAATCTACTACTAAATCATTATGTGGTAATTTAGCAGTTTCTATAGGTTATTCTGGATTCACTTATGCTGCAAGTCTGCGAATATTCAAACAAATTCAGTTTAATTCATACCAGTGCTGTTGTCGTTTCTTGCATTATCCGTCAGTATTCTGCCTACAGGATAGAATTTTGTTTTAGCTGGTAGGTTTCTTCCTGTTTGTGCAGCTGTGATTATTCGACGCAAGGGCATGGGTTTTTACTGTTGAAGCTGGGCTCCATAACTCCCCAAACAAGATCAAATAGTAGAGAATTTCATATATTTTAATCTACGGAGCACTACTTTAATCATAAGAAATCCAAGTAGCTCCCAAGTTTCAAAATCAGCTAAAACGGGATATGTGTTAAGGCGTATAATCACATATGAGGAAAATTGCACATATAACCGTCTGCAAACTGCTGATCATGAAAATGAAAGGATGCGCTTTCCTGTACATTGTTTACAGGAAGACCCAGAGTTTGCTTCTAACGAATACATAACTAATACATGCTTATTGTCTTATTTTTAAAGGTATCTCCTTATTTTGCGAATCTTAGAAGAGTTTATGTCGATCACTTTTTAATTATTCATGATTTAGTAGACAGCGCTCCTAAATGTTCTTTGCATCTCAGTCTAACCTGGAAGGCAAGCAAGCCAGCAAACAAACAAAAACCCTGGCACTGGCTAGTTATCTTGAACAATTTGATCCTTTAGTCTAATAATATTATCTTTTGTTTTAGTGTTTTGTTTACTTTATAATCAAATTTTGAATAAACAGGAAATGCAATATTTCAGTTTACACCTGCTCTTTCTCTACAGGTTTCATTAGATAAGCAATGATGTGTAAAACCTTTCCACCCCTAATTATAATGGCTAGGGTATGCTGCTGATTAATGTTTAGTACTTTGTCTATTCATACACTACATGTAATAGTGGATAGTTATTGGATAATTTAAAAAGTCTGACTGTTATCTTAATTTCCAGTGAAAAGTCGAATAAGACTTTGAATATGTCGCCTTTTCATCCTCAGTCAAAACAAAGACAATAGACAATAATAATAAATCAATGATCCGCATCTTAATCATATATTTTCTGAGACAGCATACTCTGTAGCTTTAATATGTGATGGGAGGACGATGATGCGCGTTCACAATCCCTCCCCTTCCAATATGCAGGCGGGCACGCGCAAAGATTCCTGCTCAAACTCGATCACAAGGAGAGAACAACCTCCGCGTGGCTTAGCGTCACACTGAGACTAAAATGTCTCATCTGCTGTCCATCAACAAGTATTGCTTCGTCTTCCAAAGTAATATAGGAGGATACATTATGTTTTGGAATAATTCTGCTTATCACATCTAATTGATCGCGTTATATTTCATCGTTATAGTTCATCGTTATATTTCATTTATTTTCATACGAGGAGTGGAGATACTCACGTACAGGTAAGGCAATATCATAAGCAGTTTAAACAACGCAGTTTTAAGACCTCTTGGCTTATCTTACATTCAGAAGTCATTAAACTGAAAATACATTTGATATTAAAATATTAAGTTACGTTAGAAAGTTGCCTGTACTTATATATTGTTCCAACCCCAACGCAGTGCAGTTGTTTTAAATGATGCAGTTTATTTTTCAATGAGAAATAGTAATACGTTTATTTTCAAAGTGGATCATATAGCTGGATGTTTTCAGACATTTTCAGCACAGTGGATAGGAAATATTTCAAATACTCGTGCACCCGCAAGTCTGTATGCGGCCAATAGGACATACGGGCGGACTGCAAATACCACATGTTCTTCTTTATGTAACCTTTACATGTCCGAAGCACATAGAATAGATATGCTTATGTGAAAAGGATGTTTTGGTATGTTCGGTATTTCATATTAAAATCAACGGAAAATGTGATTCGACACTGGCTTTCTCGAACAAGTAGACTATTACTTCCTAAAATGATTAACTGCTCTTAAGTTAGGCCTGAAAAACTGTTTTGTCTTCTTTTTCAAATATGTTTTACCATCTATATCTACATTTTATTAACAAAACAAGCTTATCTATGTCATACAAGAGGGTTTCTCATTGAAGCAACAACGCCTACCTTCAGATATTCTTACCTGTGAGTTTGTGCAGTTTGACTATGCACAAACTATATACTCATCCCCATTCTTGTAAATTTGTTCAATGCAGGTGCTGAAAATGGCAGCCAGGTACCTGGTGCTCCTTGCCTTGGGGACTGCAGTAATTGTAACTGTGCATTGCTGCCCTGAGCAGTGTAGCTGTTCAGATAAACATCCTCATATACTTGTGGACTGTGCTTACAAAGAACTTCTTCTGGTACCTGTGGGCTTGCCATCTAACGTGACCACACTTAGCCTCTCGGCAAATAGAATCCAAGTGTTAAAATCAAAAAATTTTGTAAATGTGCCCCAGGTTACGTCTCTTTGGCTGGCCCACAATTCAATTGTGACCATTGAGAGAAACACACTGACCCCAATGTCCCAACTGAGGAATCTGGATCTAAGCTATAATAAAATTATTCATTTTCCTTGGGAGGATATTGCCAACCTCACTGCACTGCAGCTGCTGAAAATGAACAACAATGAGATGGTTAGTCTACCGAAGGATGTTTTCACTAACCTTAAAGACCTGCGTTCACTCCGCATCAACAACAACAAGTTTACCACCATTGTAGAGGGAACTTTCGATGCTCTCACTTCTGTGTCACACCTTCAGATTTACAACAATCCATTCAGCTGTTCTTGCAAACTGGAATGGATGAGAGAATGGATCATTCAATCTAAAATTTCCATCCCAGAGAAGAACAGCATTTTGTGTGAAGCCCCTGCACATTTAAAAGGTGTAGAGGTCACAAAAATGCCAAAACTGGACTGTCAAGCTCCAACTGTTACCATAACTTACCAGCCCAACATCGAAAACACAGAAATATATGAGGGGCACATGGTTGTCTTGAATTGTGAAACTAAAGGGACACCAAAACCTGATGTTGAGTGGCACATTTCTGCAGGAAATGAGCTATTAAAATTCACATTGCCCTCCATTGTTGAAAAAAGTGAGATCTCTATTAATGGGGCACCCTCTAATACTAGGTTTCTCATTTTTCAAAATGGCACCCTAATCATTCCTCACATGAGCAAGAAAGAAGATGGAAACTACAGTTGCTCTGCTACCAATGACATAGGCAAAGCTGATAGTACAGTGAAACTTATGGCTGCAACCAAAAAACAAGACATCAACATGTTTTACCAAAAGGTGGGCATCAGTTCATCTGGAAACAAGCCTGGTCCTAAGAGCTCTGAAAACAGTGTGATTAGTACATGGCCCATCTCTAAGGAGAAGAACAAAATCACGCCAACTGGAACATCATCCATTGGTATTAATACTAAGCAAATTGTTGAAGCATCTGATACTTCACCTTTTGCCAGCAAGTGTGGAATAAGTGATGGCACACAATATATATCCAACCACGCGTTTAACATGAGTTTGGATGATCTTAAACAGTACACTTTTGATTTTGGGGTGATTGCTCTGGAGGTGTCTGAGACTGAGGCTAAAGTCCAGCTCAATCCTCTGCAGATGGCCAATGCTAAATCCAACCTTCACCTCAACCAGCCCCAAGACCTGGAAACTGTCAATAAGGAGCCTTTCAGTCTCTACCAGACATCAACCAAAAAATCACCCCTGGACATGCTGTATATTTGTGTTAGCACAGGCAATGGACATTCAGTGGTTCAGTGGTCCAAGATAGAGGAAGGTGTCAATAGCTATCGCTTTCAAGGTTTACAGCCAGGCACCAACTATACCCTGTGTCTCACCTATGCAGGCCAAGACTGTCAGGTACAAGTGGTCTTCACAACAAGAAAGAAAATCCCATCTTTGCTTATCATAGTGGTAGTGAGCGTTTTCTTATTGGCTTTGGCTACAGTACCCCTGCTGGGAGCCACCTGCTGTCATTTGTTGTACAAGTATCAAGGCAAGACCTACAAATTGATTATGAAAGCACAGAACCCAGATCAGATGGAAAAGCACATAGCAACAGATTTTGATCCGAGAGCGTCTTTCGTGGAATCGGAAAAAAACTTCAACCCCAGTGAGCTAGGTGAGGGAGACGGCGAAGCAGACGGCGATGAAGGAGAGGGAGAAGGGGAAGAAGTTGAGGGCAGTGTGGTGACCGAGTCGATCCCCGAATCGCAGTGCAAAACTCAGGAAGAATTCGAAGTGGGCTCCGAGTATAGTGACAGGTTACCATTAGGGGCTGAGGCAGTGAATATATCGGAAGAAATTAACGGCAACTACAAAGAGCCGCGCTAATAATCTTTCGGCACAGTGTATAAATCAGTAACTCTAACACATTCCAAACCAGGTAAATACCGATTATGATAACACGTTGTTATGCCGTGCAAAATGTGCATTACTCAAATTTACCTCAGTAATCTTTCAGTAAATGTATATATTTCATCTTGCAAAATGAGGTTCTTGATTTTTGACAGTTGCGAACAAAGGGTCTGCACTCCAACAAACCTTAAACTGATTTGTACATTGAACTAACGCAGAATTCATCTCCAGAAAGTCTTAGCATCCCTCCATATATGTAAGCAAGTGTAGATTCATGGTAGGGGTGAAACTGAAAAGCTCCTTAATTTAGGGCTTTGGGTTAGCTTAACGCTGTGATCATCCGTAGTGATCATCAGTTGAAAGTTTCAGCCGGAGTGGTTGCTGGAACGCGCCAATGCACTGACTGTTACTTTACCTGTAGGCATGCGCGCGTCTACAAAACTAGGTAACGTGTGTAATGTGCAACTTATAATGTGGGACTTAAAATCTCTTTAATGAACGGGTGCTTAAATATCCTCTCGCCTTTATTGAATTGATTAACCGTGTCCTTCCTCTACTTTAAGATACATGTTCGTGGCATGTCACACAAGTATTTTCAAATGTGTTTTACTAGAAAATAGGTAGATATTCTCAATGTCGATATGTGGTGTAAGCCATTAAACTGAAAAGATGTTCCCTTTTTTATAATCAGTGGTTGGTTCTCACCATCAGTCTGTGCGCACGAGCCACGGGGGCGTATATGGCGGCATCGAGTGTCTTGTAAATTTAAGATTGGTGATTAGTGTCGAACTGTTCAACAATGTTGTAAAGATCTTCAGACTTCACTCAAAGATTTTGATATGATTTTATGTACGTGGACTTAATAAAATATTGAAAATAAATATTTTGGTTATTTATTGCAATTATACAAATTTCATTTAGACCCGTTAAAACATAACTATAACAAATCAGACTCTTGTGCACATAAAAACTCTTCATTTTAACAAAAGTAAAATATAAGAAGAAAGTACAATCCTCGATAAACATTTACCTTTTCGTTTTCGGATAAGTTCTCATCACGAACCTTTTTTTTTTTTTTAAAGAAAGAAAATGAAGAAGTTTCGCAAATATTTAGAGAATCAAACCATCAAATACGAGGAAATTGTTAACGACACATAAAAAACCCCATTAAATTTACATTCATTAAAAGGGATTAAATAATTCAATATTTTGAAAAGCATACGGATGTTTATTTTTTACATTCAGGCATTTAGAACGTAAAATACGCAAATACGCAAAGTTTAGGGTGTGATTTTTTAAATTGTTTTTTTCGCGGCGTCCATTAAATGTTTCGTGAGGAATATTACTGTCCTTCTGGTGGTAAGAAACTGCGCAGAACAAAGGCATAAAAGGTAGTCATAAGGTGCAGGCTGCACAGCCAACTGTGGCTTGATACTCTGTACACCGGCAACGCTTCTGGTAACCATTTACAAACGAAGAAAGAATCCAAACGAAGACTTTTCAAGTGAACTATAGATTTTTAAAAAGGTACGGTCTTCAAATGCAAAGGAACGATTACATTTAACTTAATAACACCGGGATCTTTCATGAGTTTGCACAGCTGTTATACATTAATAATGAGACGTTTTCCATCCTTATGGTGTATTTGTACTGTGAGACATCTCGTTCTGTCCGTTTCAAAAACCTCCGAGGATATCATATATATTTTTATTTCTAAATGTTTCGTTTAGATCACACATTCATTATTTTTTATTCAAAAGCAAAAGGAGGCGATTATAAAAGTAAATATATCAGAAAATATCAGTCTCATTTCTACAAAGGAGAATCCTACGAAACAGATTCTTAAATTTAGATGTAAAACTTTAATTCTCGGGAAACCAAAAATGACCTGTTATAGCAAGACAACAGTAATGAGTAAGTATAACCTTCGCGAACCAACCTTCAGTGGACATCTATATAGGTCTAACCATTTCACTACTTAGTGCCACTCATACTAACGAATGTAAGATCAAACTTAAGCTTTGAAATGAATAAATGGTTTATAAATGATTTATTAGCACGAACAGTCAAACAGTTTAACTTGGACATGTAATTATAGGGGAGTTCAGAGCCTCACTAAATGTCTTGATAAATGTCATTATATATTAATTAATTAATTGATTAATCAATCAATCATATATACACACACATCTATCTATCTATCTATCTATCTATCTATCTATCTATCTATCTATCTATTTTCCATAACACAGACAGAGAAAAATTCAAACACCCAACAAAGGAAACAGGGCACTATTTAAGACAAATGCAGGTCAGTTCTACACATAACACTATCTTCAAATAGTTTAATCAGAGTGATGCCTCACAAGCCTGACCATGGGTAGACGGTAGTTTCAGTCCTTAGTCTGGGCCCTCCCCGATCCTTCTCTGGCCTCTGTGGTGCCACTCACTTTTTTGCTGCTGCCTTTAGAGCAATGTTTGAGGGTCCCGTTGAGGAAGCTCTCAGAGCTCTGCCGTTGAAAGTGTTTTCTGGACCCCACCAGGGATGGGTTATTGACCAGTGTGTAGAGGAGATGCCAGTGTCCACGTGCCAGCTTGGCACTGGACACTTTGCTCCGTTTTTTGTCCTGTGAGACCAGGTGGATTCCTGCAGGATTTCAGCATCATGGCCAAATCAGAAGATTCAAAATTAGTCTGCTTTTGTCTTGGCTATATTTGTAGTTTAAATGTATGTATATGTAAGAAACTATCACATCCATAATTTCAAGTGTACTTTCATTTTTATGTGGGGTGTGTATGTTTATATATATATAAATATAATTAAAATTCATAAAGTAATACATAAAGTACTGTCAACCTATTTAAATGTGGAACAAAGTCCACAGCAATGCAGTAAATTAGGGTCATCATGAGAACTAAGCTACCACATTTATATACAGCCATGATGCAACCTTTTGAGCACAGTTGGCCATACTGAGCTTGCCATTACTATGCTGGAAACACAAGCCCTGTGGGTTGCATAAATATGAAACAGTCAATTAGAATGGTCCATCTGTGTAATCCTCCAGCCTAATGCTAATCTCTCCTACACAATAGAACCCTGTTTAAACAGGAATTACTACTGTGTCTAAATGCAAACATGCCCAACGTATATTCCCAACTTGGGATGCTAGGACATGGCACAGAGCAATCAGTTTTTGGCTGAAAATTGAAAGAATGATTAATGCACATTAATACACAGACATCAATGCTGTGTCAGCTGTCTCGTGTTTAACATCTGCATTTACTGGCCATTTTTTAACTCCTTCAGAAAATAACTGTTGGTACACTCTGTCCCCATGACTGATTTCCACAGAGGTAAAAATTTCTCATCTTATGTCATATAACGATTCTACGAAGAAAAGGGCTTTGAAAGGCTGATAAATCCCCAGTCACCAGCTTGTACTGGGCATAAGACATTTGGTGCTATGAACTGTGCTGCTTTGTCTGTCACAGGTCTAATACAGGGCAAGAGTAAGACCTGAAAGACTCATTGCACATTAGGGCCCAATTTAGACTGACAAATTTAATCAGGACAGATATGTGCGCCTGCTGCGTGCAAGAGAGTGTGATGAATCAATTATGTTCTACTCAAGGCTGGCCAACTGCCTGCATTTGCAGCCTGGTTGGCCCTGGAGAAATCAAACTCACAGACATACAGCATCACTGACACACCTGGCTAACATTAATTTACAATGGATTAATTAACATTGTCTATTAACAGTTACATTGGGCCTACAGTCATAACACAAACTGGAATATGAGAGCTGGCCTGGGATCAGACTTTATCCCTCTTGTACAGGGATTTAATCACGCTGTTGTAAAAAACAAACTGCTTCAGAATCAGCACTCCCTAATGCCTGTAATAATAACTTCAGGCTAATTAAAGACCAGACGGCCATGCTGTGCACTGCTTTATGGAACGAGCACACAGGCAAACCGAGGCACCCACCTTCCTCAGCATCCCGCGCCTCCTGTCCGGATGATTGGTCCTGCCTCTGAGACTGCAGCAGCAACCCACAGAAGGCCTTCATCACTGGGTGAGACTGGCTAACCTCAATCTTCAGGTAATGAGCATAGCAACGGTAGCCTGTGGATTCACACCATGGGGGATGGCTGAATTAGAGAAACATAATCTGCTGACCATCATGTGCTATTGTGTGAAATGGCACTTCTGCCTGCACTTGCATTAGACCTGTTTCCCAGTGGTCCACAGCATTCATCGCAAGTCACTTTAAGAGATTATATAGTAATCACAGTGGTACATATTACAGATTGAAAATTCATTCAACTTTTACAGGTGCCAAATATGAGGGAAATACCACTATTCTGCCACATGATCTTCTGAGAAATATATGCTGCATTTATTAAGCCTAGTCTTGAACTAAATTCCACTGCCAATGGTAAATTAAATTGTGATTTATTTTTTTCATCCACAACTTGGATGTAACCTAGGTCTGGTAAACTGTCCTATACTATACCCATTATAATATACAGTATTTTCTCTTTCTGCTACTGTGACCAACCTGGGTCAAAAGCCTCCACACTGCGGTTCAGGAGGCTGATGTCCATGCGGCCCAAGTGGATGATGTTGAACAGAGCCGTGATTACTAGCCTCCAGATGCTCAACAGCACCCCCACCAGGACATTGGTTGGAAACAGCAGGTAAGTCAGAAGGAACAGGCTACCCCTGAAGGCCAGCAACAAAAACATTTCCACACTAAGTGAGCAAAATTAACATGGCCACAAGATAAGTAAAGTCTAAAATGGTTATAAAACTTGTTTCATGGGCTGAGAATACAATTTCAGGTTGAAACTTATGTCAGCCTGTGAATAAAGCGCTGTACCTGTTAGCTAGGTCTCGTGTCCCAGCTTCTTTTTGAATAAACCAGAACCTGGACATTAGATGCTGGATGAGCACAGCCAAGAACAGCAGCAGCCAGAAGGGCCTGGAATAAGAGTTAGATGACACTTATGTAAATGCTGTAAGGAGTCTAGGGACTAGGTGGAGAGACTGTTGTCATAATGCTTTTGTGTAGTGCTCTTGGGGATAGTGTCATGACCCTGGAGTCATAGGGAGGGCAGGGCAGACTCTAGCTCATGGTCACTGAGCACTACCATGAGGCATTATAATTGCCATCATCCTCAGTGAAGTCCATGTCCACTCACCACATCCTGCCAATGAAGTGGAAGAGCACAAGGTTCTTTCCATAGAAGATGGGAATGATGACAAGGAACACAGCAAACACAAGGCAGATGAAGAACACCAGAGTCTGAATGATAGTGCCTTCATGTGGAAGGAAACAGAAACAGTGATAAACAGGAGTGTGCACACACGTTTAAAAACATTACACATAAAATGTGTTACGCATAATCTTTATTATAAGGACAACATATCCTTATAATAAAGAATATTCTACTGTGTGACACACCACCTTCCTTTCTAAGCAGAAATTTTAGAAAAAGTTATAGAAATGCAAAGCATTATTAATTTTTTTTCAATGATAAACAAATCTACAAAAATCCCCTTCTCAGAAAAAGACCAGGTAGAAGAATGAACATGGGTGAGAGCGCCCTTTAGTGTCCAGCAGAGTGTCCAGAGTTTAATGTACCGAGACAAATGAAAGCAGCCTGGTAGCTGGTGTAGCCTGTCCAGCAGACCAGGGCAGGACGGGATGGCCTGATGTTCCTCTGGCAGTTGTACACATTGTAGGTTTCCCCTCGGTACAGACCCCTTAGATTAGACCTGCAGTCAAACAAGTGCCATTTTGTGAGTTTAAAGAGGTATAATATATAAGACAAAGAATATAATGAGTACACCCCTAAAACAGGTAATGCAATTGGATTTCGTACCATTAAATTAAACTGCCATGCTAAATTAAAAAAAATAAAAATTTAAAAAGCCATTATTTTCAGTCTGGTATTATTTGGTATAATTACCCATTTTCATTAGGGACAGATAATGCCCACTTCCATTTGCTGTAACTTATCATTATGAAAACGATGCCCACTGCTATTATTCTCATTATTGGGGGGGGGGGGGGGGGGTGACTATGAAGGAGAGAGTGACTGAGAAAGCATAAGTAGGTGTTTTTAGTCTGTAAAAGGGAATAAATAATAAAAAATAGGGTTAAATAAAAAATAAAACCAGGAGATTGTATTGAATTCCAAAATCAGCTATATACCTTTACCTGTGTAGCACCATGGACCTCATAAACATAACCAGATTGACCAAACAAGACAGGGTCACCGCTGAAACATAGCACACTGGAAAGTGGAAAAAAAAACAGGCACATTACATTTTATAGATACACCATACAGATTGACCTCATAGGCCCACACACATGCACATACCAAAATCAGCACTTTTCAGTATTTGTTCATTAGCAAAAAACCTCTGCTACAGTCCAGCAGTTGGCTCTGCTGACTCCATTATTATTGCCCTGTGTGTGTGTGTGTGTGTGTGTGTGCACTTATTCATGGTTGCTGTAGTTAGTATAGATTTGCACACGCATAAAGCAGAGTGACGGTGGATCCAATACACTCAGCACAGGATCCATTACAGGCCTCTGGGCATTTTTTTTCCTGCAATTTGCAGGAAGCTTAATATGATTAGATTCAGGCAGCTGCCTTCATAGAGCACACAGTCTTCTGTGCTGTCTGTTTACTTCGATAAGAATGTATCCTGACATCCTGAATGACTTCTCAGATACACAGTTAACATGTTTTTGAGAATTTATTTCAGGTCTACAATTTATGTAAAGAAGAAGCCAAACTTAAAACACCAAGACCTGCTGAAATGGCATTACAGACATGACAGGGCCACTTCTGAGCAGAGGTGGAGAGTTCAGGTTAGGAAAATGCATAGCAAAAAAAAAAAAAGCAAACATCTCATCAATTGAAAATGTCTTTAATGTATGCAGTATATCTAATAATTTTTCATTCTAAAATTATTTAAAACTATTGTAACATTGTTCAACGTATAACTAAATATATACACTACCTGGCCAAAAAAAAAAAAGGTCACACACTAATATTTAGTTGGACTGCCTTTAGCTTTGATTACGGCATGCATTCGCAGTTGTATCATTTCCACAAGCTTCTGCAATGTCACAGCATTTATTTCTGTCCAGAGTTGTATTAATTTTTCCCCCCCAAGATTGATGATGGGAGAATTGGACCACTGTGCAAAGTCTTCTCCAGCACATCCCAAAGATTCTCAATGGGGTTCAGGTCTGGACTCCGTGGTGGCCAATTCATGTGTGAAAATGATGTCTCATGCTCCCTCAACCACTCTTTCACAGTTTGAGCCCAATGAATCCTGGCACTGACATCTTGGAATATGCCTGTGCCATCAGGGAAGAAAAAATCCATTGATGGAATAACCTGAGTGTTCAGTATATTCAGGTAGTCAGCTGACCTCATTCTTTGGGCCCATAACATTGCTGAGCCTAGACTTGACCAACTGCAGCAACCCCAGATCATAGCACTGCCCCCACAGGCTTGTACGGTAGGCACTAGGCAGGATGGGTGCATCACTTCAGCCGCCTCTCTTCTTACTCTGATGCGCCCATCACTCTGGAACAGGGTAAATCTGAACTCATCAGACCACATGACCTTCTTCCATTGCTCCAGAGTCCAATCTTTATGCTTCCTAGCAAATTGAAGCCGTTTTTGCCAGTTAGTCTCACTGACAAGTGGTTTTCTTAAGGCTACACAGCTGTTTAGTACCAATCCCTTGAGTTCCCTTCGCATTGTGTGTGTAGAAATGCTCTTACTTTCACTATTAAACATATCCCTGAGTTCTACTGTTTTTCTACGACTTGATTTCACCACACGCTTAAGTGATCGCCGATCACAATCATTCAAATTTTTTTTTTCAACCACATTCCTTCCTCGAAGATGATGTTTCCCCACTGTCCTTCCACTTTTTATAATTCGTTGGACAGTTCTTAACCCGATTTTAGTAGTTTCAGCAATCTCCTTAGATGTTTTCTCTGCTTGATGCATGCCAATAATTTGACCCTTCTGAAAGACTGGCCAGGCAGTATATTTTACAGGTAAACATTTTACTAATATCTTCATTTGCATTAATTTTAAAGTAAAAATATTAATGCACTGAAACAACTTTGATTCTTTCAAACATTTACCACATTTTAAAGTTGATTTTTCTTGATTTCTTAATAGGCTGAATTACTAAAAATAAGATTAGAAGTCTTACAGAAATCTTTGATGCAGAGAAATACTTTTACATATTACCTACATTCAAGATATCTCCACTTGCCATTTGGTTCCAGCTGCTGAGCTTTTCTAATAAACTCACACCAGCAGGTGTAATTAAATAGTGAATATACCTAGGTGATACAAATCAAGGACATTTTTACTTTTGGAACCTTTTGAACCTTTACAACCATTACAGCTTCCAAACAGACGATATGGAAAATGGGCCTGCTTCCAGAAACAGCTGTTTGGTGCTTTCACTTGCTGAGGGAAAGAAGACTGGACTCACCCTCAATGCACCACATGTAGTACACCACTATCTTGACCACTTCTTTACGATCTTGTGACAGAATAATGTTAAATCCTGCCAGGAGGAAGGTGATGTCTTCATCCACCCCACTTCGGGCCTTTTGGAGAGTGGGCACTAGTCCAGTTACCATTAAGAGGGCTATCTGTGAGGGCATGGGCAAGTGGCAGATCAGCATGCATGCAGAGGTCCAACGATAATCACTCAAAATGTTTTCACATGGGTGATGCAAATACACACACCTGATAGAGAGCAATGATTTCCACAACTAGAGAGATGGCTATCTTTAGTGGAAACCTGAAAACTGATACAGCAGAAAAATCACTCAAAAATAACCTGACATCACTACGCAACACTAATATATATATATAACTCACAGTTAATTACCTTCATCAGGTATGTAAATGTAAGACTTGAGAGTATGAGAGATTATTTCAGACATCTTGGGTTTAGAACTGCTTTAATAAGAAAGGATAAAAACACACAGATTAGTCAAATTTGGTGGCACAGGCACAAATCACTTTGCTAGCTGTTTGATTAATCTCTGTTAGGTAATAGGGAGACCTTTTATGTGTATTGGGCAATAGAGAGACCTTTGTAGCATGTGGTCTGCCTTTACAGTATTAAATAGGACTTTCCACAGAACAGGAAACAACTGCTCACCTGGCTCAATGTAAACCCTATGACTATTTCCACTGACCTTTCTTATCACTCACTGCAGCTTTGCATAAGGGATCTTTGCATGGAATGAAGTCATCACAGGCAGATTAGGAAATTTCACATTTAAGATTGTGAAGCTTCAGTGAGCCCTACCGATCACTACCTACTGAATATTTTTCATGTGTTTTCATACTCTTACTGTAGGAAATATGTCACTCTTTTTAATTACTATCATTAGGGCATAAGTTGCATTCCTGTATTTTATTTACATATTATTTGTAGTGTATAAATAGCTTTTGATCAAAAAGGTCAATGAACAGAAAAACTTTTGATGGGCAGGTCTCATTATTCTCACTTTGTGGAGCATTTTTAGATTAACCACAGCACAATTCACACCATCTGACCTGGCTTTAGATAGCTTCTTTTTTTTGAGGATCTTCTTTAAGTAGTCTCGGTAGTAGCTGCTCTCTAGATCCTAGAACAAAAAATAAATACATAAATGCCAGTTTTTTAAACAACTACATACATTCTACAGACACCTGTGGACAATGAACTAATGTAATGCAAGTGTATCTAAAATAGTAATGCAAGTGTATCTAAAATAGTTGGCTTATCATTTGTTTATCTAATCACAATCTCTAAGCCAAATGTGATCCTCAAACATATTTGTCATGCAGATTATGAGCAAATAAGACCAGCATTGTGCATTCTTTGCAGGAAAATAATGCAATGCCTATGTAGTCTGTTCTGCCATGAACCAGAACCCAACGTCAGAAAGCTGCTTATAATGATTAGAGTGTGGAAAGCCATTCTGGCATGTAATTTTCTACTTTGCAGTTTGCTAATGAAATAAGATTCATCATTAGTGATTTAAGAAGCGTCTCATGTGTGCACATGACCTGAAAGAAAAGGCATTGCTGTAAAAGACTGTTTTGCCCACAACCTAAACTAGAATTCATGACATGTATATGTAGCTCACAAAAGCACTGAGCATCAGAAAACACACCAAAATAAAAGTGTGTGTATTCTTGCACAGGACTAATATCAACTTACTAGGTAGACACTGATCGCAGTCTAGCACTGCAGGTCCAAACTCACCTCTGAGGAATTGTTTTTCTCTGTGCCTTTCAAGCCCTTGAACAGGAGTAGAGGATACTGGAAACTGAGAAAGGCCAAGCAGGCAATCTGAGGCAGGCTGCTTAACAGGGCATAGTAAATATATATCTACAGAGGAAGAGAAACACAAAAAAGAAAACCAGATTGAGTTGTGATGCATTCTTGTAACTTTTTCTAAGAATAGTTTATGTCTTCCAAATGCATTATGAGATTATACTCTCTGAAGATAAAAAGTTTTTCCCCTTTACTTACAAAAACTAAATTAGGTAACTCAGACAAAGTGTCTGTGAGGGTAGAACTAATCACGTGGAGCCTTGTTCATTCATTAAGAAGAATGAAAACAATACTTAGAATAATGACACAGAGTACAATGTTGGGCTGAAACAAATACACCAGAACCTGACATATTTCAGACTCACAAACACAATGGGAAAAGACATTGGACCACATTTCCCACTGTGACCTGGTTTTAACAAACCTGAACCTGACTAGGCTGAACTATACTGATTGTACGCATTTAACAATAAGGCTGAGGAATTGTCCTACCTGTGGTGTTTTGGGGCAGTCCACTTTCTGCCAGACAAGGACCCCAAAATGTGTCCATGACAACAAGCTGCCGAGCACGTAGCCCACCTTGTTATGGAAAGTGCCACAGGCCAGCAATGGGTAGTACAAAGCAGGGTAGTAAAACAGTGCTAGGATCAGCCAGTACTCTAGGGACAGGAATAAAAAAAGGGCTATAAATGTATAATTTATCTTAACCGTTTCTTAAAAAAATATTTAAACAGCATATCTAGTGTAGGGTATTACAGAGGAAAAAAACTCTCAAATAAATACAGCAACCACTTTTCTCTTGAGAAACGTATCTATAGCAGTTCGAATATGCTCATTAATATGAGCTCAATTACTTGATGAGACAGCTTTCCATCCTTCTGTGTGAATGGAGCTTGGTTTTGGATAATCGCCATTTTTGTGAATAGACAAAGTGATCATCTGATAGCTCTGATACAGGTGTGACTCACTATGACCCTGTTTCACCACCCTGTCTTTACCAGTTGTTTTTCCCAGCCACTCTGGTGGTCTCACACACAAAAAAAGATTATTCACTTCTTTTCTTCTCCATAAATCCTATACTGTGCTTGTATTAGAATACAAAGAAAATGGGTGATACTGACATTTGTGTATTGTCTGCACTATCTCCAGGTTGTCTTCTAGCTGAACTTCAGCACAGATGAAAACCCATTCCCATACCTCTGTTTTGTATGTCCTTGATAAAGGGGAGTGGGTTGGGGGCCATGACCAATTTGACGAGCTTGCAGAAAAGAACCCCAAACACAGCCACTGAGAGGCCTTTGTGCTGTGTATGGTCCAGAAAATTTACTGGGCTTAAGAGAGAAAAGTATGCAGTAATGAAACACTGTCATTTTACATAGCAGTTGGGTTTAGTTCTGTGTGAAGTAAAGCTGAAGAAAAGACATGGTTAATGAGGATCCTTGGTGTGAATGTGGTTGAGGTTGTAGGTGTACCAGAGGCCCATGGCTCACCTGAGTAAACCTGAAACTCCTTGTAGACTGCCCCCAAGTTTCTGCTGTCTTGCCAGAAGTGCGAGGATTAGCATGATCACCAACTTTACACACATCACCCACACACACAAACACAGGAGGCAAACTCAGTCGGTCTATATTGACTCCTGCTAAAAGCAAACCACCCATACCCAGCTGTAGGTCTCCACAGCCCTGTATTTGATCCCACTGTGCATTTCTACTCCAACATACAAATCAAACAATAGACCATCATTAAATAAGGGGAAGACACTTGTATTCTAAATAGGAACACACTCTGATGTGAGCACAGATTCTTCATCATGTTCAATGAACACCAAATTGGAATTAGTGACCTTAAGGAATCACCAGGGCCTTAAGAGCATGTTGAGGGTTGCCTGCCCTGACGCATGGCCATCATGGCCAATTACCATTCTGCTGTTTTTATAAACATCAAAGATGGGAGAATGGCGACAGGGCAGCAAGGGGCTATATGTTAACTTGGTGGGAGGCCTGGGAGGTACACAGCATGACATGATGGGTAATAATGAATGCTGCCCATTTGACCTTAATGGTTTGCCCACCAAGTAACATTTCTTGTAAGAGATTTAAGTTTACTTGCAACTTTGTCATAAACTGACTATATGGTTAGTGTTTGCAAAATTGGCAACTAATAACATTTACTGTATTTATTTTACCCTATTTCTTTAGTAATTATATTTTTAAGAGAATCTTAAAGTAAATAAAGCTAGTATGAAAAAAAGAGCTAGCATGGAAAAAGGTATGGTAAATGGTGTGTGTAAAAATGAGAGAAAGAGCAGATAATATATACAAAGACTCACAGATATGGCTGTGATGCATATGTGGTAGAGGCCATCATCCGCTGTGGGGTCACATGGTAGAATAATTCTAGAAATTTCAAACACATTGCATTTATCATAAACTGCTGCAATCCAGGCAGTTTATTCACCCAGCAGATACTGATGTCCCAGAGTGCCCTCTCATAATGCCCCTCCCCCCATCCACCCAAGCAAATCAACAATTTAACCATTCAGCCTCTCCAAGCACAGATTATGCATTTAAATAGATTTATAGACACTGTGATTCAGGGGAGGGGGATTGTGACCACATTTTCCAAAGTAAACTGGAATTACCACAAAAGAATGACAAAGCCAAGGTAAACAGGAGACTGGGAAGAGGCCATTTGTAATGAGACTGGGACTAATTTTATTTGACCAACAGTTTAATGTCTTGAAAGTAAGCAAAATATGACATATTGTAAAACACCACAAAAGCAATTTGTAGTCAGTCTGTATAAAGAATGCAACAATTTTCCTGTATTGTGAAACATTACAAAAACTGATGACTAATTATGAGAAAGACAATGTGAATCACAACAGTTGAAATTCTTTCCCCACATATGGTATTCTGTGTTGTATCTTACTATGTTACACACAAAAGTGCACAAAAAGCACAAACACATGGTAAAGAACAATACTGACCAGGCTAACATCAAAACATGAAACCACTATTAAGCATGAAATTAGTCTTCTCTTATTATGAGTGATACAAGCATTTAAAGAAGATTTGGGTTATGTTTGTAACCTCTTATTTTACAGGAAAATAATCCAAACAAAGCGTAACCTATATGTACATGAGCAAAACAAAATGCACTTACTCAGTAGAAGGCTTGGTAGGTAGATCGTTGTCTTGCCATTCCGAGTAGTCATAGTAATCAATCCCAACTTCTTCAGTCATAGTGGTGGTTTAAGTATCAGATATATCCAGTAAGTCAGGCTGAGCAGTATAAAGTTCTCTTCCCATGGGAGACAAACCACTCTTCTGCGTTTCAGTAACAATGTGTAAAAAAAAGTTCCCTCCAAAGTTTTGCTAACACTGCTGTCAATATTTAAAGTTCTCTGTTCCCCGTGGTATCTCTCCTTCCTCATGTGTGTCTCTGTGTCCAGGTGCTCTGATAGTGCTGCAGAAAAGAGCCGTGAAGAAGAGTGAGAGGACCTTGCCACAGTGCCACCCCTAACTTAACTTGGTGGTTAATCCCTGTCTGAACAAGGAGGCCCACACTGGACGACTGGGAGAAGGAGGAAGAGGGAGAGGGAGAGAGAGAGAGAGAGAGAGAGAGAGAGAAGGGGTGTGAAAAGCAGGGACACTACTGTTCCAGACTGGGTCAACCAAACTCTCCTGCCACCTGTGGATTAGGCGGCCGAACAAGGGTGGGCTGTTTGCTGGCGTGGAGGACCAGGAGCATTGGACCATATAAAGCCTGACCTGCCTATGTGTGGGGTGGGAATGAATGGGGAGCTGAGGCGTACTCAGCCCTTCAGCCATCCACACCTTCCATTGTGATAATTAGAAAAATTCATATGACCAGATTGCTTTTTCCACTATTTTCTCACTAGGGAAATTCCAACTAAGGAGTCAATGTAAGGGACAAAATGGCAATATCACTGTCCACACGTACACAAAGAATCCAAGACAGTGGTAGCTTGGCAGTGGTATGGTTGATAGGAATTATTCTAATAACAAGAAACGCTATGCAGTTTGAAGGAATTAGATGGCATGTTTGTTTCTATGCACATTAATGTACATTCTAAAAAAAAAATCACAACTTGAAACATTGCAGTATATTATATAATTGATGCCTATTAAAAATATTGGGGCTGTACAACATCAGATACATTTCCCAAAAATTAATTGCATGCATTTGTGTGAGAGAGAAAAATTCATTGAGATTAGTATGAGTGAAATGGTGAGTGTAGTCTGCCCAGTATCAGGACAGAAAGCTGCGACTACGTGAGCAGAATGATGACAGGAGGGGGCTGAAGGTTACGTCTCATTCCCACTCAACCCTTCACTGCTAATTACACACATTTCATGAAGTGAATAATGCTGAGAATCTTTTCAAATTCTGTGTGGTGCATGTCAGGAAGCAACAGTGTTATCCTAGACAAGTGGGGAACACAATAAAGCTCTGTTGCCTTCCTCATGCTCTGTTTTTTTTTGTGTGTGTGTGTGTGTGTTGGCACTCATGTTTTGCAACCCAAGTCAGAGTGTCAGTCTTGGTTTGCCATTATGCAGGGATTACAGTCAAAGACTGTTTAAAAAGTACTAAAACCACTCCTGAAATTCCAGAATAATATTCATCTCCCTGTGAGAAAAGATAGGCTTCAAATAGAGGTCACCAAACAAAGAATGCTTTGAAGACTTACATCACCAAGATGGTGATGGAATTGTGCCAGATAGTTTGTTTTCACTAGCCTGAGAAATGGATGGCACTTGGTCGCTCTCACTGAGTTTGGGCTATTGCTTATAGTTTGAGCAATCAAAACTTACATTGTGGGGCTTGCTTTGGCAGCTGGGGTAAACAGTCGCTCAATCCACTGTGACACGGCAAGATACAGATGGGATCCTGTGATAGATACCGAGATTCATCATTCTAACGAAAGAGCTGCATGGATGACAGAACAAGAAGAATGTTCTTCCTAATGATTTCATATGCACAATCATCACTCATAGTCTCCTGGGAGCAGTTATCAGCCTGTTACATTCAAAAGTAATTAAAGGTAGTCTCCATGGTGATAACCTGTGTATGCCAATGACAGATTGGTACATTTAATGTTAGGTTAAACCCCCCCCCCCCCCAAAAAAACCATCAAATCACTGAAAAAAGGCAGACAACTTAATACTCAGATCCCAGCAGCTTCAAAATGGTCACTTTCTTTTTCAGAATGTGACCCATAATAGATCACCACTGACATTTGAATTGGACTGTTTTTTTTTGGTTTGTTTTTCAATATCATGATTAACATGATAATGTCTTTCTTATTTTGTAGAAAGCCTGAATACATTATTGTTTTTGGTATTAATTATTTAAAAGACTATCTATATCCATACATTTTTGCATTTCATAAAAGACACTATGATCTTTCCGATAAAGTCAAGCATTGAATACAGGTTTATGTGGGATGTGGCCTTGAAGTAAAAGTACAGTTAACCTACTTGGATAACTTACTTCACACTATGTTCAAACTAGCCAAGTTCCCAAACCTCACTTTGTACAGTCAGTCTTGAAGCTTTCGGCTCAGGTTACTTGGGCAATATCATATTTGGTAAGTTTATTCTACGAATCTGAACGATTCATTTATCGCGTAGTGTAAACTATGCTGTTTATACACGCACCATTAAGTGACGTCTAATATAAGATGTATAAGAAAAGCGCTAACAAGAAGCCCTTTACGGTGACGTTGGAAAGCTGTGGTTCTTATAGCTACTTGCTAGTACCCCTGTGAGAAAACAAGAACATGCATCCTCAAAACAAGCATGTCGCCCCATATGCAATACTTCAGATCCACAGCTGAAATGCTGTGGCATGATATGAAGCAAGTCATTTCATATATATATGGGCCAACATTCCCTGCTATCCACTGCACAGCAACTACAGAAAGTCATTAAATTAAGGTATTACCAATATATAGTTAACTTCAAGCCCTTGAAGCCTAACGATTACGATGGATACCTGTGTTTCGTATAGGTACTCGCTAATACCCCTGTGAAAAATCCAGAAAGATCAGCCATGTCTGCATCCTGAAAACAAGCATGGCACCCCCTTTTGGAACATATTAATAATTTTGCTCTACTTTTGCTTTTCTTCTAGCTACTACGCATGAAAACCCACAAACTGTGTACCGTACAACTCACATTTAGTTTAACAACTCGATGCATCACTGAAAATACTTTAAACTTAACATACCATTTTAGATATTCAACTACCTGCTGTTATTTGAATATTTTAAAATGGTAGCAGGTCAGCTGAATACTCACATCTGAATACCGTCATCGAGGATGTGTCTCCCGATTATTTTATGTTATTTATGTATTTAGTATTAGACAAACTTTACATGGTTTGAATGGTAACCCATCCATGTACAGATGTAACGTTGTCCTCGTGCGAAATCTTACTTATTTTTTTGCAAGCTCCTATAAAGGCATTTTCATCAAACCACACGTGAGTGACGAAATATGCAAATTAATGATGTCATTAAAATGTTTACACGTAGTACGAACTTTCTGTTACCTTGGTTTTGAGGAGATCCTTAACTATGTTTTACTTGACCTTGATGCCAATGCAGAGTACCAGATAGTTCATTCATTTTTTTAAAAAGGAAGAAAAAGAGATTACAATCAAAATTGTCAGCAGTTCCCTAATAACCTTTAAAGATTCACAGTCTCCAGTTTACAAGTAGCAGAAAAATAAGTTTTCTATTTAAAAAAGAGACAGCATTATCTGAACAAGAACACTGTGTGCAATCTCACCAGACTTTGACCTCATCTTGCAGTGTCCAGAACCTGGTAATGAAGCTGAAAGTGCGGTGGAGGCTTCAATAGGACACATCTTGGCTTAAGTTCAAAGAAATGGCCTTTGATCACTGCTATGCTCACATAGCGCTGAAGAAAAACTTTGTGAAGCCTTTGTAATTTTAGCATGAATGGCTCCTAAAATGTCATCTTATCTTTATCTAAGTCTCAATAATAAGTAAACAGTGTTATTTATTGCTCACATTCTTCAGTGTCATAACTTTATGAACAAAATGTTTAAATAATAAAGGTCAAAAAAGTATGTCAGACCCAATATTTAGTAACTAGTAACACCTCTTATATTAGAAATAATTTCAATTAGTTACTTATTCAATTAGTCCAGTGGATAGGAGGGAAATTTTACCCATTCCTTTATATAATATGTAATATGTATATATGTATATATAATTTATATAATTCTATATAATATATAATATAATATATATGTATTGCTCTGCTTGCACTATGGCCACATGGCCATACACTGCAGCCACCTGCTCTACTCTGCAGCCTTTCATGAAGCTGTGGTGGTAAAGAACAGCTCCTGCTTATGTCTGGTGATGAAGGAGAAATTGTATGATGGAGATGATTCAATTTTAAGTGAATGTAAGGTTCTGATTATTGTGATTCTTTTTGAACACCTACATGTTATTCCTATTTGTAACTAATTTTTCTCTGAGCCTAAACGTGATGCTAAAATAGACACCTCCAGGGAGAGCCTCCATTCGGTACTAAGGTGAGCTGTGCTCAGAGGCAGGAACAAGTCTGACTTAAATGGCCTAGCTTCCATCGCAAAGCTCTGGGACTTTTCTTGTCTCTTACATTAAGAAATGTTAGTATGCACATGCACTTCTCTTTAGATGAGACAAGTGTCTTTATGTATTTAAACTCAATGGGCTACCTTATCCTTCATGATAACTCATTTCCACATGCCATTAAATGATGAATATGTGCTACCTTTTTAAGAAGCACAGCGGTGTCCTGAAAGGGGCATTTCAGAGCCTTATAACAGATTCGCCCATGTCAGCCATAACATTATGAGCTGATGTTGAAAATTCTGGGGTCGCAGGCTTAATTTCTGAGGTCACGGTGCTAAGTCCCATGCTATTAGTGAGCACCAGTTACAATCAATGAGCTTTGCAGCACTCAATTAGAGTGTAATTAGATTGTTCTGTGTCTGAAATATTCTGTGTTCTGTTTAATGGAGGAGGCCGACATATCACTATTGATAACTATCATGTCATTAAATTAAAACAGCTTCTGCAGGTTTCAGCATAAAATACTCCCATGTCTTCTACACATTCTGGATCTAAGGAAGTGCACACTGAAGCCTAAAATGAATGAAAGTTTTATTGTTATGTGTGTGCTTGTTTGGTACTGCACCAGTGAAAATGATGGTGTTTCCATATTAATATATTGCACAGAAAACTGCATTTTTAAACCTTTATTATTCATAATAGAGCTATTGAGCTGTACCTGTTTGTGATATTGTTATAGTAGGTACAAGAAACGGGTTTGTTAGAGAGCATATTTCACTAAAAAACGTATTATGCAGTCTAATGATTGCACAAAACAGGGCTGTTTTTCCCCAAAGCATTAAATTACATTGAAAGATCAACTTTAAATGGTAGAGCGATCATTACTCTGAACACTCTGAATACTTTCTCTCTCTCTCATTTAAGACAGTCTTAACACTGTAATGCTTTTGGGAAATGGGGCCCAAAGCAATTGTTCTCAGATCTGTCCAGGAACCACATACACAGCTGTTTATTTTCCTGCTCTAAAACACTTGTTTTGACTCATAAAGGGCTTGATAATTACTTGAAGAGTTGAGGTGCAGTGTATAGGGTTCACTAGATAGGATTTCAGATGTGATATACGTGGTTGATTAGACTTTTAAAATAGGCACCAGTTAAAAAGAAAGAAAGAAAAAAGAAATCTGTGTCATAGGGGTCATTTTTGATGTGATTGATCAGTACTGTAGAGGGCTCAAGTGCATGAGCAATGTTTATGACATGATTGGGGAACTAGGATGTGTAGGACAAGTACAAATCTTTTTGGAGGTTATTAAAGCAGCAGCATTCATCATAAAGTCACACACACCTGTACACATACACATATAGCGGTGTGTCTTCCTGCACGTCACAGTGCTGGTGGCTTGACAGCAGCTTTGATATGCGCAGCAGACACGGTGCTGTCTGCACATTGCCCCTGGAACACATGACTAATAGAGATATCAGACACCCATCATGTGTGGTGGGTATGCTGTAGAGGATTCAATATAAAAAATAAGATCCAGCACAAATGACATGTTCAGATAGCCTGGGATATATATTTGGAGACTCAGAATATTGAATATAATTTGACATTTTTTTATATATATATATATATATATATATATATATATATATATATATATATATATATATATATATATATAGAGAGAGAGAGAGAGAGAGAGAGAGAGAGAGAGAGAGAGAGTATGTGTGTGTGTGTGTGTGTGTGTGTGTGTGTGTGTGTGTGTGTGTGTGTGTGTGTGTGTGTGTGTGTGTGTGTGAGAGAGATGGAGACCTTCACTTAGAATTCTCTGGCTACTATGCCAGAGAGCTGGCTCTTTGGTCTGGTTGTCAGAGCTCATGTTTACCTCCTGTTATACTTGGGTTTGAGTCCTGGGTAGGGTTGTGTGTCTGTTCTGGCAATAAAAAGAGAAAATGAAAACCAATTGCAATTTAGAAAAAGAGAAAATTAGTGGGCAAGAAAATAAAAGGCTTAGATAATATGTGTTAGATGGATGGCTTGCTTGTAAAATGACAGAGGGGCATGATTGCTTGTATGAGCAAAATGAAGACCTTTGATCTAAAAGGTGGAAATGGTTCATTAACTTTATGATAGACTGGCTAACTTATTCTAGGTAATCTGCCTATTTAGAATGTATGGTCAGCAACTGAATGACACACAGTGGAGCCTGTACAGTGGTATTTTTGTGGGCAACATAAGGTGATATCAGGAAGAGACTAGAAGGCATAGAATTAGAGGCGAAAGAACTGATTTGACTAATGTATAGTGTAGTGGAAGCTAAGAGTTTTGATGGGACTTTAGTGTGATAACAGAATATATTTGTTGAGTTTCTTTACATATGAGTCTATAATTAAGCTTCATTAGCCAGTTTAACAGGGAATGTTGCAGGAAATTTCAGAGGAGAGTAGAAATGCATATGCTGAATTTCAGCATTTATGTAAACATGGTTTGGACAGAGATATGCATGCAGAGAATGAAGGTCAGATGATTATTTGGAATTGATTATATCCATGTCCAAAACAGGTGGAAATGATGAAAACATCCACAAGTAAAATGCATTTGGAATATTGACATATAGTTACATCATCACTCATGTTTAGAACAAAGGCATAGGTGCCCACATGGATTAAAAATCATGTAAAAATGTTTAGTTTTTTCCCCGGCATCCTCACCGAACCCACTGAATCACCACAGTAGACCCGTAATAAAGACTGACGAACACTGAGTCTGACTTTGCCATTAATTGCTCTTTGTTCCTGGCTGCTTCGTTAGCACCTTGCCTGACTCCTCCACCCCTAACTGTAACGCGTTAGTGAGCAGAGCATGCCACATCATGCCAACTGTGCTGCCAAGGCTTACTGGCACTAATCACAGCATGGCGAAAGTGTGACAGGAACAAGCCCGCTTTAATTAAATGCTATGGCACCCAACAAAGATCGCCACTCATTAAAACTAGTGCAGTAATTTACTGAGTGTTGGTTATCGATTTCCCTGCCCTTCCGTTTTTGCTTTTTTTATTTTAAAAGTAAAAGACCGCTTAAAATGAACCATGGATCTGTGTTTGATAAATGTCAATGGATTATCAGAAATATTTAATTTCAAGGTGTGTTTTTTTTTTTTTTTGTTTTGTTTTTTGGAGAAGCTGTCAAAAGTCTCATAAGCTGAAATGTATGCTCCTGGATCTCTTCCTTTTCTAGTTTTTCTCCATACTTTCTCCTGTCAGGGGTTTGGTTTTGTAAGGTGATGCTCCCCTGTGGGAGTTCACCAGCATCCTGTTGTGTTTTCATGGTCATGATTGACCTTGGCATCTGCTTCTCTCTTTAACCCCCTCATACGCCATAGAGATTTTTTTAAAATAAGCTCTGCGCTGCTTTCTATTATGGTCCCAGCTCAGAGGGTAAATATAAACATGCTGTAAAATGTACTCCTGCAAATTAGTGCTGTAATTAATGGCTGAAATTTATGATGATCTAGGGAGTATTTAAGTGAAAGGCTGAGCAGAAGACTAATTGGGTATCCGTGCTGCTATCAGGAGAAAAGGCTTTAAATAAGTGATGGATGATGTTCTGGAGCAGGTGGGGTGTGCATGTACACACAAATGTGTGTGTGGGGGGGAGTGCATGGGCGTATGTGTGTGTGTAAGTACACACAAATGTGTGTATGGTTGGGGGTGCGTGGGCATGCGTGTGTGCATATACACACAAATGTGTGTGTGTGTGGGGGGGGATTGCGTGGGCATGTGTGTGTGTGTGTGTGTGTGTGTGTGTGTGTGTGTGTGTGTGTGTGTGCACATGTCTGTCATTTCCAGAAGATCAAGCTGTTTGTGGTTTTAAATAATGTCTGTCAAAGATAACAGCATTTCTAAGACATAGAGAAATTAATTTTTTTAATTAATTCTTAGTACTGTAATAATCATTATTTCAGTTTGGACTAATATTTCTTTCACAAAACCAATTTAGCTGTTAATGTTATTTCTCAAGGGCAATTTTTTTCTCAGATGCAATGATGTTTAAGGCTACAGGATTATACCCAAACACACTCAAAGACAAAGCAGATCTGTAATACATAGAATAAAGCCTAATTCTGCATGTACACAGGTAAGTAGTTAAGACATGAATAGGGATTTCTTTTCCCTGCTTCTTTTATTGGTCCTGAGATTTTTTTTTTACTTTGTATTTATTCCAAATACAAATATAACAAATTATATATGTGAACAAGCTGTAACGAAATGTGTTAGTTTGTGGAATGCCATATCAATTTATCAAATGCGTTTAGATGGCATTAAAATTGAACATCTCTGCTTAAACAATATTAAGACATCTAGTATCCCTGTCATGGCTAATCAGATCTCCTGAGTCTTCTCTTACATCTTCAGAATAATGTCAAAGGTTTGGGGCTGTATGAGCTGTGAGCTTCTGCTCCTTTCATCAGACGACATTGTTTTTGTCAGGGAGACTGTGATCAAATGTGTGTACGCGGAAAGACAAAAAGAGTGGCTTAGTTGCCATTTTCTTCACACAATATGTTGTGGAAACCAAGAGATCAGTCTGCAGTTTGTGTGTTTTTTAAATCTTTATCCTGCTTTTGGAGTCAGGTTTGAGAAAAATATACAGAAAAAAAAAAATACATTTTGTAAAATGACATACAGATACCCAAAATAAAACTTTCTATCTTAGCACTTTATTCCATTGCTGGTGAATGAGCAGTAATGCCACAGTAGTTCTGTTAGAAGCATTTTGTTTTCAGAAGAATGCTTCAGTTTTTTTCACTCATTTTAATTCTGCATCTATAAGTGTTCAGTGTCCTCATGACACAAAAGCACTAAAAATAATTTGCTCTTTTTCCCTTGATATGCTTTACCACAGGACACAGAAGAAATCATCCAGAAGTTATTGCAGTTATTGATATGGAGCGTGAAATTGCTGTCTGAGGCAATTTTATCTGGCTTACCCTGGATTTACCCACTTAGCCCTAGAGTTTTGTAGAACTCTCTTCTATTGTTATTTGATTAGGTAAAGCCAGCAGGACTGACTTGTGGAATTTCATTTACAGGCCAGGCAGTACAGATGGGATATGTGAGCATGCAGTGATGGATATGACACAATACTGAAAGCTCAGTATCTTTTTTTCTATCTAGGATATGCTCAATCTGTCCTTGGCATATGTCTGTTGTAACATTATTGCTGGTATTTGTTGAAGGAAATTTAAACTAGTACAAGGCTCCCTTATCTTTATCAGATTTTGTCACATGGGTATAAAGCTATACTTTTTTTTTTTTTTGCATTTATTAGCCTTTGTACATTTTGGGGAGCATAACTTTTAGCACTGTATAATCATCAGACATTTCAAGCAAACAGTTTGTGTATTCAGTAATTAAATATAAGGCATAAACATCTCAGAGCAATTATAGTTGTAAAACCTCCCATTAGTCATGATCTTTATTATATTTCAACATACCATCAATATATCATATTAACATCCTTTCTAAAAGGATCAACGGAACTAAAATATTATCTTTTCTGAGCTCCTCTAGAGACACTGACCTCTCCTTTCTTCATCACAAACTGAGCATTCTGTGGCTGTACAGTTGGCTCAAGGCCAACCCTTTGAAGAGATAGAAATGATATGTATAATGTTTTTGAAGTCAAACTGGTACCAGTAACCATGTAGGCTGTAACACACACACATACACACACACACGCATGCTCGCACAGAGAGACATGCATAAAACAAAGCCCATATGTAACTTTCTGTTAGTAAGAAAGACGTGAGATGATTCAGTAATCAGTAACATTATTTTTAGCAGACATAAGGACAAGTGCATGGTGTGATTTTTTCTGTTCCTCTTAGCAGGATTACGCAGGAATATGCCTGACATTCCATACCAACTGCAGCTCAGCCCAGCCTATGCCAATAATAAAGGGCTTATTATAATCTACAGCAAAAGGTCTCTCTTTGATAAAGAGATGAATGAATAAGGTATTATGAAGCAGACTTTAAACCAATTTCCCCCTCAAACATCCTAGCTGGTAAAAGTTAAAAAGCTTAATAACGAACCACTGGATGCTTGACTACACCTTCCATATTGCACGCTCTCTCTTTCTCTCTCTCTCTCTCTCTCTCTCTCTCTCTCTTGCTCTTTCTGCCTCTAGAGTAGAGCAGGTTGTTTGGGTCATGTTTTAGACCATTTATGATATAGAATTGTTACTCTACTAGTTTAAGGTTTTGTAACACACAAATTGGTACAGTTGTTACTAAACAAGTACTTTTGTCAGAATACAGCTTTAAGAGGTCCAAATGAGAGATCACTTATGATAAAAGGGTGATTTCACTGTTGAATCTGACTAATCTGCTGTAATCTCAGAGTCATCCTTCTTACAGGATGTGAACCCCTGAAAGAGCTCCGTGGAGGCTGCACAGATGTTCTCATGTTTACTGGGGATTCACAAGATGACCTTCATACGAGTCCATGCAGCATGTCCTTTGTATTAATGGACAGTCACTGGATACCCATTTATATGGAGGGTTCCCCCAAGTGACCCTAAAAGATCTGCTTGCTAATATCAATGTGTGGAAGTCGATGACTTGGAAATATGTAATACAAGATCATGTCATGTCATCGCATGACACCATTACTAAAAGGAAATGCATGTATCTAGCAAATATAATGGCATATTGGACTATTAAATAGGTCTGTTAAGTACTACTAAATTTACTTGTTTAAAGATTATTATTATTATTATTATTATTATTATTATTATTATTATTATTATTTGTTAACACTGGGTTTAGATAATAGTGGGTTTAAGAGGTTTTAAACAGTAGGGTAGTTTTACTTGCTCTGCATCTCCTCAATAGGGATGTTGGAAACAACATACGTTCAGGAGCTGTCACATGACCCTGGCTCTTCATTAGAAAGACAACAGATTGTCATTTGCATGTGGATATCCTGAGAAGGTGATTTTGTGTAAGGGTGTGCATGTGTAGTGGGTGGGGAAGATGACACTTTAGTACTAATCTCCCAGTAGACCCATAAGATGAGAGAAAATTATTGGTAACACACTCAGAACACTAATTATGAGAGCTGGGGTAATGATTGCCTTCCAGTATCTGAAGTGGTCCCCTGTACTGAAGAAGAGGTCACTTGTGTTTTTGTTTGTGAATGAATTAGAAAGTCTCTCATCTGCTATTTCCTCTCGCACTCAGTTCTCCCCCATGCTGATGTGTTTAGTTTTATTATTGTGTTAAGCTGCAGGTTCACTTGATCTTGCTGTAAATTTGAATTGATCTAATGAGCACATCAGGTGCAGAACTGTTGTCCTGTAGTGTAGAGAATGATACAGCCTGGTTAACCAATCAGAACTGGCAGTAGGGCGAGTCGCAAACATGAGATTGCCCTGGAGACAGGTGTGTAGCTACAGTTAAAGTGAGACTAATGTCAGGATCCGATTAACTGTTTAATTCAATGTCTCTCATTTTCACTTCTCAAATATTGTAGTCACATTCAGTGTCGTTCATTTGTTTGATCTGGATCTCCTCTCACTTTAGTAGATGTGAGACCCACCTCCGATCCTTTAAAAGCCTGTTGATCTACAAACTTCCTATTACAGATCTTCGCAATGGCGAGCTCTGGCATTTGAATTCTGACAATCGGCATGGAGAGCTTTACAAACGAGCATCATTCGTTTTCAAAGGAGGAGCCTCTGAGAGGAGACTGCTGAACGGGAGGCTTTTAAATCCTGCTGGGAGACTTTTTCCTCTGGAGACGGGAGTTGGGGAGCCTGCTCTCCTCTGCCTCTCTTTTATTTAGTCGCTTGCATCCTGCTTCCCCCAGCCCAGCTGTTTGTGCAAAATTTCAAAAGCCGAGTGTGTTCAGCATGATCTCGCTTTGTTCTAGTTTCATCTGCAGCCAAGTGTGTGTATGGATTAAAATTCGCCCCTCATCAGTCAATTTGCATTTTCACGTTTATTTTCATGCCATGGTCCCTGCCGACTGCGATTTGTTCTTATTAAAGAGCATTTCAGCGTGCCGTGAGGTAACGGGCTCTGTGCTGCAGCTGCTATTGCCAGCTACCTTTGGAGGCAGCACTTTCTTTCCACACACACTGCATATGCGCATACTCAGTATGTATGATTCCCTGAATGCATTCTTTTATTAAGTTATATGAATTACATCAGTAAAGGCAAGCACAAAATCACCACTTTTTCGACAGCAGGGTAGCTGGTATGGAACAGATTGCTTTTGTCACATGAGAGTCTCTCTCTCTCTCTCTCTCTCTCTCTCTCTCTCTCCTTTCACTCCTTCTTTCTCCCCCTCCCTCTCTGTGCTTCTAATTATTCCCTCTGAAAGTGAGATTCAGCAGTAGCTGTGTTCTGGTCATTGTTAATAGAACGCAAGATTCCCGTAGCTCTTTAGACTTCACCCAATAACTATCATTTTTCTAACTGAACTTGAAATACTAACACAGTTGCTCTAATGAACGATTGTTCTAATGAAGAGTACGCAATTTGTTTAAATAAATTGCAGCACTGCTGGACTGTTATTCTAAGCAGCAGCCATTAAATACCCATTACACTTCCAGTCTGCCAAGCAACACTCATCGTGTTAGAATGAAACATTAAGATGATGAAGACAATAACCAGGATAGATAGATGGAGGGAATAACACTGACATATACAGTAAACTCTAAATTATGTCTTCATGAATTGCTGCCACACCCTAACTGATAGCATCACCAATTAGTACAAAGAGGAAGCCTAATAATCATGTCATCCCAGTGAGAAATATATGCATCTGTGTGTCCTTATTACTCGTCCTGTCAGAAGCTATAAATGGAATCTGGATTAGCTAAACAATATTAAAAGCAACATGATGTTGTTTTTCATTTATTTTTGAGAGGCAGTCTAGCAAGAAGTCATGCACTTCATCATAGAAATAATTTCTTGGATGAAGCTTTGCTCCATTTAAAACACTGTAAATGTGTCATACTGATTCCAGTTATTTTACCAAAATATAACATTTGTGATTAGCATATAAAATAATTAGATTTTATTTATATGGCTATAAACAATAATATGTAGACAGTAGATTTATAGAAAGTTACTTTTAAGTCTATTCATATTCTAATATCACCTTTCACTAATGCTGTATGCAAATAACTGATGGGTAGTTCTGTGTATAGAGTGGAGTGTATTTCTTTCCATTTCTTATGAACCTGGATCTCTTCCTTCTGTTCACCTTCCTCATTCGTCTGCTGTCCACTGGCCATCCTGCTTCAGGAGCATTCCCCCCACCCATCTCACTCTCTCTTTACTTTACTCACAAGTGGCCCTCCCCCACCTCCCAGCTGACTCTCTGCTGTCTGTCTCGCCTTATAACATTTCTTCCTCCATCTCTGAATTATTGACAAGTCTGGAGTCTCAGGAGGCTGAGTGTTCGGAAGGGTGAAATCAGGCTTCAGTTTTATCCTGAAAATATGGCCCTTCCTTTCCTATCAAACGCATACAGAAATGGTCATATAACAGCTTCAGAAAATTGTTTTTGTGTATGTAACAGTCAGAAGATTTGACACATGCTATATCCACTTTACTTACTATACTTATTTCAATTTCCTATATCCATATTCATGAATATTTCTCTTGTTGAAACATGCTATATCAAGATATAGCTGGTAGCTATATGAAAAGATTCACCAGAATTTGAAAATGTTCACAGTAAACACAGTGTTGCCTGGTCTGGAGAATTTAGGGGAAAAATGTATCCTTTTAAGTGATGAGATTTATTTTGTGTCAAAGGTCACTCTTGAAATTAAGTCAGAACATTTTTTTTTACTGCATAGAGTATATGTATATATATATATATTTTATAGAGGACTTTTATTTATTTATTTATTTGTATTGTGTTAAAACAATAATTGTAAATATTGTGACGGATTTAGATTTACTGAGAAGTTTATGAATAGAGTCTTTTGAAAATGTAACATTTGTTATGATTATCATCAGATTATTTGTGTGGTTTACTTAGAGCTGTTCCTTTGAAATAAATCATAATAAATAACAGCTGTTAACAAAACCAATTATTTGGTTCCTACTTTTTTCCATACAAATTATGTCTTACAGTAGACTGTCACATAACCTTTTAACTAGCTGGAACTGTGCAGTGGTGAATTTTTGCCAAATACAATAGATTCAAAAAGTATTCAGACACCTTTATTTGCTCAGTTTATTGTCTTTTGAATTTGATTTTTAATGGATATAATTGCCCATTAATCACACATGATGATGAAGTTAAAATATGTTTTTATTGGGTATTGACAATTAATCAAAAATAAAAAAATGGAATCTTGCTATTCACAAAAGCTTTCAGACCCTTTATTCAATACTTTGTAGAAGCCTCTTTGGCAGCAATTACAACTGCAAATCTCCTTGGATACATCTCTATGAGCTTTTCACATCTGCATTTGTGTATTGTGTACAAATGTTTGATGTGGTTTAAGAGCACACTCAAGAACATTCCGACACTTTGGCTGTATGCTTTGTCCTGTATGGGGTGACAGTTCTGTTGACTAAGTTTGTGTGTGTTCTGGAGGAGGTTCTCGTCAACATTTTTTTGGCTGCATTGCTCCATCCTTTCATTGTTACCAGCCTCCCTGTCCCTGTAGCTGAAAACACCTTAATAGTATGATGCGATCATCACCATGTTTCACCGTAGGGATTGTATTAGCCAGATGAGGTGCAGTGCATGTTTTTTTTTTGCCAGAAATTCTGTGTTGTTCTGCTCAAAGAGTTTTTTTTAATTATTACTCTTTTACCTTCTGTTTCGCAAACTCCAAATGAGCTGTCATATGTATTTTATTCAGGAGTGGCTTCTGTCTTGTAACTCTTGCATAAATGCCTGGTTTATAGAGTGCTGCAGAGATAGGTTCATTCCAACAGGTTCTTTCAATAGGTTCTCTCATTTCTGCACAGGAGTTTTAGAGGTTTTTTAGAATGACTGTTGGTCTCTTATCTCTCTGACCAAGGCCATTCATGCCTGCATGTCCAATTTGGATGCACAGTCAACACTTGGAAGGTTAAGCCTTATATATTGTTTTATTGTTTATCCACTTTTATTAGTTATTTGATGCCCCTTGGACTTCATGGCTTGATTTTTGTCCTGACAACGGTTTGTAAAGTGTAGGCCTTTATAGACCCAGGTGTATGCCTGTCCAGACTATGTCCGGTTAGTTTAAATGACAACAGGTGGGATCCAGCTGAGTTCTAGACACATCTCAAACACTGAATCCTGAAGGCAAGATTCATCTGACCACTATTTGGATTGCCCATGCAAATGCTCTGAGTACCTTTGTGATTAAGAGATTTCAGTTTTTGATTTTTAATTATTTTATAAACCTATCTAAAAAGATGTTTTCATTTAATTATTAATGGGTAATTAAGTGTAGATTGATGGGAAGAAATTGCAATTATATCCATTCAAAAGCAAATCTACAACAAAAAGTGTGCAACAAGTAAAGGTGCCTGCATACTTTATTCAACAATTAGCTGACACGTTTATCCAAAGCAAATTACAGTTATGACTGAGTACAACTTGAGGGTTAAGGGGCTTAACAGTGGCAACTTGACCTAGCAACTTTCCAAATATGAGGCAAGTACCTTAACCACTAAGCTACCATTTTATGAAGCCATTGTATGTTCAGTGAGTTTAGCCTTAACGAAGGTTCTGTTTTTAGAGTTACACTTTTTAAAGCCCTTCTTATTGAGTGACCTTAAAACAATTTATTTTATAAGATGCTAAAAATTCCTTTATAAAACAACAAGAAAGTCCTTTATTCCAGCAGACAATGGTTTTGTGCTGAGAGACCTGGCCATGTTTTGGAGAATGCTCCTTTTCCTGTCTGTGGGAGAGGCCCTTGTGTCGTAGACAGATGCAGCCTCATTGTTCTCCTGTGATTATTTTTTTACGCCTTTCATTTCAGTTGAATAGAAATCGCCGTCACCTGTGTGATTTGAACAGTGTCTCAAGGTTGCTATGTGATGTTGCACCAGATTGACTTTCATGCGCTTTTGGCCCCTGCTGTGAAAAGCCATTTCTGCTACAGCTGCACATGTATTGTAAGATTACCTGTTGCTTAGGAACCACAGTGACTTGATTCACTAGTTTCTGCTTCAACCAAGGTCTTGGTATTATTCCTTAAGGTTCAAATGTTAATTTTGTATAATTGGTTAATTTAAAACACCAATAGTCTTATACACTTCAATCAAATATATATATATATATATATATATATATATATATATATATATATTAAAAAAAACATTCGATTCGAATCCATTAGACCTTTGGTGTGTGTTTTTTTTCATAATCTGTATGAATAGTTTCTCTTTAATGTCACTGAATGCTAAATCATGTTCTTAGGCTCATTCCAGGACTCCTTAACAAATTTTAAAAGTTGAGTAGAGGTTTAGTGCATACTTATGTGCTAAGACTATGAACACTTTCAAACATTAGAAGGCTTATTTTTGAATTTGTTAAGCAATTTTGGGATCAGATCATTTGTCATCTTGACTAGAGTCACAATACTGAAGCTTCCTGCTCTACTGAACCCACCGGAGAACGTAAACATTGTATGATTTATATAATATATAATATTATATAATACCTGAACCTTTGAGCATTTCCTGTTAACTATGTTTGGCTGCTTGTCTGTGTTTTTCAGCCAGGTGTCAGAGTCCCCTCCGAAATGAGCAGGTGCCTTCCTCTCTTACTCACCCCCATACAGTTATCAGTCCTGCCTCGAGGGGAAGGGTCATCAGTGTCACCTTGCACGGTGTCACAAGCCTGCCCCCTATGAGGGACTCTGGCATGGTGCTGCCATTTGCTATTGTGTGAGTAAGTAACACCTCTACCAGACACCATGCCCATCACCCTTATGCTTCTAATTTGATAAACATCATAAATAAAAACAAGAACTAAATGCTTTCATAAATGAAATATACAACTAAGTGCTTCTTGATATTATTGATCATTTATAAATGAGCTATAGCCTTGCTAACAGTACACATAAATTATTTTATATTATATTTATATTTACCTGCAAGGTAGATGTCTTTAATGAAGTGGCAAAACAATGTTCACACTGTCAGTATGACACTGATACTCTCATAGTATTCTCAAATGTATGTGGATTTTGCTGATTTGATTTGATATTGATGACATAAACTCCATTAAAATACGAATCTATTTTTATACTCTTGTACATGTGCATTCATATGAACTGCTCCACAGTTATACAACGTTCCCTACAGATTAAAACCAAAAAAAGCAAATGCAAAGAGTATTATTTTAATTTTTTACATTTGAAAAGGTATAGTTTTCGACTAGTGAAGCTAATGAATACTATGAGCATTTCCACATATTGAGCATATACATGAGTATTTCCATATATTATATGATTTTAAGAACAAAACCCTTTTTTTTTTTTTTTGCAAATTGTTGTTCCTGTTGCAATACTGCCTTAAGGTATTGCACCCCAAAGTACATAAATTAAAATAACATTTCAGAAATTTGATTTTTGATTTCTGTAAATTAAGTTTTACTTGGTTTATTTTATGACAATATGTTTTGATGTTTTACATTTTCTGACAAAATGCCACAAACAAATTGTACCATTGGGTGTCATAAGTTGTGCTTACATTCCTATGACAAATCTCTATAATATCCTTAACATCTATTTCATTCAAAGGAGGCTGTTTGTACATGCTCAAGAAGAGCTACATGGTGGCTCTAACTGTAAGCTGAGAGTGACCATTACCTTACTGTTTCCTGTGTTTTTGCTAATCAGTTTTGCTCTGCTGGAGATGCCATCTGCTTAACCTCCAGTAGAGAGGGAGTGTATGGAATCATTAACAAGCTGTCTATAAATAAGCTTGCTGTATTGTGGTGTGTGAAGTGCGAGGGAGTATGAGCACCTTTGCGCCCAGCCATTCAGTAGACATGCGTTTCTTTACTTAATGAACGTCATTCTTGTTCTTTTGTGATTTGCTGTTTATCTGCCCCACCATATATTGAACCACAGTTTGTTCTGCAATAATTGAATACATAGCAGTTAAGACCTATTCTGAGATTGTTGTAAAATTGAAAGCCCTGGGGTTGATTTTCACAGGGTAGAATTCCCTGTGAAAATCAGTTTCAAAAAATACATTTTTTTAATTTCATTTTCAAAGGCACACACTATACAGATGTATATTAGGCTTTTTTTTATTCAGTCGGGTTCTTAGAGAGGTTATTAGTGAGTTGTAAGGTGACTAAAAAGGCAACCCAGATTCTGCCATGTATGATCCTGCATTATGGATCACATCATCAAAGAACCCTGACCTGAACTTGTCTGCACACCTGGAGCAATCTGCTTAATGGAGCATTTAGTGTCTGGTGTGAGAAAAGGTTCATGCTATGTTTGGCAATTTCCACACGCCCAGCTAGACACATGAATTCTGAAAAGGCAGAAAGTACTAAAGCACAAGTGCCCTGTGTGTGTGTGTGCACGTGTGCCAGCATACACATACTTGCATGCATGTGAGCATATCTTATGTGTGTGTTTCCTGTGCTGAAAAATACATGAATAATTCACTGATGATCATCATGTAGGCTTCAACATTATGTATGTATCATAAGATGACATATAAACTTCAAAGATCAGCTTTATAGCTTCATCCAGGCTTTTGCTGTTGTTTTCTCTTGAACTAGTTTTAACTGTACAGTGATTGGGATGATGATCAGAGGATGTCACTTTCTCTTTAGCCATTTTCCTTTTATTGGAACCATTATTGGGGGTTCTAAATGTCGATGCATAAGAGCCTAAATTAGTGATTATCTGCAAAGAACTCTGAGCTGCTACAAGGTAAACTGAGCTGCTATTTGTGTCACTTTTAATTACCTACTTGAGCACTTCAAAAATAAAAAGTTAACTGAGCTTGTTATCAGTGAGGTGCTTAAAAGCTCTTACATAACACTGTAGCTAGGACACAGGGATACCTTTTTAAGTCCATCAGGGTATATAGCATACCACTACATTAGAGAAACACACTTTTGTTGGGGGAACCTCTTTAGACTGCTTGGAATGAAAAAAAGAATTGCAAATAACCCCCTGGCTCAGAGTGACGCTCAGTTTGGGCTGCTGTGGGCGTTTTCCACACGCAGAGTGAGCAACTGTGCTAATGTTTCTCTACCCTTTTGATCTGATGCCAAATAACAAGACCCTTATGAATAATTAATCCAAATCGTTCGGTGTGACCTTGAGGGGAAAAGCAACAGCCAGTAAATAAAGGTTGGCTAGAATGCACAGCCATGCAAATTAGGGAAGCCCTGTAAATTGACTTGATTGGGGAGGTGGGGAGACTTCACAACCATTACTAATTATTACCATCAGGCTATCAGGTCTTTGCTCAGGACCCTCAGTCAATAGTGGGCCAAATCAATCCATGATTGCACCATCTCTCATGAGCTTTAATCAGCAGAGGCCTGACACGCACAGCTGAATATGATGGGCTGAGTGATAAGATAGTCGCCATCAGATGGTGCACGCTTCAGAGGAAGAGCTCCACTTCAAATAGAATGAAAGAGGTTTTTTTTGGGGGGGTTTTTTTAAGCCATATCGTCATAAATTTTTCATCTGCAGCTGGCTTTGAGGCAGGCAGAAGAGGGGGCAAGCCAAGCAGGGGCCGGTCGAAGGCTTCTAACAAAGGTGGGCTTTCAGAGTCAAGAGAGATTGAGGGGGAGGGAAGCTGACAGAGAAAAAGAATATTTACAGAAGGGAACAAAGCCTGGCTCATGCCGTACCTTTGTCTGAGTGCTCGGAGCCTCCCTCTGTGAGATCAGCAGGGCAGGGTGGAGCCTGAGAGGGCACTGGACTCCTAATGAGCTCCCACAGAGAGAGAGAGAGACAGACACACCTAAAGAAGTCAGAAGTGTGGTCACTGCACAGCAAGGCCTTCTGGTTAACCATGGGAAAAAGCTCTTGGGAAAGGCTTCTTACTTAAGAGTTTGGTTTAGTTTGGATTATCTGTGGTTGTTTTTTAGAGTGTGGTTTCAGTGACTGTGGTAAATATGTACCATTTTGTTCAGTCATTTTGGTACTAGAAGGTACAGGTGTTTAGAGTTTTGTCTTCAGTTCTTAATTCATGCCCTGGTACACACAGACATGAATGTACAATCACCATCCACTTTAACAGAAACATTTGTTAAAAACACCTTGTAGGTGTACCATTAGAGACTATAGGCCATCTGTTGTAATGCATGCTATGCTGTGCTAAGAATGGTCCACCACCCATATCAGGTCCTGTAGTCAGAAACTAACTGTAAAACAGTATACATATAAAGGTAAAGGATGATTTATAGATGTCTGCAAAAAAAATGTGTCTCTCCACAAACAAGGCTTTTATAGACAATTTTAACCTTTCATAGAATTGTCCATATTTTTTTCTGGAAAGATATAATTCATCCAAGCAGGTAGGGTTTAAATGTTTTAGGCGACCTTAGTTTTTACTCTGTTATTAATATGGAGTGACCACTGGATTCCGTTAATGCTTGTTTCAGCGTTCCTGTGATTAGCACCCAAAGGAAGAACTATATGGCATATATACATAGAGCACATAATACACATACTAGTATTTAAAGAAATTTCAGAATTGCCCCTACAATTAACCCAGCTAATCTTATTTATATAAAGCTTTCACCTTCACCTCTCAGGTAACGGAATCTGAACCTTAGGATCCCCACATGTTTAAAATTAGAAGTCGTCCAGGTTTTAAACATTTAAATATTAGAAGATTTCTGCAGCAAAAAAACAACTCAAGGTTCTGGTTTTACAAACTGACCTGGATATTGTGGTGCTCACAGAATTTTGGCTATGAACGCATACACGCTATTCTGAAGTGACCTTAAATAACTATAACTTTGTAACCTGTAACACACGAGGTGGTGGCAGAGTATGTCAAGTCATGTTTTACTACTACAATTCTTGATGTTATTTTTGTGAACAACTGATTTTAACTTTTATCTCTGAAAATAATAGTAATAGAAAACATCACAGATAATGTAACAGGACAGATAGACCTCCTCCTCCTTCTTATGCCATTAATGATATTGCAGAGCGGCTAGCTAAATATTGTAACTCGGAAGCAGTCATCATGAATGATTTTAATGTAAACTGGTGTTGTACAGTATGGTGTGATGTAATGTAGTACATCTGATAAACTGAAAGAATTATGTCATAACCTTAATCTCACACAACTGACCACTGACCAAACCAGGCCAAACCTAAAGGATCATTCTAGGTCAACCTTGATTGATCAAATTACAGCCTCAGGAGTCTTTGATCTAGGTTTTAGCGATCATTGCCAGATTACGTGCGTCAGGAGCACTTGAAGGAAAAAGTCTCAGTCTAGAATGGTGATCAGGGGACATTTTAAATATCTTAATGTTATAAACATAAATATCTTAACTTATAATAAACAGTTTGCCACTGCTGGGCACATCCCACAGAAAGTCTGTATGACGTCTTCTAAATGTTTCTGATGAGTACACAAGTAGAGGAGGAACTACACGCTTTTATCCCTTTGTAAAATTAAATTTTACTGAGACCTCACCACACCAGTTCTTTGTCAGTGCCTTTGGAACAGTCAGTTTCTGTGAATTATGTTTAAATGTTGTTGTTTTTTCTCTAATGCCCATGTTTATTGATGTAACTGATGCATATTTATGAACATGTTGATACTGCAATTTTTAGACAATATGTATTCTGACTTAAAGATCCTAGTGACATCTTCTAAGTGGATGTAAATTATAGGTTTTCTACAGAGACAATAATGGCTGTGTTTCATGCCCTGTAATGGAGCAAGATAAAGCATGAAAAGTGAACCCCTGTTGACTATATAATGAATGTGCCCTGTCAGTGCAGATCTGGGGCAAATCTTATTCTCCAGCTATTTGGATATCTGATACCTGTAATAATATTTTTTTGTAACTTTATCTTTGAACTTTGGAATTGTAGTGATTGGCAAATTTCAAAAGATTTATAATAAGGAAACTGTTCTGCTCAGTAGAAGTTTGAGTGATTGCATAAATAATTCTAAGAGATGTGTTTAATGTACATGAGAATAAATTACATTAGAATAATAATTACATCACTTAGTAATTTCTCCTCTTAATACTCTTTCTCTCTCTATTTCTCTACCTGTCTCTGTTTAGTGTGACCTGAATTTAATCTAGTTGATCTAGCAGAGATCATACTTCATTAGATTCTCCAAATGCCTGCAGCTGTCTATGAAATTTCCTGTTTGCTAAGCCCACCTTTTGTCGAGCTCATGCAGCAGTGCAGGGCTAGGGTTAACAGGAGGGCGGGAGCTGTGTTGGGTTACAAAGAGCAGCTTAGGTGTTTTGCTACCAGCAAAAGGACTCCCAAGGAGTGGCTGGCCTCATGAAAGGTCCAAAAAAAAGTGACAGTTTTTGTTGCTGTTATTTTTTACCTTTAGAAACTTTTACATTATTATCATTTCAAAGGTTTGGGAGGAAGGAAAGCATGAATGTGTTTGGGATAAATGTTTAGATGAATATTTACTTGAATCTTATTTTAGGTGCAACCCAGCAGATAATTATTAGGCACTTCATGAAAGTAATGAATTATGTGAAGGTAATGCCCACTGTAATCTGTTAATTTCTTATATTTCTATGTCTGAGTTTGCCTGTGTGCATTTATGCAGATGCCTGCAGAAGTAATGGACTGGATGTTGCTGCTGGACAGAGGAGCCAGGCAGTGACCCACTGCCCCCTGCAGCCCACTCACAGCCCCTCCTGGGAGGAGCATCTCTCTGTGAAGCTCCTGGATGTAGAGGCCCAAGTGGCTGGTAAGTGACCTCATGGCTGATGCAGCCAAACGGAATCATCATGTTGAGTGATGCTGTGTGGGCTCAAGCGCATTCTGTGAATTAGACAAGACAAAAGGCCCAAACCCCACATCCCCATGGACATGACTCATCTGCAGAAAAGTGCAACTGCCTGGTCTTGAGAGTCTTATCTGTTATCTTGCACTTTCTGGCTGAGCTCCAGTACATTTCAGCCTGAGATAATGTGTGATTTTGCAAAACCGCAGCAATATAGAACAATAATGTAAGGTCAGTAGTGCAAGGTTGTTTTTTTATTTTATTATTGTTTTGTGAATTGGAAAGCAACTTCTGGAATCCAAAAGATAAAGGGGAAAAACATTGATTTACCTTCCATTATGTCTTCACAACCATATACTGTATGTGTAATGAGATTTAATTATTGTTATCATGTACTAAGCATGGTCACAGTCACCATGGGAAAGGTTTAGAATAACCAGATACCTAGTGCTTTTCATAGTTTATAATGGCAAGCGCATTGGACATTCTGTATTAGTATTCATTGTGCATGTGTTCTGAAGTCCTATTTCCAAAGTGGGAAAAACTCACACAAGTGAAAAAAAAAAATAAAAATGTGATGGATATTTCTGAGCTATGGTTACACATAGCTGCCCCTTACCGAATGTTAATTGAGGAAGCATTTTTCTCTCCACTCTGAATGGAGAGAGAGAGAAAGAGTATGAGAGAGAAGGAGTGTGTGACAGGAAAATCTATCTGTGTGAAATTGCTATGCCTTGATCTGTGAGTCCATGCTGTGAAAGGGGTTTCTGTGTTGATGATAATTGCAGTGTGTGGGTTTGATTATTCCAGCCACATGCTTTCTGCCTGTTAAGTGACAGAATAATTACACACTGAGCTTAATGGCTCTCCCAAACAGAGCGCAGGGAATGATTGCTCTGGATTTGCTCAGGATGTGTTGGGAATGCCGATTGAGTCAGGAGAGAGCGGTGCTGGAGTGTTTCGAACCATTGCATTCCACCAAGTGTCTGCTCCCCCTGTTTCTTTTCCCCTTTATGTACTTCTCCCATGACTGGGAAGCAAACTCATTGGCTGATTGTAAAGTCAACGGGTCGTCTTTATGTCACTGAAACCCTGGTTGCCTTTGAGTGGTTAGAAGGTTGGTGTAAAGACGTCAGGAGGCTTGCTGGGCAGTCTGGGACCAGACTCTTCAGCATGGTTAAGTGTGCTGGAGATGACAACCTTTGACTGTTGACCTGTGGGAAAAGATGGCATGGCTTATCTTTTTAGTGACAGAAGCCAACTGAGCCAAGGCGTGCTCTGGATTCGGTGGTCAGAGCCCACCAGGTCTCCCTCATCTTACCAGGTGGCTGACAGTGCAGTTGTCATATTGCAGTTTAGACATATTGCTTGAAGAGTTCTCTTTCAGTCTGTCTCCACTCCCTATTACGTAAGCCCTCTGCCCAGGTTTGGACTGAGCCTGGGACTGGATGGAAAACCCCAGAGGATGCCGAGGGCACATTCTCAGTTCAATTCTCTTATAGAACTAAAAGCAGTTTCATACATGGTAAGCAAAAGCAAGATCTCTCATTGCTGCCCCATATTCTGTTCCCTTTGATAGTCTATTACCTAGCAGCTGCCATAGCAAACTCTGGAATAGTATTTCTGCTTTTCATGTCATTAAAAGTAATACCCAACAATCTGCATCCTATTTTGATCCCTTTGTGCTGTGTCACAGGTTTGCAGATGTGGTTAGAAATATAGCACATGGTACATCAAAAGGGCTGCTGGCCCCTTACATGCTGCCTTCATTTTATCTAGAGCTTTTCAACATTTCCTCTTGGAGCTGGTACAGGTGAGATGTCATCTACACCACTGCTTAGTGGAAACTTGTAGTCTTTTATCCTGTAACATACTTTTAAATGTAATATGCACTTCCTACACTATACTTATATATGATTTCTGATTGGAGTTTAGACCCTGCAGCTACCTAAACGTCAGAGGACTTCCATGATTGGCAATACAGTAAGAATCATAATGATGGCATATCCAGTAAGAATTCTTTCAAACAATATGAATTTCTCACTTTCTAAGTGTTCCTTAAGCATCACCAAGTCTTGCTTGCAAACAGCATTACGTCAGAATGTGTTACAGAATGTGTTACAGAATTACAGAATGTGTTACAGTTCAGCTCCAATTCTCTTTAATGTGTCATTCATGTGTTTATCTGTAGGTTTTAAGGCATAATACAGTTCCAGGGGAGCCCACAGGCTGCCAGGGCCCGTGTGATCTAAGCAGGGCACATCATCCATGCTGAGGGTTTGTGTCAGGGGGGCTACCTGACACTCTCGCCAGACTGAGCAAGAGGAACCGCCTCAGGCACCATCTATCAAACAGGACCTGTGTGGGTTTTACTGAGTGCAATGAATAAACCATGCTCTTTCCAACCCTTCTACAGGACAGGCAGCTCTGTTATTACACTGGCTCTAGTTTAATGGCATTTTGAACAGCAGTCATTAGTCTGTAAGGGAGAATACTGTAGTCTTTTTTTTCCTGATAGGAGATCCAAAATGAAACCCAAGTGGGACTTGGGTCATGCATTCAGTTTGTATTGTTACATTTTTTTCTCAGTCACTTTGGTGCATTTCTCAAATCATCATTAACATTTGAGAAATTATAAGTTTTATTTAAAAAAAAAAATACAAACAGCACCACACAATGGATTATCTGCAAAAGCCAGTAGCCTATTCAAATTCTTTACTTTATGTCTCAAAAGTAAATATTTGTCAGTGAGCATATCATCAGCATGACAAGTCATTGTGTCATTGTTTATAAACAAGATAGTAATAATGCTTAGTCATGTGTATTCTGTACAAGGCTGTGTGCATTTCTCTGTGACATATATCAATTTCAACAGTACAGTTATTGCATGTAGGTGACTGATCACAAGAGATTGTACAGGATTCACACATGCTTTTACTGCTTTTACTGTAATTTGTCCACATACCATGTCATTGTGATACAGAAAAGAAAGATAGGCACTCCCCTTCATACACACATCCCCCTTCACACACACACACACACACACACACACACACACACACACACACACACACACACACACACAAACAAACACACACACAGGAACACATTCCCCTTCATACACATGATCCCCTTCACATATACACATTCTCCTTGATACACACACACTTTCCCCTTCATACACACAGTCCCATTCATAAGTGAAAGTCAAGATTCAGCTAAGAGCAATTAATCAGTTCAGGAGACATTTACCAAAAATGTGTAATGGAAATGTATAAAATATAACTGACAGATTATGGCAACTGGTTCAGTGCTTTTGAATGTAATGAATTATGTAATCAACTAATGACTAGATGTATTGAAGGGTAAGACTATTAAACAGAGAACAAGTATAATACAATTATACACAATTGTTTGCAATTGTTTGCATGAATGTGCCCAAGTATTTTCTATTGCTTCAAAAGAATGAGAATTACTTTTATGATGAACACAAGTGACTAAATGATGTGGATGTTGAACAAATAGATTTGAGAATTTCAGTTCTAATCCAAGAAATGTGCCAAAGTAACTGAGAAAAACTGTAAGATCACACATGGCTATTTGTATGCCTTTGAACTCTTTTTCTTTCTTACATCAGTACAAAATCTTTATTTTTCAGATACTAATAAAAGATGTGTGTCAAGCATAAAACACCACAGGTGTTTTTTAGTCTGGCACTGTGCCTCTTCTTTGTTTTTTTAAAACCACACAGCCCCTAACTTAGTGTTTCGAGCTCTTTGGTTTTTGTGTTTGTTGGGACTGCTCAGTCCCTCCCCCAACACCCCCCCAGCACCTATAGAGCAGTATTGATTCCCACCTCAGCTGTAGGGTCGTTTCATTCTAAATTCTGTATGGGCTTCTGTTGCCTCGGCTGTTATTCACCGTCATCTACATATAATCAGCAGAGAGGCGAAGAGATCAAGGACACTTATTCAAATCAGCACAGCTTGTGCCTGCAGTGCTGAGCAGCATCTCCTACCGCCAGCAACAAGAGGAGGTTGAAGGAGTGCGGAAGATGGGCAGATGGGTGGTTTTGGCTGGAGGACATTTTAATACAGGGAGCTACTGTATAAACGAGAGATACAGAGACAGAGGCAGAGAGCGATTGGGATGTAGAGGTCGATTCTATAGAGATGGATGCTATTTCTGTTCCTCTGCTTTGATTGGTTTTCCCTTTTAGCTTTCAGCTTCTAGCTGAACCCCGTTGAGCAGAATGTGAGTTCACACATGAGTGGACATCGCCACTCCATTCTGCAGCTCTCTCTGCACCAGAGCCAGCAGATTCAAAAACATAAATAATTCATCAGTTATTCTGCAGCCTTAGCACTTAGCACAGTAGACACTGTCATTTCACTCCCTGTTCTTCACCCAAAGTTTATTATAATGGACATAATTAACAATGCCCGTTTCATAAATTTTCTGCACGGAAGGATTAGTTTTCCTTATGCACTTCAGTATGGAATTAAGTGAAGGTTGAAATAGAATTACAATAAACACAGGTAAATCTATCTATAGAAATTAAGTAAAAGAGATTGATTGATGGAACAAAGGCATGAGTATAATTATTCATCAAATAATAAGTGGCTTGTACTGTTGTGATGAAGCCATGCTTAGAGGTCGCTGGGACCCTAGTAAGCTGCACTTTATGGCCCCCATAAACATTGATCTGTTCACTGCTGTTTTATTTAAGTGCACTCAGGAGAGCACAGAGCTGTAATCAAAGGTGCCATGTGGCCTTGCACCCCCCCCCACCCCCATATACAGATGACCGCATTTAAACAGCACCCATCTCTATCATAAGGAGGTGTGATATTTAGAGTTTATGGACTGTTTTCTCACTGTGGACATGATGGCACCCAGTGGTCTTTTTAATCAGAACAGGGAGTGCAGTGTAAATGATTTTATTTCTGTCTGAACTACCTTACAAAGTAGTCTGTAACGAGACAATATCCACTGATCCATTGCTCCACCTGCTCCAGATCTTTTCTGAATATAACTTCATATAATTGCAATGGGACATACCTGTATGAATATCCATGTGCGGGGAGTTCTAGGCACTAGCACTAAGTCTGCTGTGTCCATTCTACATGCCTGTGGGGAGATGCCATTAAGCGTGCAGCTCTGTTAGCATGTTGCGTAAACTCAGCCTGCTCCCCCGGCTCCCCATTTGTACTTCACTGGCTTTAAGGTGCATGTAGCTTGCCATCATTAGTCTTCCACACAATGCCTAAGCATAGGAACACTCGTGTGATAGCACTGTTATGCTCATGCTGGCTTGTGGCATTAGTGTTAGATTAGTGAGGTCAGCAATGCCTGTGTACTGTATTGCACTTTGTAAGATCTTCATTGTCTTCATATTAAAGCACTCATGTGGTATTTCTATTTTTGACTTATTGATCATTCTCTTGACCTTGTGCTACTACTGATGATGACTAAGAATGAATGATCTTTTATGCCAAGTTGTATGTCTGGAGTATTTCTCACTAATTGAGATACCGGATCTCTATTTCCCTACTTCTGGGATCCTCTCCCTAGTGCAAGAAAAAGCTAACTAAGTCATGTCTTCCCCCAGCTCCCCATTTACTACATTTCTCCACTGATTTTCTCTGTGTCGGGGGGTATTGAATATCAGATGAGATTAAAATGCCACTACGTGCGGCTGAATTCTTCTAAGAGGTGTGTGGGTGTTCTTTGTGGACAGAGCTAATGAAGAATGAGCAATGTTCCCTTTGTATTTGATTTGCTGATCTGTATATCACTACTCCTACCACATCTCTGCCTCTTTTACACCAACTCTATTTCTCTCCATCTTCCTTTTGCAGTTGCTCACAACTGCTCTTTCCATCTCTCTGTCTCTCTGTCTCTCTCTCTGTCTCTCTCTCTCTCTCTCTCTCTCTCTCTATCTATCTATCTATCTATCTATCTATCTATCTATCTATGTAAAATTCCTTTTTCCGTGTCAGGAACACTCATTGTTTTTCTCTCTCTTCTGCCTCCTTCTGTCTCAGCCATGCGTGTGTTTTTCTCCCTCTCTCCTTCTCTGTGAGGCAGACTGTACTGCAGGCCATGGCAGACCCAGTGGGACCCTTGTTAGCTGTTGCCTGTATTGTTGCTGATTATGACTCATACAGGTATATACCATCCCTGCTCTCTGAGAGCACTGAGGCAAAGTTGCATTAAAAGCAGCTCACAGCACTTCATGTTAATGCACTTAAGGTCCGTGACATCAATTATCAGAGACAATACCCAAAGATCCATCGCTCATTTAGTTCTCTAAAACCTTAGGTCTGAGAGGGACAGATGGGAGGGGTGCATAGGCCAAGAAAAGAACACCTTTGCAAGGCTTACGACCCTGTCTTATCTTTAGATGTGTGCTAGTGTCAGTCGAAATGGACTGGGGCTTTAGGAGGGCCTTTGTCTTATTTGCTTCACAAATCTGTCTGGCTTCATGATGTATTGACTGGAGACACAGTTGCAGCTAATGCTCCCTGTTTATCCCATTTCTGTTTATCCCATTATCTGTCCACTGTATAGTGTCTGGTATTCTCTTTCAGAACAATGACCAGATTCGTTACATTTAATTGAATTATGCACAGTCATTAAATTAATGTGATTTTTATGAAACCTCTTACTTTCATTGCTCAAATGTCCCAGCCCTTGTATACATGATGGAGCATTCAACATGAACACCAGAAAAAGGCTTGACAGTAGTAAAATCCAGCTCATTATGAAAGTAACTGACATGGAGATGAAATGGAAGTCTACTTAATGCAACACATAGGAATCAAGGCTAGGCTCAGTATAGTATAAAGGTCTGCAAGAGCCCGAAGGTTATGCTGCTAGTGTGTGTGTGTGTGTGTGTGTGTGTGTGTGTGTGTGTGTGTGTGTGTGTGTCTATCTGAACATAGTTGTCTGTCTAGATCCTTTCAGCAAGCCCTGACACACACAAACCCACACACCATGTTACTAATAATAGTGAAGCTGTTGCCAAGGTGCACTACTAGAAGTGTGAATCCATGTTTTATTTATTTTTCTCCTGCATTCCCAAATGGTTTTCCTCGGCCCGCTTAAGTGTAATCCCAGAATTGCTGCTGGGCTGTCACATTCATGTTTTCATTTTCCACCTGTGTCTGGTGGAATAGGAAATGCCTGTATGTGTGTGAAAGCACAAACTCTTGTGTTCGAGGTAATCTCTTGAACTGTTGTTATGAAAGCTGTGTCTCTGTCAGTCACTGTAAAACATAAAAGAGGATTTCCTCCCTGCACTTTTTCTCTCTGTCTCCAGTGTTCACATAAGCGGTCTTACTTTCTGAGCTTGATTTGCTTCTTACAATTTATCGTTTTGCTACTTTTTTTGTGTGTATGTGTATGTGAGTGTGGGAGTGTGAGTGTGGGAGTGTAGTCAAACCCTGCTGCAGGTCATTCCCAGGGATCATGGGCATGTCTATGTGATGGCCCTACTGTTCCCCAGTCCACCGTACTGTCCCTGCCCTCCTCGCCCAGGGCCGGCCTTAGGCCAGCCAGGCTTCTGTGAGCTGTATTATTATCTCTCTGCCACTCTGACCTCACACCCAGCTCTTCAACACGCTGACCTCACACCCAGCTCTTCAACACGCTGACCTCACACTCAGCTCTTCAGCACGCTGACCTCACACCCAGCTCTTCAGCACGCTGACCTCACACCCAGCTCTTCAACACGCTGACCTCACACCCAGCTCTTCAACACGCTGACCTCACACCCAGCTCTTCAACACGCTGACCTCACACCCAGCTCTTCAACACTCTGACCTCACACCCAGCTCTTCAGCACGCTGACCTCACACCCAGCTCTTCAACACGTTGACCTCACACCCAGCTCTTCAACACTCTGACCTCACACCCAGCTCTTCAACACGCTGACCTCACACCCAGCTCTTTAACACTCTGACCTCACACCCAGCTCTTCAACACGCTGACCTCACACCCAGCTCTTCAGCACGCTGACCTCACACCCAGCTCTTCAACACGCTGACCTCACACCCAGCTCTTCAACACTCTGACCTCACACCCAGCTCTTCAACACGCTGACCTCACACCCAGCTCTTCAGTACTCTGACATGATCCCTATCTCTCTGTCACAGTGACATCATGCCTAGCTCAGTGTGACTAGGCACAGATGGTGCAAGACCAGCTCTAACCTCTTAAACTTTCATCTCAGAAATTATAAGTGTTATAAGCTAAAGTACCTGCATACACTCATGGGTTTGTTAATATTTAGCACATGAACTGCAATATACTGGTTTGGCAGGTCTGTTATATGTGTGTATGTGTGTGTGTTTCCTGCTGCTTTCTGTTGCTGGGGAGAAGCTACTGCTGACCATTCCCATGCACTGCTGCCAACGCCTTTTTCTCTCATGCTCCACACACACACACACACACACACACACACACACATACACACACACATTCACACACACACACACACACGCACGCACACGCACACACACACACACACACGCACTCACACACGCACACACACACGCACATGCACACTCACACACACACACACACGCACACGCACATGCACACTCACACACACACACACACGCACTCACACACACACGCACACACACACACACACACACACACACACACTCACACACACACTCGCACACATGCACACTCAGAGAACTCTCTGACCAGCCTTTCTAGGTGGCATGTCATCTCCTGCTCTTATTTGAGGCTAAAGTGAATACCGTGGAGAATGAGCCATATTGATCTATGTGTTGAACCGCTTGCCTTTATTTATCCAGCCACCCATCTGTCTTCCTTTCTGCCTTACCTAACATACATTCATCTAACTGTCCTTGAACAGCTATATATCTCTGGTCTTTTATCTGTGCAACAGTCTTTAATGTCTGTGTGTGTTTACGCTCATTTGTTCTGTTGTGTAAACGTGTTTAGAATTTCAATTCACTGCATCAAAGAATGCATTCCAGCATTGCTTTGTGTTACCATATGGATGTTACATTTCTGTAATCATATGTGAAGGGCTTATGGGTAAGCTTATCCCCATGTCATGCATAAATAGCGGATACCCACCACCTGACTTGGAATATGCATCCTGGCATGTATGTGTGTGTATATATATGTGTGTGTGTGTGTGCATGTGCATGTGTGTGTGCATGCTTGTGTGTGAGAGAGAGAGTGCGCGGAGGCGAGAGGAAAGGTCTGACATGCTGGTCTTGTACCATCTGTGCTCAGCCCGTGTGGTGGCATCTCTCCATGAGCAGGACATTCTATAACCACAACACAGGGACACTCTTCACTATATACACTCACAGAGCAGTCACTGCTTGAGAGAAATAGATGTTTTGTTTTGTTTTTTCCTTTATAGCACCATATAGGAAAATGTATATTTCATAGACTGTATAATCAATTTCTATAATCAATTTCTACATTTTCAGAGAATTTCGTGGTCTGATCATAACCCTTACTAATGAGGCCATCACTCCAGTCTAGTTTTTGTGACAGCAGCAGAGAGAGAGTGAGATGCGATTGCAGTTGAGGAGAGTCTATTCTCCACAGTAATGATGATAAACAGAAAAGGCGCTGCATCAAGCTGGCCGACGGCCACAAAAAACCAAGAGAAACAAATACATGGGTAACAAAGGATGGGGGCTCAGTGACAACAGAGAGCAGACTACTCCGGACAACATCTTCTAAGGCAATGGAAGAGAGCGCCCATGGGCTTTATACAAAATTGGAGGAGAGTAATCAGGTGATTGGGAGCAGGCAAGTGCTGTGTGTGTGTGTGTGTGTGTGTGTGTGTGTGTATGTGTGTGTATGTGTGTGTGTGTGTCTGTGTGTAAGTGGCTGTGCCTCTCCTGCTGGGTGCCCTGCACTTTGGGACATTTTTCCTGTTCATGGGAAACTTAAGTAGTCAACAGTTTGAGTGAACTCATTATCAATTCAGTAGTGGTGTCAGAGGATATATGGATCTTGGATCAGAGCTACACTACCCTGCAACCCTGGAATCCTCCAAATCGGCATTTATTTGCATGATTACCATGTTGGTGCACTGTGGTAATTGCCCTGTGTGATTGTGCTGGCGAGGCAGTCGATGCGACCCACATGAGTTGCTGTCACTATTGACCTTTATGTGTGCTCAGGGCTGCCAGTGCCAGTGACATTTCAGTAGCGGAGCTCTCTGGGGAGACGCGCTTTTACCTTGCGCTGACCAGTCTCAATTGTGCTCTGTCTGCATACAGGAACAGACATTAGAAACTGGTCAAGATTCCTGGAGATAGGTGGTAAACACAGGCAGGAAGGAACCAACTAAATGCTATAAAAATTTAAACGTAAATGTAAGGAACCAGAGTAATGGTTACCAGTCTGTTAGTTTTAAGTTGTGTTTTAGAGTATATTGGAAAAGTGTTTTTAAAATAATCATGCAGATTATGTTGTGTGTAAGATCTATTTATACTTAAACTTTTGTGTATTTGAATTTTAAAACAGTTGGGGTCAAATTTCATATTATTAGATGCATCATGACTTCTAAATGAATATGTTAGTACTGTCATAAATGGAAACATCTGTCTGCTCTCAGTTTGGTCTGACCACTCTAACCCAGCACACCCAGAACCCAGCAGCTCTCTGCTCTCTGGCCCCTGCACCTATCCCCCTAGCCTGCTTTAACACCATAGCCCAGCCCCAGGCACTGTGCCATGCAGCGGGATGAAGCCAGTGTCCTCAGGGTATTGGCCATCTGCTAGTCATGCCAGGCCTGCTGGCTGCCCCGCCCGCTCAGAAACGGGCAGGAGCCAGACGCTCTCCCACCTCGGCCCAGCGCAACAGCACTCTCTCCAGGGGCCAACAAGCGCCATGCCAGCCTGCCATGTCAACAGCCAGTTTGCCCACAGGGCTAGGGATTACTGGCTTTAATTTAGACATAAAATACGCCGGGTCATTCTAAATTCAGACCAATCTTCTGGGAGAGTGTTACTGTTTTAGAATTTTAGCAGGAATAAGATGGAAACACTATTTTAATGAGATTTTAACATTGTTTTGCTTGACATACATGGGTGGAAATTAAATAAGTAATCATTTTGTATCCAACCTAATGTAGGAGTAATATCAAACATTTTCTTGTTTTCCTTACCAATCACATTACTACTAGCATCATCACATGACTCGCTGGGCGTGTCATGAAGCATTATGTATAATGGCATCTGAATTGGTCCTCATAATCATATCAGCATGAATACTGTAGAAAGGAGAAGAATGTTTTCCTGGATCACACTAACCCATAATTACATTTAAAAAGGTTAATTAAGAAAAGCATCCAGTGGAGTACAGGAGTGCAGTGTACATGTGACACTTGTTTCTGATGTGTAGCAGCTCAGATGGTTCTCTCCTGCTTCCCTTGTGCAGGTTTCTCAGTTTGGAACACTCAAGGAGTAGCCTGTGTGTAAGGACTGCTTGCCTATTTCAGCAGTCTTCACTCTTGAGGCTGCCTTGGTATTTGAGTACTCCACTGCAGACTTTTGGACTCACTGTTATTCACCCAAATGAGATGTTTGTTGTGAATATAAGGTGCTAATATTGCTAAAATGTTGAAAGAGCGACAATATCAGATTACTAGGCACGTTCAGCTCTTTCCTTGAAACGATCCAAAGCAGTGTGTGCTTCCGCTCCTCCATTGGAATGGCAATATTAATAAAGCTACAGTCGGCCAGTTTGGAAGTGTTTCAGTCAAGCTCGCCCTCTCTACACAGTCATTCATATGAAATGAGTCTTCCATCAGCCATCTGACAAATGGTGTTAAAGGCAATTTTAGGTCCTAAAATCCATGTGTTTACAAATGCTGGCTAGTTTCTTATGTTTGAAACCCTTTCATGGCCCTTAACTTGACATAAACATTATTGTATCACTTTTGGTTAAAATTAGAAGCTCATTGATGAACTGTTTCTCTATTGATGAATTTGGTGACTTGGCAGATGTGGAGCCCCATGGCATTCTCAGCCCTGAGACCTAACTGGCAGCTCCGCAGGAATCTGATGTCAGAGAGGGACCAGAGGGGCCTGACAGCTAAGCCTACTGCTGACTACAGGTGAGCAGAGTGCAAGCTAATGCTTCTGGTAGGATTATCACTGACATTTTACTCTCTTCTGGGCTTGGTCAGTATTTGGCCTCACATCCACAGTTCAGAGAAGGTTTGAAATTATCATATGTATTGTTTATGTCACTGCAAACTACATTTGTGTCTGTCATCTCAAAGACTGCTCAGACCTTAATCTTGCAGGCTTAAGAAGTAGGTGAGTCATCTTTGATGGTGTTTGAACTGGGCTCCAGGGCTGCTCACTCCAGACCACCTCAGATGCTCCACCCTCTGACAGTCTTGTGATGCATCTCACTGGCTGAGGGAAGAGTGACCAAAAGCGGTCTCCACCAATCAAACAGCAGTTGTAATTTGCCTTTGTCCTTCTCTCTTGGTTCTCAGAATGATTTCTGTTACATGTGACATTTCCTCGCGTGCCCATATTTCTTTTGTTAGTGGACAAAGAAAAAAGTTTCTAAAAATAGTAAGAGGTGCTGCAGTCATTAATGGTGATGGCTAGTTTTTGTCTGGCATAATTAAGGTAATATGACAGTTATGTTCTTTAAAGTAATAACTATCATGCATGACAGTAACATGTGATGAAGATAAGCTGGTTCCTTATAACTTATAACAGGATCACTGAGCTGCATTATGTGATTACAGAATGACCTAGAATGCTCAGAAATCCATCCACATACCTACATCACACACCGGGAAGCAAGAATATGACATGCCTGAAAACCCTAAGTCTGCATGCTCTTCACGAACGCACATACACATTCATACACCACCATAGCCTGAAGAGGGTACTAAAACTGTTTTATAGCCCTTTAATAATTGCTATATGGCATTATTATCTTAATGCAGCCATTTTATAGGCTGCAGGGGACATGGAGCAGTTTACTGGCTCTCTCTGGAGCACTCTCAGGCACTGTATCCATCTCCATCTGTCTCTCCCTCTCTCCCTCCCCTCTTCCCTCACTCCTCTTTAAGAGCGTCTTCATAATAAACTGAGGCTGTGCTGATGACAGGATTTGGCAGGCATTGTAGCTGCACTGTAAGGACTAAGCACACCATATTTTATCCTCTGAGCATTTGGGCATTTAGATTGAATTGGTATTGTTATTAACAACTCATAATGGCTCACTTTTTCCTCAACTATTTAATGTAGTCTTTTCTGGAAGAAGTGAGAGCTAATTGAAGGTTTTTTTTAGTGTAAAATGTTCTGCGCATTTGTATTGAGGATGTCTTATAATTTGGTGTATCTTAAACTTTTTACATTGCAGTCCAGTTACTGTCATCATTTTTTTGTGCTTTTATCCAGCAAAAGATTGTTGCTGCATTGTGATAGCTGAGATGTTTAGCATACTGTATGATAATTAGTGTGAACGTTCTGAGCATTGCCTCTCAATGTTTCTGCATTTCATTGCTTTCATTTGCAGTACCATGCACCCACGCGTATGCCCTGTAAAGCCATGGCTCTGTATGGGCCCCTGGGGAGGGTGGGGGTGGGGAACTGTGAGAGTTTGTGAGGGTTTGGGTGCTGGAGTGTTAATTGTGTGTGAGTGGTGTATCTGAGATCAGGCAGGCGTGGTGGTGAGGCGAACAAAGAGAGCAGATGAGGAGAGAGCCAGAGGAGCCAGAGGAGCCAGAGGAGCCGAAGGAAAGGGGTCGCAGCTCCCTGACTAAAGTGTCTCTTCATTAAGGCAAGACGTGCAGTTAGACTTTGGGGGGAGAGAAATTGAACAATACTAGGAACCAAATTTTAAACTAAAATATAAACATGATCACAAAAATGTATACTTTATTTATGTACTGAATACAGAAAATATTCCTGTACAAATGTTCAACAAATGTATTTCTACCACTATTTTACTACTATACTACCACTGTTGTACCAGTACACGCAGATTTCGGGGTGCATTTCAGACCACTTACCTTGCTGAAATATGTGTGCTGAAATAAAACGAGTTAAAAGGGGTTGAAGAGTCTTGCCAAGCCACAGTGGGAATCAAGGCTCAGGGTAAAGACAGACTGCAGATGAAGTGAGAGCTTAAGTACAAAATGAATTGCTCTTTGTAATTTACATTCAATACATTCATATTGTGACATGCAGGATAAATCACAGGGAAGAGTGTTATTGCAGCACCGTAGCAATAATGGCCCTCCCCTCCACCCATGTTGTGCTCTTGCATACTGCTGGCTACTGCTGTTCAGACTCTATGTAATTATCTCTGGCGACTGCCGCAGTTATGACTGCAGCTGAAAAATAGAGACCAGGGAGGGGCAGGGCTGTGTGTGTGTATGTGTGTGTGTGTGTGTGTGTGTGTGTGTGTGTGTGTGTGTGTGTGTGTGTGTGTGTGAATGTGTGTGTGTGTGTGTGTGTGTGTGTGTGTGGGTGGGTATATGTGTACAATTGCACATCAATTTGTGTTCATTTAGACCTCACAGGGGTGAATATCAGCATTTTATTAAAACAACAAAAAATTGGCTTAGATTGACTCAGAGCTTGATGTGTAATTTTGTTGTGGTGTGATAAGACCTATGTAGGGGCCAGACATCATACATCAGCCTGTTGATTTTTTATCCAGTTGTCTAAAAGTGCACACATATTCTGCAGGCAAACTTTGTTCTCACAGGACACTCATTTAAAAACAATGATTTAGTCTAAGTTTGCCATTCAGAGTCATATGTACTGTAATAACACAATGTGCAAATGTATTTGTTTAATCATGCAATCTGTTGCTTGGTAGTTTCACTTAACAAACCCAGGATGACAGTGATGATGTGCAACTGCCAGCCAGCCAGACCGGTGCTCCAATTCTCTCTACTGGTAAATTCCACATGCACTTCCAAAGTGGTTCCAACAATCCAACAAATGCAGAAATATAGACATCTGCTGTGGCCGAAAGGAATGGTAGCACAGAGCTGGAATGCAAATGCAATGGAACTCCTCTTCTGCGCACCCGCAGCCTGCATTCCCAATGCCTCACATTGTGCACCCTGTCGATAAACGCCTTCAATTCTCCTGTGTAAGGCCGAGATACTGTGAGTCTGAAACTGAGATAGGCGAGGGTCTGAGGGCTTTGGGCAGAGAAGGTCAGTAGGATTGAGTTATCTGAAAGTGTGGGTGGAGGCAGGAACAGCAGAGCAGGCTCCGGACAGGCGCTTACTGTGAGATATAACAGAGCAGTGATGCAGCCCAGTTTCTTCCACAAACAGACTTAGCTCACTTGCTCTCTGTCAGAACATTTTAAAGAGAGAAAAAACCCTGCTGCTTTTCTCTGTAATAGTCTAATAACCTGCTTCCATGTGGCTGCAGCAAGACTGCAGCAATTCTCGTCTTGATGTTTTAGGTAGCTGTAAAATACGCAAGGAAAGAAATTAAGTAGGTTCACTGTTTGAGCATAATAAATGAACAGATGTTGGAGAAAGAATTTGTTCTGTGCTGTTGCTAAAGGTCGATGCGCTGGGGTAAAATGCACACAGCATGTGTATGCACATGCTTTCGTCTGTGCTTGTGCATGTGTTTCCAAGGCACACTCACTTGCCTGACTAATGAGGTGGACTGAGCCGGGGCACAGGGGGTTGAGTCATGTCTTTGTCAGGCTGCAGGCACCACCGTCCCCCACGCTGCACTTGCATCTCCCAGGGGAGGCATCTGAAACCTGCTAATTGAATCAAGGACACATGGTGCCTCCCCAGCCCAGAGCCTCAGAAGAAGCCCGATCCAGGCTTTAATGCTTTTGTTTGGCTCAGCACCATGGACAGCAACCAGAGATTTGCTGCTGCAACTGGTTGCCTGCTGCTGAAGTGGAGAGGCATTCTGGGTTTCTGTGGTGGTCTGTGAGCGTGCTGAGAACTGTTGATAAGACGCTTGACAGTGTTTTTGAGTATGGGGGTGCTTGAGTTGTATGTGTGTTTGAGTGCGTTGGAGGATGATTATGCAAGAACATGTACAGCATACTAATCTACATATGCAAATGTAGGCAGTGACCTGAAGTTTGGGAGAAATGTAAAGAGTAAGGACAAGCTCGGGCCCAGTGAGATGGTGATAAATGATTCTGCACTGAGGCCATTTGTTTTTGACAGTGCTAGTGCAGAAGGTCAAGCATTTGTGTTAGTCGAGAAGCACTCAGGTAGTAGGGGATGACAGGATATTTAATAGGACATGTGTGTGTGGGTGCGTGGGTGGGTGTGTCTTTGTGTCTGTGTGACTGTGTATAGCTTACCGGCTTGCTAGTGTCATTAACTCAGTGATCAGACAGCCACATCAGTATGTGCACTGCACATGCCTGCACACTTAACCCTTCGCATTTGGCTACATGTGTTTAGTTCTACTGCCAATGTTGTTTTATGCTTGTTTTATTAGTTTAACTTTTTATTTGTTCTGTGATTTTTCATATGCTGCTTTCAGTTAAAAAATGACTTTTATTTCAAAGTTTGCTTTTTGTATGGTCAGAAATTTGTTTTGTGTCAAATAATTTTTATGACCAGATAAATGGCAATAAAAGAATAATCACAAAGCAAATTTGTAGAATTAAAAGACAGCTAGTTCTCTTCATCCTGTACAGTTTCAATTTATTTCATAATTCATCTTAGAACGGTTTATGTTCATTGTGCCCTTTTTGTCTTTTCATAATTTATTTTCAGGAGAATGTGACAGTTTCATTCTTAAATATACAAAACTTAAACCCTTTGTCTATTTGCAAATCATAAAGCCTTTTTTGTGTGTGTTTTAATTTAATTTAGAAAGTATGTACATATTTAAGTATAATTGAATATGCAAGTTAAATAATATACTGTGGCTTTATGAAAATAATTGGCAGGCTGTTTGTTTTTCACATGCGGTCATTTCACATTTGTCTTTTAGAGAGCGGTATATCATATGAGAACTCTTTGATCTTTCATACATCCTGTCCGTAAGCATGAGTAGAGTAGACCTGTGTGGGATTCAAGTAAGAGGCTGAAATGTAATGTAATATAATTGTGTAGAACAGCTGGATTAGTTCTGCTGATGTGCATCCGCTCATAATAACATTAGTTTGGAGTCTGGGAGCCATTTCCAGCACACAGTTCCCATTTGGAAGAGAGCGAGGGAAAGTGGGTGATGAGGGCCGGGTTCTGGGCTTGCTGCTTTGAGCACCCTCTGCTCTCCTGGGCAGTAATTCTTCACCCAGCCTTCAGTGTCAATTAAAATGGCATGACCCAGCTTCTAAAAGGTTTGCATTTCAAGGTTATCGGTTTTCTTCAGTATCTCTTTCTGCGCAGGTCAGCCGTTCGAAGAAGGAGTGTAGATTAAAATGACACGGTGCTGTGTTCATGCAGTGAAATGGCAGTACTCATTATGTGGCTATAACAAACCGAGCCTTTGTGTGTGCGCACGTGTGTGTATGTGTGTGAGTCAGTCTGTCTGTCTGTTTGGCTTGCCACCTTTTGTGCATATCCAAATGCATTCTTCTTTGTGTGTGTTGCAGCATTCAGACTGGATACAGAGCCAGGTTGACTGCAGTCAGCTGTGCTGTGTGGCGCTCTAGCCCCAGGCTCAGTTACTCCCCCTGCAGAAGGAGGACTTGATACTCGCCTCGCAAGGCGCCAGGGCAACAGCCGCAGCCAGAGTGACAGCGGCTGTTGCCCTCCCCTTTCAGAACGCCACACCCTGCAGCAGCCCGCTATGAGTCACCTCGCCCCTCTCTCCTTCTTTCTTTTCGCCCCTCCTCATCCCTTCTTCTCCTCACTTCCTCTTGTCCTCTCTCAGACCACCACACCCTACTGCAACCTGCTGTGAGCCATAATGGCCCTTTTTACTGAACGCTCTTCTAAGCCATTTGACAGAACTCAACAGTTCATTAATTAATAAAAATGTGATTGTATGCACTAGTATGGATTGTTTTCAGGATAGAAAGGGCAGACTAGAACATTGTCTCTTTCCTGAGGGTCACTTTAGAGTGACCTAATTGCATGCACATTATACATGTGCTCTTTTTCCTGCTTGAAATTCTTACAATACTTTATTCTCAGAAAGACGAATCATTCAATTTTTGGCATTAACTATTTATTGATTGGGAACACGCTGGCTGTCAAATGCAGCAAGATTGAGGTTGATCAATATTCACACTGAGTATACATTTCTAATTCATCAAGTCTCCTTATACTGTATTGATTTTCTTCAGATTGGATGACTTGAAAAGAATCTGATTACCCTTTTCCAGCAGTCTAAAATAATGGCAGCTTTGAGTCAACGAAGAAGGAGATGGAGAAAAATTATTGCTTTGTCCAATCCAAAAAGTAAAAGAGAGAAATAAAAGTTAGAAAGAGTGCACAGAACTTTTCTGATTACATTCAAATGTATTGGTCTATTTCCATACTTCACAAAAGCATGTGGCTCACTCAAAAAGAAAAATGCTGGGTTTTTCCAGCAAGTTTCCAAAAATAAAATATGTCTAAAAAATTAAAGTGTTCTCTGGGGATTTAGTAAGATTTTTATTAGCCAAACACTATTAGTTATCCAACCTTAACATTAGCCATCTTCTGGAGCTCAGCTGTACTTTGTGATGAATTCTTTATGTGTTTTTTATTGGCATGCGTGTGGTATTCCCAGCAGGAAAAAATTAGGGTTTAGATGAAGAATAATGTATGCAGTATGAGTCTACTAGCACAGGAATGTACTGTAATTTAAACACAAATGCAAACACAAGCGTGGCATAGAGACAGATTCTGAATATTAATATAGATATAGGCATCTGTTCTCTGCCCATACAGGCTGTATAGCATGGCAGTGCAATAGTGTGAAAGTCTCTGAAATACTGACTGGCTCTCCTATGGGACTGGACCACTGCCCTAGGCTGGAGAAAGGTTAACAGAGCTGTAAAGGCTCACAGTGACATCTAGTGGATGGCTGAAGATTAAATTATTTTGGTTCACTGGTTTTTGCAGTTGCTTTGCTTCAGTTTTCCTGATTCTTATTGATGTGCTGTTTTGAAATGAGCACATCGCACCTTTTGTAGTGGGCTTAAGCCTTTTCAGAGGTCGCATTTTTTTTTATCATTCTGTCAAAGGATTGCTGTTGTATATATATTTTTATGCATCTTTTATTTCAGTCTCCTGGATCCTCCAGCATGCTCTCCACAATAGTAGCTAATTTTTAAGGCACTCCTCAGAAATGTAGCTGTGAAATTCTGTCGGGTCTCACAACACTTCTGACCTCTTTACTCCAGTTCCTGTTTGTCATGTCTCTGACCATGACTGTGGTGGCTCTTCAGTCAACAGAACCTTTCCTCTATGTGTTAGGATACAAACCTATGCCTTGCTAAGACCCCAGAAAAGGCCAGAGGTTGATTGCATGTCCACATTGGATCAGCAGAGTGACAGCAGCAGATTCGCAGCACAAGCAAAACCAACAACATGCTGGCCTTGAGAAACAATGGCAATGTCAGTGTGGAGGGTAGATGTGTGCCTGTGAGCAGGAAAGTGCAAAAAGTGCATGCGTGTGTGAATGTGTGTGTGTGTGTGTGTGTGTGTGTGTGTGTGTGTGTGTGTGTGTGTGTGTGTGTGTGTGTGTGTGTGTGTGTGTATTTATGCATGTGGAAGGCAGGTATGGCGTGGGTGGATGCTGGAGGTAGAAGGCAAGGCTAAAGCTATAGATACATGTGAATTAAATGGACATGCTCAAGGCCCATCTTGGGAATGCTTTATTCAGCCAAGGCTGTATCAGAACATAACAGCACATATGTCCACAGCTAGCATGTGTATTGAATACTAATGTAAGTCTTTCTAGTGAAATCTCTACTCACATTTATGATCCAGCCTAACACAAAACTTTAGATTTTCAAAACATCTTGAGGTAAAATACAGTCTGTTATATACTTGTCCTGGGTAAGTAAACATTCTAAAGTGTCTGGCATTCTCGTGGGCAGCTGCTCTGAGGCAGCTTCATTAGCAACAGTGCTCTCGGGCTTTATTTACTGCTGTTCAGAGCAGTAGTGCTTCTGCTGAGCTCCTGCTCTGCTGTGATAACAGTCTCCCGTGACGCACAAAGGAGAGGAGGGAGGGATGGATTTGACTCCTTGGATGCCTTTGAAGCACCAGGGATGATGCAGGATCTGCTTACAGCAGCTGTGCAGTTGAGAGAATGAGACGGTTGGGGGGGGTGTAGTGGATAGGGGGTATGGTGAGCCAGGGCTGTGAGGAGTATATTGAGATATTTAACAGGCCTCCCTCCTGTCTGCTGCGCGTGTGCACTCTTCCTCACCTCTTGCACATGGATGAATCTCTTCATGATCAATCTGCCCTGATCTTCCCCTTCTTTGTCTGCTAAATCCCCAGAGATGTGCATCCACTAATGGGCCTTTCTCCTCTGATATCCCCTCCATCTTAACAGACTCCAAGTGGGGCTGCCAAAGTGTAAACCAGGTGAAGGACATCAACCGAATAAAGGAGGGGTCAAGGGTAATCTAGCCCTTTCTGTGGCAGTTTCTTTTAAATCAGCATTTAGTGATCACCTATTTTCTTTGCTGCGTTTTTATTGCTATCAGTCACATAATTTTTGATTTCTACATTCGCACGTAGAGTCAGTGTTCACAGATGTACAGTTATTGAAAATTATTTTTTTGAACATTTGCATATTTTTAAAAGAGCATGTTATTCCGAAATATATGTGTAAGGAGTTGATTGAATTCATCCTGTTGTTTTATTAGTCAGTTAGAAATTGAGAGCAGTCAGTGAGCAGAGAGCGGCCCAAGGGTGTTTTTGCCATGTAGATTCCATTATTTGTAACTGCAGAACATGAGCTACAGCTTTTGCTATCTGCCCATGCGTTTTATGGCTGCACTGTAGTCTGTTCAAGGTGGTGAAACCGTCATTCTATTCTCTACCGATAGGTATACTAGAAGACAAACAATTTATTAGGCAATAATTTGGTTCATTCGCTTTGTCTTTTGGGATATGATTGCACTCCTGGATAAGTCTGTCCCTCGCATACACAGTAGAAAGCAAGTTTGCATTAGTTATGGAGATGTCTTATGAACAGAAATAGTCTATGTTTATTTTCAGTGAATGATAGATAGTGATGTTTTATTTATCGCTTTTATGCATTTACCTACTAACCTTTCTCTGCAAATTCAAGTTAAAATACTGTAGAAGAAAGGAAGATTAAAAAGTATGGCTGCCATTGAAAAGGGGAGTATGAACTGAATCCTGTCCACCCAGTCTTCCAAGCATCAGTGTGTGTGTGTGTGTGTGTGTGTGTGTGTGTGTGTGTGTGTGTGTGTGTGTGTGTGTGTGTGTGTGTGTGTGTGTGTGTTTGTTTGTTTGAGTATATGTGCGAGAACGGATAAGTTGCTCATGCTGTCTGGATGTTTTGGTTACATTTCCATTACAAATCATTAGTTGCGCAGATAAAGAGTATTCCTTTACAATACAAATCTGCTTGTGCTTGTGCATGTTACTAAAGGAACACTGTGCCTGCTGAGTGCAAGATTGGCATGTGTAAATGTCACACTCCATGTATGACATTAAACCATGCTTGTATTTTGTAAAGGTCATAGAAGCCCTATGGAAAATCTCGGTGCAACAGTTGCCTGTGTAGCAATAGTATCAGTTGCTGCATACATGATATGCACCAGCAGTTAAGGTTTAATGAGATTCATATTTAGTATTTTCTAGTGTGTGGTGTGGCTTGTCTGAGCTGCATTTTTACACATACACACACATTCATGTTAATTGAAGTAGCTGTGATCTCTATGACATTCCTATATGCAGACTGGATGTCCTATGGCTATATTTGTGTAGTGATATGCATCAGTCTCTCTATTACCTCTATTATCCAGCTTCTGAACTAGAGTACTACCAAAAACTAATGATTTAGGATAATTGCTTTTGTATAATGATACAAATATACTTTGTCACTATAACCTTTTATTTTTTCATACAACATAATGTTTTTATAAACAAAAACACATGCTTTATTTTATCCCCCACACACTGCAGCCATAGTTGCATTGTTAGTTGACCACATGTCCTCCAGCCTGTCCTTGACACACCTCCACTCTCCACACTCACATATGCAGTATCTCATAAACATGATTCCTCTGCTGATGCAGCAGTGCTCCGATTGCCCCTGAGCTGCGTGAACCACATGGGAATCTGGTGATATCATTTACCACCTGCAGCATGAGCCAAACAATAGGGCGTGGATTGATTTAAGCCTTGGTGATGTTGTTTCTCGTTATTAGATATGACTTTGGATCAGTCAGTGGATGTCACATGTTCATAATTACAGTTCAGTTAGGTAATGTCATATAATAAATTAGATGAAAGGAACTGTCGTGTGAAAATAAAATAATTTATTTAAGAATCATGTTTCTCCAGTCAAACTCACATAACAGGATGCATTGCAAAGGACCTGGGCTCAGGTCACAGTGTCATTCTGCACCCTGTTGAAGAAAGAGGATGTTTTGGCAGAAAGAGGATGTTCATGAAGTCCAGATGAATTATTCAGATATGCTGAATTAGCAGAAAAATCAGTTGCTGTTGAGTACTATATTTTCTGTAAGAGATAATATACAGAATGATTAAAATGGTGCTTAGAATTTTTGTGTTCATACTTATTTTTACCATATACACTTAATTTAAAAATGTATTGCTAGCATAAACATTTTCTTAACATACAATATCTTTCATGGGTGTCTTTTATGGTAAATTTTGTAAATTGTATTTATGCTTGTATGAAAGGCATGTATTTGGAAATATAAATTCATTCAATTAAATTATTTTACTTGAAATCGGTGCTTTATTTTTGAATATTCTTAAAATGTTGTTTGACAAACACTTACTTACAGAGTGTAATGACTGCCAGAACTATAAAATAATCTGTCCTTGGTGCTTCAGAGAAGCTGTGTTCAAGTTGGGATGGCACAGCTATAACACACATCTACACTGCAATCCCCTAATCTGATATGTGTACATTCTATTGTGTTGAAGGCAAAATAGACCAAAGATGTCATATATGCTTCCTTGTCATGTCCTGCACGTCAGTTAAGGGGAAAAAATTGACAGAAAACTGGAAAGAGGAAATAATGGCCAGAGTGTAATCAATATGAATAAAAAAATAAATGTGAGTGCTGAAAAAAAAACTGAAGGACATTGTAAGGAGGAAATTGATAGAGGAAGGTGGAGAGAGGCAGCCAGCAGCCGTGGCGCGGTCTCTGGGGTGTCAGCCCTGTTCTGACAGGCTAATTGAGCTCCAGGTGGTTGCAGACTTGAGCCTGTCAGTCTTCTGAAGGCCCATTTGCTGCATTTAGCAGACTGTGTCCTGAATACTGATGCAGGGATGAGAGGTGCCGAGCCGAACGCCACGCTCCCCATACACCGCAATCAGCAACCTGTCTGGTGTCATAGCATTCTTAGACTGTCTGTCTGTCCGCATGTCTGCCCGTCTTTCTGTCTGCCTCTATCACGCTTTATCTTTGTCGCTTGTTGTCACTACACAGCACAACACCTTGTTTTTTATTTATTTTTATTTTTATTTATCTTATTTTACAGTTTATATTTGTTTACATTCTTTCTTTTTCTTTTTCACCACTTCCATCTGTCAGTATTTATTTCTCTTTTCTTTGCTCGCTCTCTCCCTTTCCTACCTTTTATTTCCTCCTCTCTTTTTCTCTTTGTGTACATAGCTTTGGGGAGAGTGAATTATTAATCAGGTACTGAAGTAGTCAATTATGAACAATATTGTTTATCCCTTTGAAATAACAGAGGAATACTTATCATCTCAAGCCTCAAAGCCTCAAGCTTCTGTTGGGAAGCTTCCTAATAAAAAAACAAACAAACATGTGCAACAAACATTTTAAATTACACAATATTTTCTATTTAAATTATAGAATATTTTACTGTAATATGGTTATGCCTTTGACTCTGTCACTGATTATTCTGTGTATTCATTACAGATTGTGTGGTTATGCATTTGCGTTGATGTAAAATGTACCATTCGTGCCGTCTGTGAGCTTAGTGTTGGCTGTGCTCTGATTGGACTGGACGGACCGCAGGGTCCCTTTCTTTACTGTCGCTATGCGACCTACCAGCCATTCAGGTAACTACATGGTCATGTGGCTTCACCCACTTTGAAGGAGGTGTGGCTACTGTGCAAAAGTGGAAACCTAATACTGCATATCGCATAGGGGTTATGCATTTAAAAATATAATTCCAAGAAGTGTCACTTTAACAACGGTATATTAATGCCATTTCCGCTATCAGTCATACTATCATATTCAGAGTATAGTTAGTCCGTTGCCCCGTTGAACTGACTGGATATTGATTTATGTCATGGGGCAAGGAACATGTATTCGGAAGGTAACATGGGGGCTTGCTGTGCTGCTAGCCACCCTCAGAATGAGGAACAAGGCCCTCCCAGCATGATCGCAGGATTCCAGCCATCGCAGCTCACTAATCTACTGCGAGACAGACAGTCATCTGTGACTCTATTATAGAGGAGTGGAGCTTTTCATTGGCCTTTCATACATACGAGTCCTTTTAGAGCCATTGGAGGAGAGAAAATATGCTTATATTTTATTATAAAAGAGTTGTATCTTGTCTTCCTTTCAGGCTACAGCTCCATACAGGTTGTTACAGCACAATAAAGCTGAATAAAAAGATTGCCAGTTGCCAGTTGTCACTGCAGCTACTTGAGTTGCTATGCAAGGTTAGTGTTGTGGAAACAGCCCAGCTATAACCTGTAGACTGCACGTTTGAGCTTTCCCTCTAGTGAATTATATCCCCTTCTTGAGTTAAAATCCCTCGATGCAGAACTCGACGGAAGCACAGGTGCCAGCTGCTGGACAGGTATGTTGTCAGGAGAAGGTAGGAACTGTATGCAACTATTAGAAGAAACTGCTCTTAGCTGTTCTGAGATCAGATACAGGTTAAAGGTTGTTTGTTTGCAGAAAATGTGACGATTTACAATGAGATCGTGAGGAAAACCGTTGGCCCTGTATCATGAGTGAATATTGTCCTCTATAACTCACTGGCAGCAGATTTACAATTTATCCAAAATGAGAACTATGAATTACTGATTTTTTTTTTGAAATATGTTTTTATGAATCATTTCAATGAATGAACAGCATGCCTGTTTAGTGTGAGTGGTGTGGCTGAAGTAAAATGCTCCCTGTGTGTTGAGTTGCTATGTTCTCTGTGGTTCTGCGTAGTCCCAGAAGGATGGATACGATCTACCGGCCTACGACGCCCTTACCCAGATCCTCCCAGACTATCAGCATCTTCTTAGAATGCCCAAATCTCCTCAATATAGCAGAGAAGAACCAAGAGAACAAAATAAACCCCAGAGGTCCTCAGAGCTCAACCAAACGTTTGAAATCCGCACTCCACATGACAGGTGATCTATGTGTACGCGGATATTAGCAATGGTAAATTATATTATGAAGATTTGTTTTTATTCAGTGAAATCAGATTTTTTTTGTGTTCCTTTTTTCTGACACATTTCAGATTTACGCTGCCTAATGCTCGAGATGATGGCCCACATGTTGCAGCGATCACTGAACACCAAACCAAAGTGAGCTTATGGAGTATTTTGCGCTACATATACTCTTTTTAATGAGTCTTTCTAAAGAGTCTTTTTAAAGAGCCTTTTTAAATGCTATCTGCAGAACCTAATCTCCCATTCAAGTCCAATACTTGCCTGAAACATCCAATCCTGCAATTAAAACCCAAAACACATGTGAAAAGGATTTGTGGTGTTGTGTCTGGGGTTATAAATAACAATGGAAAACTACACATTTATACAACCCTCCGGTGCAATCTGTAGGGAGGTTGACTCCCCCAAAAGAGAAATTTCTGCCCTCCCCACTGCCTCCTTTCCTCTGTCACCAGAGGAGTACAGCCAATGATCAGATGGGCATTTTATCACTCCCTTTGTGGCTGGGACAGATAAGGATATTGATGAAATTTACATCACTCTTATAGGCATGAGACTCATGCCGTTGGTGCATTTTATTTGTTTTGGTTCGTTATTGTGTTTTGGTTTTGAAGAACCAAGAGAACTGCCCACTGGAGACTTGTTTAAAGCACTGGAGGTGCAATAAGATGGAGGGGGAATATTGGCTTCCTTTCCTTCATCATCATGCAATCATCATAGTGGACCCAGAGAAAGAGGAGCGCTCCATATGTGTCTGTCCTGGAGCAACAGTACACGCTGTGCGGGTCCCTGTTGTTCTTTCCTCCGAATGCAGTCAGTGGGGGTTCATCTCTCTCTCTTTCTCTCTCTTTCTCTGTTCCTCCCTCTCCTTGCCTCCTGTTGTTCGTGCTTTCATTTGAACAAAAATGATTTTAGCTTTCCGCGGGCTTCTCATTAGATTCCTCCCTAGTCTCTGCTTTCTCCCCCACTGAGACCCCAGTCTCCGATCTCATCACCAGTCATGATTGTCAGATAGCATGTGCGCTCTTTCAATTAGGCGCTCAATTTCATCCACAGCACCCAGGGGAGATGCCGCCACACTGGCCCAGATTGGAACCTCCTAATCGGCTGTGTTTTCTCCTCCCATCCCTGGCCCCCCGTCCACAACCCTACTATGTGCATGGAGCCTGAATAGTGGGCAGGGGCAAGGGAAACTGCTGGATATCAACAACCTGTGAGCTGGTCCATGACATACAGCACGTACAGTAGCACAAAGGCCGTCCAGATTACAACACTTCCGCCAGTTGTGTTTAGTGTTGTGGCTATACTGCTATTGTTCAGCATGTTACTATGAAACACTAGTAACAAACATGTTTGAAAATGGGTTATATTGATTTAAACTTTGCAGAAGCTGTGTACTGAAAACGTTTTTAAATGTTTGTTTATTTTACCATTTTCATCCTGAATATGGAACTGTGTTTGCAACTGTGTTCAAAATTTCAAATACATATTTTTGTTTACACTTTTGTCATGTAATAGAAGTGAATTATAACAGGATTTATTCTGCTTTATTCTAGAAGTGCTTGTCTCGTGTTGAAACTTGGGACAAATACCTTATCTGCAAGGTTATTGCTACCCACACTGATAGACTGAAAAAATTGTCTGCTTTCCCTTTAAGGCCCTCTGGCTTCATGTTCCATCCAGCTTTGTTTAAAGGGGTGAATAGTGAGTGTGCCAGTGTATCATATTGAACCATGCTTGCAATGTAAATGAGATTTTACAGTGCAAGAGGCAAGTTGTACCTAAATCCCTGTTTATCCTCTTAATGTAAAAACAAAAACATCAGACAGGTCCCATTTTGTGTCAAAAACTATGGAGATTGATTATAAGAGCCACAAATAAAGGATTATAGTCAGAGCAGAGATTCCTCTGAATATCTAATGTTCTTTTTAACATTATTTAAGTACAACATAATAACTTCATGTACAACATAATCAATGTAAATTAAGCAGAGACTGAAGTCTGCTTTTATAAACATAGCATAAAGGAAGCATGAAGAAGCGATGCTAATGTTAACCCTGTTGTGGCACTGTGAAGCATGTTCTGCTCTTAAACGCTGTGTTGGTATATGAGATGTTGAGGTTATGAGGACACCTAGTGAAAAGACATGGCAACTACAATCACTTGACCATTCAGCCTTTTTCAAGAGTCTTTTCTGAAATATACAGTCCATCATATTACAATTTTGGTGGTCCATGCAGTTGGAAGCAGAATGTTTCAGTGTCTTAAACCTACTGGATAATTCAGCAGATGAAATATTGGATGTAAGAGCTTTATAGACTTTGTAGAGACAGAATATTTAGGTGTTTACACTAGCACACTATCAGATCCATCGACCTACTAACTCTTTTTCCTTTATGCGTAGATGGTGACTGGTTTTAATTATACACGAGACTTGGGTACAAAAGAAAGTCGGCATTGACCCACAGAGCTGTGCAGGTTCTGTTGTCCTTGTTCCTGTCCCATCTATGGACTCAGTAGACTTGAAAAAAAGAGATGTGACCTGAAAATCATATGAGCAAATTTGCATTTTATTTCTGTGTCTGTCAGGAGCTGGAAAACTACCGTAATGCCATGGGTAAGATGGCGGAGGACATCCTTGCTCTGCGCTCTCAGGTGGCCAATTTGGAGGAGGAGAACAGCCGTCTGCGTGCTGCGTGCTCCCTGCACCGCAACCTGCTCGATGACACTGACATTGATGTCATGACCAAGACGGAGATCGCAGACAGAATTGGTAGAATGTCCTCCTTCGTAGTTCTTCTCCTGTCAAAACAACAAGTGGCTGTTTGCCTACCTAAGATTTAATATTTAGCATTCAATAAAAGGGATGTTTGAAGGGGTGTTATGAAGAAGAAGAAGAAGAAGAAGAAGAAGAAGAAGAAGAAGAAGAAGAAGAAGAAGACGAAGAAGAAGAAGAAAATGAGGAATAACTTTCCTAAATAAATACAATGTTGACTTTTTTTTTTTTAAGTAGGTTCACCTGCAAATAGAGATTTAAGAATGCTACACATATTCCAGGCCTCCAATGGTCATTTGTACCATCCCTACCAAACACCACCTATTGGATCCTGTGAGGTCTCCTCTTCAATAAAGAAGGAATCCTGATTTAACTAGCTACAGCCCGGTAAAAATATCCTTGCTTTAAAAATGTACCACTTCCTGAAATTTTTCCCAGTGGTAGGGAGAGGTTGTAAGTGTGGGTATCATATTTCAGTGGAAAGTTGAAGGTACTCTTTGCTAATCCCTTGGTGGATTGTGCCTTGGTTTGATAAGACTCCTCATTTAGCACTGAGCGTCTGATAAGCAGTCAGGGCCTTATCTCCTGAAGGACAGTGTGCGACACACACACACAGACACTCACAAGGCTTTTCCATAAAGGAAGCCTCACAGACTTTTCAAGGCCATCAAAGGAGTTAATTCAGTCACAATGGAAAAAATGGTCGGTGTCTTATCAATACTACTGAAGCCTTTAAGTCTTGGATAGCAACGTGTAGTGCAATTCAGTGTTCTTTACCAACGTTTGAGATTCTTCTGAAAAGTTTGTGACTCAACTATTAAACTTTCTTGAACACTCGTTTTTAAAGGTGTTTAAAAATAGTGCCCTAAATGAGACATTTGTGGGCTGCAGAAATTCCTCAATTTCATCGTTTCTCAAAGATGGATGACATGCTTTTCGCCGGAGCTGTTTTTGTCAGCATGCCTTCAGGTATGCCTTTTTTCAGTTTCTCTAAAGTTCATGCTGGCCGCTGAGAGCAGGAAGGTGATGGAGCAGACGGATAAGATCCAGCAGCTTCAGAACGAGCTCATCAGGGTGAGTTATAGCATGTACACAGGCCTCTCTCTCTCTCTGTGCCATCGGCATAACAGCGCTTTCGCGGAATTGCAGCAGGCCATGGCCATTTGCATGGTCAGGCAGTTTGCAATTGTAAACTGATCTCCCACTGACTGCCTGCCACAGCTTCATTAAATCTGCAGAAATTAAGAAAATGCTGTATTGAATAATAAATCAGTGCTGTCTGCCTGGTCCCACTGAACAAGGTCATCCGGTTTGGTGTGCTTCAAAAGCTCTTCCTCCAGTATATCTCTACCTCCATTAACTGCAATTACCAGAAATGCTCTCTGTCATTGATTCACCATAGAAAAATGACAGTGAGAAGGAGCTGGTAGAGTTGCAGCGGGCACACCAGCAGCAGCAGGCTGAGCTGCAGCACTACCAGGGGCATGCCAGGAAGCTGGCACGCCTGGAGGGTACCATATGCCAGCAGGAGAAGGTACCAGACAGCACGGTGCTGAAGCAGCCTCCACCAGCGGCATACCTGCTGTTATTTTTCTCTGTTTGCTGCACTGTATTTGTTGCTTTGTAATAGTCTTAGGTGTTTGAGTGGAGAGGCTGTGTGTCCTTTGTGCCTCACTAATATGTATTATTTCTCTCCATTGCTTTCTGAGGTTATTGAAAGGATGGAGAAGGTGCTGGAGACAAAGCTCAGGGAGAGAAATAAAGAAATCTCACAGAGGAAGAAGATAAAACAAAAAGGTGTGTCCACCACAGAGTGTTCACATAGCAGACCAAATGTCTCTGGTCTCTGATTAAACCACCATGGTAATAGATGCACTTACATTTTAAATGAGTACAAACATGGAGTTGCATTTAAACATGGCAGTTTAATGGAGCATTGATTGATTTCAAAATTGATCTAGGGCTACAGTGTGACTTTCTCAGAGAGAATGGAGATGTAGGAACCATGCTGGTTCACCCTGTCTTTTATACACAAAGTAATACATTCAGAAAGTGTCGTGTGTGTGTGTGTGTGTGTGTGTGCAGATATAGAGGACAACATGAGGAAAGAGATTGAGTCTGTGCTGGCAGCAGAGAACTCTCGTCTCAGAAAGGAGCTGGAGAGACTCCGCTGTCAGCCATCACCCGTTCCCACCCAGCAGCCTGCTCAGGTGGACCCAGTTAGACACATACTCAATACTTCCACCATTTCAAACACTCAAACACACATTCATAGTCATCCATAGTTAACGGTCCGCCTGCGTCCTTCCCCCACAGCAAAATGGCCCGTAAATAAGTTCTCATATAACATTTCTCATAAAAATTCTCAAAAATAATAACTGAAGCAACTTCTTCTGTATGCTGTAGTAGAAAGTTGTCATGCTGAATGCGGTGTTCTGCTTAGATTCAGCAGCCCTTGATAGACAGGGAGAGGATGAACCTTTTGGCGCAGCTTGAGAGAACAGAGGCCTGTATCCACACACTGAACAAACAGGTGCGTTTATCAAAGAGTCGATGGCTTTAATGGGACTCCACAATGTGTCTTTTAGCTCATTTGTGCAATTGAGAACTGAGTGAGTGATGTGTGCTTTAGTTAGAGGAGAACGCCAGGCAATGGGGCCGAGAAAAACAGGGGATGTTGATCAGACTTAGTGAATATGGCCATGGATTCACCCGCACCTCATCAGAGATCCTGCATGACTTGCCTCAGGTCAGCATGCAGTCTTGATCATACACACATTAGCACAATAATGGTCATGCTTGTTTCAAAATACCAGAATTGATCTGTTGTTGATAACTGCTTACAGTAATATTCTAGTTTTATTCCATGTCAAAAAGAACACAGCTAGACTAATGTTCTTTTTTCTTTCCATTTTTAATTTTTAGAAAAGTGTGTCAGACTCCATTGTGGGGCATGTAAGACACAGGCACCTGAAACCCCTGAAGAGACTCAATACTACATCACAGTAACTTAAAATTATTTTATGATATAAAAAATATAAAAATAAGACAGGTAAAAAGCAAGAAAGGATGATATTCATACAAGCTTGTGTATTCACAGAATGAAATACACAAATTTTCACATCTTCAGTGACTCTTATACATCTTTATTCTTGAGTTATTTGCGGTGAATTATAGACTTTATAGTAATTTAATAAAATATTAAATGTCTTTAATAAATCAAAAGTTCTGATACTAATACCTTGTAGAATGATACCATGTGTTTTTGATCTTGCTAAAAAGCAAAACAGCAGCAGTCTCTAGACCACTTAATTTTATTCTGTATACTGCTATCAGCTGCTATGTAGAGGCTTTATAGTCAACAGAATAGGTTTCTTGGGGAGCAGAATCAGCTCAAATGTGCTTCTGACCTCCACCTGTCTCTGTTTCTGAATCCTGAAGTTCTCCAGCATCTGTGCATACAAGAGCAAGCCGTTAGAGAAGATCACACCTGTTTACCCCAGCAGTCATTCTCACCAGGCATGCCTGCTCAGGCTTAAATGTAACGTTTCCATTCAAACATGCAGCAAGACTCACACCACAGTTCAAACTAAACTGATCCTATCACCTGTATGCGTGTACTACAGCTTAGGTAAGGCAGTCAGTGATGAGATGTAATAGAACTGACGTGGATGAGGAAGAGCTGCATCTCAGTCTCGGCAATCCTGCGGCCGAGGCACTGGCGCGGCCCGAAGCCAAAGCCCAGGCTCCTGAAGTAGTGGCTCTCTGTGGGGAGCCAGCGTGAGGGCAAGTACTGCTCAGGATGGGGGAAAATACGGTGGTCCCTGCCCATAGCGTACAGGCCCAGCTGCACCAGCGTCTGAGTGATACATGCAAAGATGCTGGCTTGTGCATACTGGTAAAGAGGAACAGTTAAAATTTTCTAGTTATGATTCAGTTTTCAACTCACCCCAGATGGAATGTGGTAATTTTGGATCACAATGTCTTCAGCGATATATCTCTGTAAACTCACTGCAACAGGATGTAGCCTTTATGGAAAAATTAGATTTATAGTTAGTAAATGTAGCATAGTCCCTTTCTAATTCCCTATTTAGAGGACATTTCCCAGGACTGAAATAATATTGTTTCTTGTTTAATTAACACTGTCCACTGTTAATTTCTATTGAGATCTGTGATTGAATTAAACTAAAATCTGGAAATAATGTCTTTTATGCAAGCAAACAGAAATTGGTGTGATGAATGACAAGTTGCAAATTCCAGGCTAGCTGTTACAAAAAATGAAGTAAAAAACAGACATAAAACCCCATGGGCACTGTAAACAGGCTGGTCCAGTCCTGTGTCTCTCCTTCTTGGTGCAATTCAGATGGGATTTGCAAAGCCTAATCAATTCCACTGTTTTCACAAATACAAAAACATAAGCTCCAGTTTTTTGCAGACACACCTGAGTGTCTCCTTCAGTGCTCCTTTGAGCAGTGGCACCATCTTAAGCATCTGCAGCCTGTCTCCCTGCGAGGCAGTACGAGCAGCCGTGACCTCTGCCCTTAGCTCCTCCTGGAGGTCAGGGTGCCGCGCCAGCTCATAGAGAGTCCACAGCAGTGTGATAGATGTCTGAAGCATGAATTTAATGACAACATGTCTTATGTGTCTCATCTATTATAAGGATGGCAAAGTGGGTTTCTTTCTCTTACCGTGTCCACCCCTCCAGCCATCAGCTCAGTCACGCTGGCCTTGATTTCTTCAATAGACAGCCGGTCAAGCATCAGAAGGCTGGCCAGCACTCCAGGGTACTTTCCCTGGGCTCCAGATTCCTTCCTCAGCTGCCTGTAAATGTTCTGGATACATCGGTCCGCTACATACCAAATGCAACAGAAATGCAAAGCAAATGAATGCGCTAGGTATAACAGTCACAAATATCACACCTTTAGCTATTCTCTTCCACAGTAATATTTAATGTGATATTTTTCTGTTATGCCTTGTTATATTTTGTCCCCTTGGAATCACTCTTACCCTGGTTGAAGATGCCATCCCAGGCCTTCACATGGTCGTTCCAGACTTTGGCCCCAACCCGACGCAGCAGGCTAGGGGGGATGTACAGCATGGGACAGGTGCTCTTGAACATGAGAGTGATGCAGTCAATGAAGTGCTGAACCTCCGGGTCAATGTAGTCCAGCAGAAGGCCCAGCCGCTCCCCATACAGAACTGTACTCACAGCTAAGGTCCATGAGCGGTCCAGCAGGAACAATCACATAGCAAATCGGCACTTTTACATTGGAAAACACTTCATGTTCTTAGACCATGTGGTTTTATCATGCACTGTATTGGTTTTGCTATTCTCATATAGATTTTATTCCAATTATTAAGGGGTCAATGAGTTGAATCACATGTATTAGACCAGGAAACCCAAACAATTATACAACGCAGAGATGTACTGTAAGTAGGATTCAAAACCATTGACCCAAGGTACCACTTGCATAGTGTGTCAAACCTTACATTCCAGTGCATACTTGAAGAGTTCGTGCGACAAATCTGTGGTCCATTGGTTCTGTCCACTTCTTTCAATCTTTTTATGAACTCGAGTTACAAAGTCCTGCCCCACCTCATCCAGCAACGGCACAAAGTTTCCCTGCACCTTTGGTGAGATCACCTCCCGGTTCAGAATGACTCTGTTGGATCGCCAGTCCTCTCCATCTCTGAGGATGGAAACAGGTGAAATAAACTTTCTAATTATACATATTTAAGTACAACATGATCAGAGGAATAGTGACCATAACACAGTGTCCACAGAAGGAGGCATACTTGAGAAGAACACCATATTTACGGTTCCTGTAGTCCCTATAGGAAGTCCAAGCCTCCACTCGAAGTCTCTTGGGATAGTGACCCTCTGCTTTGAATAAGATGGCTGCATCCTCAGGTTTGATGATGTTCACACTCTCATAGTATCCAATTTTCTCCCTGTGGGAGGTGCAAATGCACTACATTTAAGAAACAAATTTAATACACAAGACATAGCCTGACTAATTCAACTCCACATTTGATATTTATATTAAAAACATAAAACAAGAAAATAATCAGGTTGGTTGGGAGACAAAGTCATAGGTATATGATCATCAATTAAAAAACAGGTGGAGGTCTATGGGATTGTTTCTTGCATGAATAAAGGTTACTGATTGCAACTGTGTTTGGAGAATAATTTCTCAAATCATATGACTGGGAAATGACTTTGTAAGAGTGTTATGGCTTATACATTTATTTGGAAAAGGATATATGTATTAGGAAAAATGTTGATTAAATTCAATCTGTTCAGCTTTGTTGGAACCCCTCAATTATGAAGTAAATAGTAATAACTTTGATTAGGAACTAGTTTAATATTAACATTTCATGTATATTAACACTTAACAAATCTTAATATAAATTATTACTGCGAGATGCAGGTTTGAAGCAGATACAGTTAAGCATTTTGTGTCTACCTTTGCCCCATCATGGTCTATACAATGTTTAGATTAAAATCTCAATCTTATCTATTAGTAAAAGAGTTTTAGTGAACAATAAAGACAGTGGTTTACCTATAAATTGGCCCAAATGTGTTGAAGTTATGCACCATTATGCGATGAATGTTCCTGAAGCCATCCAGTTTCCAGAAGGTGTAAAGGTTGCTGAGGCTGTTCTTCCACAGGCCAGGGATCTCACTGAAGGGCCTGACAGTGGAACTGCTCTGGGGGAAGAGCGTGTCTCTCGCAGCAGAAACAATCCCACTGTGGCAGGCTCTCGTCTGGCCTGGACTGTCCTGCATGGTGTACACCAGCCTGCCGGGCCACCTTCTCCATTTCACCGCCATCACGCACTCTCGAGCACACTCCTACGTTCTATTCCTCACACTCCACTTTCTACTCTCTGTCACTCTCAGGGGCAGACATCTCTCCTGGTCAGGGTCTTTGGTTATATACACGCACCCCCTCTCGCTTCTTAGATTCAAGGTTTAGTTGCTAGCTTATGCAAACTCACCACCTATTTTAATCTTCATTATAAACACCTAACTTGCTCTGGCACTTACTGGCCATGATATATGGTGCACCCATACTATAGGTGCATTTATTACACTTACATTTACTTGCATAATTCAATGTAATTTTAATACATTTATTACAATTACACTGGTCAACACTGATTTTGCTTCCTGCAAAAAAACAAAACAAAACAAAACAAAACAAAAATGTCCTATTTATTACATGTGTTTGCACCCTGAATCCAAATGTATTCTCAGAATTTCTCCATCACCCATAGTTTGTTTTGTTCTAGTATATTCATGTCATAATGTATATTATAGAAAAGGTTTACCAAGGAAAGTCTATCCTATCTATGTTGACAAACTATTGTTGGACATGGAAGTGGGATGCTCCTGAGGACAAATATAAACAAATATCACACACTGTACATTTGAGAAGTATGTTTACACATACTTTAAGTGTAATAACAGCCGTATTTATGAATACATAATATATACTTAATGTAAAACTTAACTGCCCTGTCGATTAAAAACCATGTGTGATGGAAAAGTTCTAAACCCAGATTTGAATTCTGCATAAAAAGCATAAAACAGCACAAAAGGTCTAGATCTGTTTAGCTTGTGAAACATAAAAAGTGTTACAGCTCATAGCCCATGTTGCATCCTACAGTTTGTCAGCCACCTTCTACCCAGGTCACCAACACTGACTGGTTATGAGTTGGTCGCCAGACCATTCTTAATAAAGTAGTGTTACAGATCTAATAGTGGCACAGTAGGTGTTGCTCTAGTAACAAGTAGTTTTACATGTGTCAATGTCTTAACTAGATTAAGGCTCATCTGCTACTGAACATTAAACCAGCAGTGGTCCTGTGGTTAAAACCTGAGCATTGATGAAGAGTTAGAAGATTGCAATCACAGGTTGTGTATGGTAACAGATGTTATAATCTCGAACTCATTGCTATTCAACATTGGCTCTTGAATCCAAAACCAGCCCAGGTTTATGTAATCACTTAAGAATTATTTTAACAGCTTGGCTCATCACCTGACTTCTAGGTAAAGGCAGGGGGGGGAGATTTGTAGGAACCATTCCTTGAAGAACAAAGTTAAAGTAACAGGGCTTTAACCACATGCCTGCAAAGTTTTTCTAATAAATAAACGTTTCTAATGACTGTATAAGCTATAAACTGAAGAACCACTGGAAAAAAATTATGATTGTCATCAGGCAGCAGTACCAGAACCTGTAGGACATGTTGGCAATGTTTGGCACAACACAACCACTGGCACCTTTAAGCAGCCAACAGAAAGTACACAGCAAAATATCAACTTCTCTGCCCCTAGACTCCCAAGGGCCTCCTTTATATAAAAATATATATGCATCACAAATGTTACTTTTTCTAAGAACGGTTTGATTTTGGCACAGCTGAATGTCAGCACAGCGGCCTTGTGGGAGTTTCTTTTATAAAGAAGGCCATAGAAGTGAGGGTCAGCGCTAGCAGCACAGAGGCCCTCATCCTTGTGCAAATGTGCAATAGGAGATACATCAAAGCACGCAAGGACATCAGCAGATTACAGGGCTAGAGTGGCAGAAATCCAAATCTCCAACCGTAAAAGGTTCAAAGATTTATAATAGGAAGAATGTATGCTATGGACCCATGACTGATCTGTGAGTTACAAACTGGTATACAAAAAAAACCCTTCAAACATAATCTTCAAGGATTAGTTTAATCACAATATTATTACTTAAACAAACAGTGACTATTATTATATTGTGGCATCCAGCATTAGCCACAAAGAGAGAGGCAAACTAAATTAGTTTAAAACTAGTGTTTGATTTTGTTTGTAAAAGCATGGTTTGAGTGTACAGATTTAATTAGGATGGTCCATCTTCTTCGTGTCTGCACTGTATTTTAGGTAACCTCCCTCTATTTTGCCTGTTAATGAAGTGGGGTTTATGAGCTAAATCTTATCCTACAAGTGCTTCCACAGGGACACTACAATATGAAGTTGACGTGGCAATGGAAGTTTTTGATTTTTCATATTTATATAGCAGAACCCATGTTCTAGGCATCAGTCTCTTTGTTCTGATGTCTTTCCTGACTAACCATAAATAATCCACAAAATACATTTTGATTTTTTTTTCCCCCCCCCCATCATGTCTTTTTAATTTAGTCTTTATACAATTTAGGTAAAGAATTTTCATAATATAGGTGATATAAACAGCTGCAATATATTAAGTGTATGTTTTGAAAATAGCTACATGAAGGCGTGAAATGAAAATCTTCACTAAGGGGCAGGTGTAAACAGGCCTCACAAAGGCCTGAGGAGAGAAGCGAGGCTGTGGAGCTTCATGGCTGTGGCCAGGTCTCCCTGCACTTTCAGTCGGCCACTGGCGTAGGCAGCGAATGGCTGCAGACTACCCTGGAACATAGCCAACAAGTCCTCCTCACTCATACTCAGAGAGACATCAGGCTCTGTCACCTCTCCTGCACCACATGTCCCGCTATCTAGGAATGGAGAGGAAGAGAGGAAGAGTGATATAGAAAGACCAAAGGAGCAAAAAAAGAGAGAAAAGGATTGTGTTGCATTGTGTTTAATGTCTATTTATAACTGGGTAGTATTTCACAAAAGTCCTGTTTCAGTACTTACTTTTAGTCAGATCCACGTAGTAGCTGTCCCTTTTTCCAGTACTGGTGCTGATGTAGAACTGGAAGCATGCTCCCACTTTCTTAACCAAGCTCTCCGACAGTACCAGTCTCACCGCTGCCAGGAGGTCCTCCACACTGCTCTCGACTGCTGGGGCCTGCATGCTGAGCTCGTTGGTGAATCTCACTGTATCTGCACAAGACATGCATGCAGGCTCCATTAGTGGTGCTGCTATGATGAACAATGTGCTATATGAAGGAAGGAATGAATGACAGGGTGATACACTGCATGAGTGAGCAAGACACACCTTTAGCAGGCTGGGGGACTGCTTGGGTTTTCTCCAGGAAGTGCATAGCAAGTTGCTGTAGTGGCCCTGTAAGGCCCTCCAGGCCAGGGACAGAGGGAGGCATGATGAGGGGCCCTGAGTGTAGTTGCTCTGGAGCATGGAGCACACTTTCCAGGGTCAGCTCCACCCGGTCCACCTCCAGCCCCCACAGCTTTGTCAGCTCATTTATGTCTATCTGCAAGACACATACAGGACATATTAAAAGACAACATTTCTCATCATTTAATGAACCCCAATCCTGCAGTCATAAAATTCAATCACTGAATCTATCACTCAGTGAATCAGATATATCTGTGTTCAATACTAGAAAGACCAAATCTGGGCCTCAGAACCTAGGCCAAAAGCAGCTGTATAATGTGTTCCATTTTCTATTTGCAGTAAAACAAAGTGCCACTGAATTAGCGTATTAAATGCATTTCATTTAGCAGCTCACTCCAAGGTGCTCGCCAAGTCTCACTCTCCCTGTCTGTATTTCTCTCACAGTCCTTTTGGACAGACTCTGGGTCACGGCATTCTGTGCCGTGAGCCGAGTGGACGCATTCAGGTCCTGCACAGCCACCACCGACATCACCGGATTCCAGATACGGAACTGGATATCTGCTCCGACAGACACCAGTCCACCATCTTTAGTAGTCACCTAGCGAAACAGACAGGAAAACCTCCATTGGAATGCTGTTTCAAGTAGTAATAATAATAATTATTATTATAACAATAACAACAACAACAACAACCACCTGGGCTAACAATAGGATGCTTATAGAATGTTTTTAAAACCAATAGAGGGAGGGGAAGCAGGTTACAGCAGCACGCACGGGCAAAAATGTTTGTGGGTACCTTGCATGGTGGGATATTGAAAGCCCTCGTCCTTAAGTCCACTCTTTGCCACTGATCGATTAATGGGAGCACCAGGACTACTCCTGGCCCTTTAGGAGGTCGGATGCGACCCAATCGGAATACAACGACTCTCTCATAGTTGGGCACTGTCTAAAAACATGTCGCACAATGAATACTGCACATAAAATAATATTGTTATTTTAATGTTTTACTATTTAGTAATACTGTTTATCCAGTAGGACTTACTTTCAATACAAACCATGCGGATATGGGAAATGTAATAAGTGTGCAAAGAAAAACCAAAAAAATGACAATTAAGTTGCATATCCACGAAAGTAGTCCTTGGGTTTTGTCGGCAAAATCGTTGTCTTTTATTCTAGGGACGTAGTCAAAGGAGTGTCCACTGTTAAACTGACCCAAGGTGGGAGAAGATGAGTACAGACCCGGAGCATTGCCAAGGTCCTTCTGTGGAATAATATGATAGTCGAACCCAGAAGACCCCCCGAACATTTTCACTAATACGGAACGAATATATCGTTTTGTTCTTGTCAAAAGATTAGCTATATTAGCTTTCTATTCCATTTCTACCGATAATATTACTTCCGTGTTTTGAAAAGCGTATTCGATGCTCACAAGCGCAATCCAACAGCGCCCTCTACGGTACAGGAAGTGAACTGCGGATACAATGAAAGGATACTCATGCCGCCACCAACAATTTTGACTGAAAACCCATGGCAATATCAAGGGAATATTCCACTGAACAATAAAACTAATTGGAAATACAGCTATTCCTGTAAACGATTGCCACTTTCCTGTAATATGAAATGTATTCTAGATGTCTAGATGGTTGTTATTAGTTGTGTGGTGTTGATGAAGTAAATTATAGTCTATGATCATAGTATAACATAGTCAAACAATCATGAAGCTTTGTAAGTTATATTTATGTATAAAATACAAAGAGAGGAGGTGACCATGGAATAATATATACCTAGAGGTAAATTAATTGTGCTACTTTCACATCATGCAAAGTACTATTTTCAGGTGTCCAAAAGAAGAGAATATTTATTTGCATTTGTACAAATGAATAGAGGCATCTACATTTAGCAGAAATACCCTCTTTGAAAAAGAGGATGGAAAAAAAAAAAACAGGAAGTGTTCTACAGTATGAAGCTTTTACTGTTATTGTTTTATATTCTAACAAGCTGTGTTCTTTTTATTCTGAAAAGCTATTAATAGGTATATAAAGTTTATCTATATAAACAAATAAACATAATAGAATGCACTCTACCTAGGAAATTTAATACAATAAAGATATATATCAAACAGTATTAAAAGTACAAAATCTAACACAAATGTTTAAAAATATCATGATGCAAGAAGAATAAACAAGAACTTTTCTCTCCTTCAGTATTTAATTGAACTGACAGGCATTGCAGCTTTTCATTAACACAGCAGTATGGGGAAAACAGTTAAAGGTTTTTATGCTTCAGTGTGGACGCTTCACTCTTCCTATGTCTAACAGGGTATTTCAGTTCTTGAACATGTCACAGAGCAGCTTCTCCATGGGCGTGTTCCCGATGGTTCTGTGAAAAAACAGCAGTTCAATCCTTTCTGAGCTCACAAAATGTAAGGAGGGAAGAAGCAATAATAGCCTTCCAAACCTAAGGAGAAAAAAGAGTTTGATTAGGCTTCATTCTGTGTGCGCGTGTGTGTGTGTGTGTGTGTGTGTGTGTGTGTGTGTGTATGTGTGTGTGTGTGTGTGTGAGTGTGTGTGAGTGTGTGTGTGAGTGAGTGTGTGAGTATATGTGTGTTCACCTTGCTGTCTGGTTGGAGTAAAGGGTGTGGATGTGCTGAGCAAGCATTACTTGAGACTGATCCTGCAGATTCTCTACCTGTTCTGGATCTTTGAGGCCACGTGTCTCTGTTTGAGAGAAGGAACTCATATCACTCACAAAATTCCTCACAACCACTGAAAATTATCTTGTTTATTCCTTTTAGTGGAATAAAGTGAACTCACCTGGCTTGAAAAGAACAATGGCTTTTAAGCAGGCAAACTCAGTAGGGTCTACCTGCAGAGCCCTGAAGCGGCTGAAAACCTCCTGTAGGAGCCGCAGGTCAGAGGCAGAGGGGCTGCTCTTTGCCTGAGAGGGGGGAGACAGATCAGGCAGAGAGAGCAGGGGGCAGCTTTCCAGAGGCAGAGACCATTGGATTGCACAAAGGAGGAAAAGCTCACTCCATGCTTCCTCTAGTAGAATCACCTACACAAACAGACACACAGATGTGATAACAGTCAAACAGGTACCTACATTTCATGGGCTTTTCTCAGGTTTCAAAATAGCTGTACTGAACCCTAAAGTTAGTTGACCACCGCAGCATATGCAGAACACTTGAGCAACAGTCGTCACAATCATATGGCTCGCCCTACAGCTCTGCATGAGAAGAGCGGGTGAATGACTCATACCTGGTCACGAAAGGGCAGGTGGGAAAACACTGGAAGGTTTTTTGCCCATTTCACAGACATGAAGAGTAGACGGGCTGAGGTCTCATAGACGCTCTCTGGGCCAGAGTAGGGGTAGACAGACGTGCTACACTCAGGAGAGCTCCTTTCTGGCTCATTACTTGTTACATCGATATTTTCATCCACTGCCAAATGATACACAGAAAAAGAGAACATTAATCATACAGTGCTGTGAATTATAGATGAGATGTATTCTTGACATTGGGAATCACGAGATTATTCACTGAGTTCCCGAGTAGAGTGAGTGGCGAGCTCGGTCTTTACTGACAATGCTGAAAGTATGAGCTTCGCAGCACAAACAGCATGTACAAAACATCCCCATCCAAAACAGCTGTGTGCACTTGTCTTCATTACTGGACTGGTTAGACCAGCCTGCTGCTCTCGCTCTCTTACCATCCTCTGGCTCCAGCTTGGCACAGGTCTCTGCTGTCATCAAACTGGCCATGAAGCGGTGGCCATTCTTGGAGCTGCCATCATGCTGGCAGGGCACAGTGGAGCCAATGCTGGAAGTCATGGAGGAGGCCAGGCGAGGCCTGCCCATGGCAGAGCAGGTGGACGGGGAGGAAGATGGAGGCTCCCGGGTGGTGGCCAGGTGCTCCTGCTCCGTCTCCATGCCCAGAGAGTCGAGCCTGACCTGCGCAGTGCTCCGGGGCTGTCGCTCGTTCTGCACGGCTGCACGGGGAAGATATGAGTCAGGAAATGTGAGGGATCAAGTGGAGAGAAGGGGAGCTAGATGGAGACATGCTGAGAGGGGAAATGCAGGAGAGAGAATGGAGGAGCCTGTAAGACTCACCATCTTTGTTCATGCCAGCCTGAAGACACTTCTTTAGACGACAGGCTTGGCACTGGTTACGATGGGCTTTATCTACTGGACACATGCCTGTACCGGCTTGGCACCTGCAAAAGATTTGTATTGATTAAAGGCATCATGTTCTACAAGGATACACAGTTACAATACTAATATTATTGTTATTTTCTTTCACAGATTTGGAATCTAATATGAATGACTCTATATATGTAGGAAAAATCAAAAAGCTATTAAAACCCCTAGAAGTGGACTCCCATCACTTTCTGTAATGTTCCTCACCTGTAGATTAGTCTCCTTCTCACACTACGCTTGAAGAAGCCACTACACCCATTGCAGGCATAAATCCCATAGTGTTTTCCACTGCTAGTGTCTGCACACACCTTACACAGCAAGCCTGGGTTTACATTCTTACCAGGAGCTGGACTTTTACCTGCACACAGTAAAACAACTTCATGTGCAGTCAACAAAATGATTTACAAAACCCATGTTAACTAACACAGGACTTCCTTTTTACTCCTAGAGCCCTTGTGCACTCGTCTGTCAGGTGCACAAGAGAAAGTAAGGCTTGATAAGCAAGGCCAACCTGCGGCTGGTCCAGAGCTCTTGAAGATGAAGTGAGCAGTTTTTGAACTCACCTTGGTGGCCCTCTTCCGTGGAATTACTCCTGCAGGAGTCTGTTGGGGATGTTGATGGCACCATGGAGATCTTCAAGATGGGATCCTCCATTAAGTTTACTGAAAGAAGTGAACTCTGGTGCCACGTCACAACGGATTCCCAAGTATGTCCTTGGAAATGTCTGGACTGAGTGAAGTCTTGAAAGCCTGATGTCCAGTGGATTCACCTTCCCCCACAAAGTCAGGTACCTGTGGGTTTTTTTTTTTTTCAGTTAAAGTTTCAGCTAAACAATTTCAGATGTTCTGTTTGTTTCTCCTCCAAAATCTGCTGTGTCCTGGGTACAAATAAAGGTCTGGTTTCTTTACTGTGTGTCTTATTCTCTACAACCTGTTGATCACTGAAGCTTGTCATCCCCTCATCCAGTGTCTCATGATGCTGAAGTGTTTGTGAGTCCCTGTCCAGTCTGGCCTCCCTAGAGGAAGACAAGAGGATTAGCAACAAGCGCTGTGTAAGCAAATGCTTGTGTCATCCTCTTAATCTTTACTGTCCATCTAGGGGTGGATCAATCAGTCACCCTTTTCTGTATAAGCCTCATCCACAAGTGGAGAATAAGAGAATAAAGATGAGACTTTGGCTGTGGCTTAGTCGCACTGTTCCCATTGTTCTGTACAAGTGAGGTTTCACAACTGAGCTTCCAGCACCATGCTTCAGAAATGTAGCAGAGCAACAGAATGTATTGAGTTTATAATGCAGACATTTTATTAATACGCATTCTTAGAGGTGGACACCTGCTTTTGTTTAAAATGAACCAAAATGACTGGCAGATAATGACAAATTTAAATAGTTGTTGCTGAAAAAAAAATAGTAGAACAAAAAATAAATTATTACCAGGAATGTGTCTGTCCAGGGGAATTAGGGATTATACTTGTGTTGGTTGAGGAGACAGCCATTGTTTTTTCTTTCTGTTTACCTCCAGGTTTCATTGAGTTTCATTATTTGTTAACTGTTAATAATGTCAAACAATACCAGTGACTCATGTTTTCTGGATCCACTTCTTTTGCCAAAATGGAAATAACCATATTGTGATTTTCATGTAAATTTATTTGTCATTTTTGGTATGTTGACATATTTAGGCTGGTCCTTAACTCCCCTTGTACTGACTTTTCCACTATTCAATTTTAAAAGAAACGATCTAGCAACGATACACACAAACAAAAACGGCATCCACCCCAAGTCAGCTAAGCGGCTTAGGTTGCCACAAAGCATGTTCTCCCAAGTTAACAAAGACCCCAGAAGGAAGAAGGGGGCAGAGAGACAATTAGCTGCCTGTGTTGGTAGAAGAAGTGAGGTCCCAACCCCAGGCTCAGCCCTGTGCCATATGGTGGATGCTCTTTGGATCCTGGTCTGCCTAATTAGTTTTTCCCTTTATAAGTTTGTGAGAAATTATAGGGCTGAAATTAGTGATTTGCTTTTTCGATTTGCCTTATTAAGGATTAACACAGTGCCAGGTCATGCACAAGCTAGACAGAGCTAGCTGTCAAGATAGACAGAGACACACACTATGCACAAATGCCAGAGCACAACAGGTGGGAAAACTGCTCAGAAGCTAAATAACAACACTATATAGAGTTTATACCCTGCAGAGGCAATGGGATCCTATTTAATACAAGTCAGGAAATACATTTCAATATGTACGTGACAGTTCAAAAGATAAATAACTTAGAGGCAGAATGTCAGAGAAGGAGATGATCCTTGTAAGCAAAAATCCCACTTAATGCTTGGTTTGTTTTAGGATGCAGTCTGTGTTTTAGTGACAGAGCTCTCTCTGTTAGTTTAAACAAGTGTGTAAAAAGATTAGGTATCCTGATTAGCACAGGGAGCTTGTCCAGAAGAGCAGACAGAGATATGTGAACTCTGAACTGTGTATCTGCACTTCTTACATAAGGGGTGCAAATCTATGCTGATTACTAGGTTCTCAAGAGCTCTCACACTATTCACAGCCTTAGACCTCCACACAACAGTTCTGCCAGAGTAAGTGGGTTTTTTAGACCAGTTCGCTAGTGATAAGGTCTATGTGGACACCACAGGTGTAATGCTGGGGATGCTGGAGATATAAACACATAACAAATTATTTTTTAATGAAAATAAATAGAAAATAATTTTAAACCATAGCGCTGATACATATTGTCTTGTTCAACACCAAAAGGATGACAATCATGGCCTTAAACCTTATGCGAACCACTTCTTTTCAGTCCCAGGCTGATTTCCATGAACGAGCATGCCAGAGAATTCGATTTCTTAAAAGGAATGCGAATTTAATGGGCAGGTAAAGTGAGTGCAACACCTGGTCCACATTCTTGTCCCCAGCACTTTATAAAGCAAAGTTACATACATGGTTGACTCTAAACATTTAAAATAGCAAATAAATAAATAAAAAATATAAGAGAAGAAAAATGCAATGTAAAAAGTTAGTCATCTTTAGTTCATTAGTTATGAGAAACAACATTATTGTTGCAATTGCATAAAGAATCAAGGGAATAGAGAGAATACAGCATACGGAGAATTTAATTGCATATTAACACATGCATTGCAACATTAATCAGTGTTTAGTGGGTGTTTACATTGGCTCAGATGTTTGGTTTTCTGGCACTAAGGTCAATATGAAGGATGGAAGTTGAAAACACCAGCATGTAAACGGGCAAGCTGCTAAAACAAAGGCTGGCTGCCATATCTATTTTTGATGCTGTCAGGTGAGTGTGACACTCCACAGTCCGCTGTATGTGCAGGTGAGTGCCAGAGCCAACAAGTGCAACATGGTATTAGATGAGTTTATGTAACACAGGTAGCCATCATGAATAATGTTCCCATAGAACAAGACTTGCTTAGCAGAGCAGAGCAGAGTGGATAAGAAAACAGAGAGATTAGAAGCAGTGTCCCAAAGTAACTATAAAGCGTGACGATGTGTCTGTTGCCAGTCGCAACAATCTCTCGAATCAACAAGGGACAATAGTGCATCAGTCAAAAACCATTTACTGCATCTATACATTTGGTTGGAAAGTGCATGTACATCTGAATATTCATAAGTCAAATATTACTAGTCTAATTTTTTTTTAGATGGTTATAGCACAATTCTTGAGAGCACCAAGAGCTCCTTTACGTTCATGTGTGACTGTCAGGCCCTGCAACCACCGAACAAAGACCTTCATGGAATACTATTTATAGGGATCCAGCATACCTGAATGCCATTTAATTTTCACTGCTAAACTTTTTTCAAGCATCCTTGGGTCAATAAGGTGTTTAGGATCTGATCTGTGCAGTGCTGACAGTGTAACTCTATAGCCTGTGTTACATAACCATGTGTTAAAGCCTCTGTACCATGAGCTCTGGAGATTAGTCTACTCCACCTGCAGGTCAGGAAAAAGCTGTTGATGTTAGTCACTCTTAAAGGAGAGACAAAAGATCTTAAATGATTGACATGCTTTTAAGTAGCCATTTTCCCATTATATGAATGACATACTTCGGCTCAAAAATGTTAAATTACAGTGTTCAATAATATAAAACCAATTTGTTGCAGATAGTCAGTTAAACATGCTAATATTATAGTTTTAAATAGTTTTATAATTATTTGAAGCAAAAAAAAGTCCAAAATGAGGTAAAGATCTCTGATTCCAAAATGATAAAACACTTTATAACATCAAGTTATAATAACATAGTATTTGCAAAGTGGTGATCAAATCTTGAGGTGACTACTTTGACTGCAAAAACAATGTAAATATATAACTACAGGATATAATTTAATAACTTCCTGTTGCGCCCAAAGCACAGAATTTAAAAAATCTAAAATACATTTGGTGTCTGTTTTATATATTTCAAATCAACATGGCATAAGTTCATACTTAATAATATAATAAAAACATTCTGACAAAAATGCCAAGTTGTGACTCAGATAGGAGATGCTAAAGATGGATATAGCCTGAACTTTTTGAAAGAAGGAATGCGTAGTGAAGATCGTGGGCAGTTGTTATACTGTTTCAGGGTACGGTGCTTCCAGAGCATTGAGCAGGAGACCACCTTTCAAATAGCTACTGCTCTACCGGCCACGTGTACAGCCGTAGCCTTGGCCAAGCACAGCCTGACTGGCTCTCTTGACAGTAACCAGCTGCTGCCCAGCCTGAGGTGTTGCTGCGATCAGCAGAACGATGCGATCGGTCCCATCCCGTGAGCGGATCAGTGTCAGATCACTCCTTGCCTGAGCCTCCTGATGGGGCTCAGTGATCCTCAGACTGTTTAGGAGATCGAGCAGCACTTAACCCGAGTAGCCACTCTGACCCGTACACCTGTGTGATTAGCCCTCTTTTTGCTGGGCGCTAAAGAAATGTGTTCTGTAGCAGCTGACCTGCCGCATACATGCCCTCTGGGCTCCAAGAAGGTGTGACCTGGCAAATTTCCACAAATTTAGTAACTCATTAAAAGTACATAGACATTTTGAAATACATAGACAGTAATTTATTAAAATATACAAAACATAATATGCAGCACACGCACATGTATTTCTAGAATCAATGGAAGATGTTGAAAAGCTCCACTTTCTTCTATGCCCACATACACACACCAGGACCAAAAAAGTACCAGCACGCAAGAAATGGGTTATGACGACACCTTGGGAATAAGATGTCCTTGAACTACACTGGCATAAGTTCAAGTCTCTGTGCATCTTTGTGTATAAGCTCTTTGAATGTCAGCTATAGTCAAAGAGTGACAACGTTTAGTGTTCATAAACCATTGCATGTTTAAATAAGGATACAACACTAAGAAACAGCAACACTATCTAAAAGAACTATAGTCTTTGTCATATACACTTCACTTCTCAAATCTCAGGAATTCAGTTGTTGCACTCTCATTTCTTTCCTGTAGTGCTATAACACATAAAATGAAGAATGTTTGATTGTTGTGAATTTTCAAAAATCTGCAGTATTAGTCGTTCAACATTTTTTGTATTTTTAATTCATAAAGCACTGGATGTTGTTCAACTAACTTTATGAAAACCAGATGTGTTCATATGTACAGATAATTGTACAAAATGCATTCCAAGAGATTATTGCTTCAGCACAGAAAGACTTGTTATTCAGAGGGAAAATATATATAGAGAGTAGAACAACCACTAATTTTCCTAAAAACACCAACATCACAGTGCAGTGAACGTCAGACTGATTACAATCTGCTTTCTATTATATTTTGTTTCCTCCATTTAATTTGTAATATCTAGAAGAGCAGATGAAAGTAACATTTTTTTGTTTGTACTTCCAATTCAAGTATTATCCACATATAATACATAATTGTGACCATCACGTTAAGCTCTAAATCTAAATAAGCCCATTCATGAAATTCGGTTGAAAATAACTAGAGGGAAGTTAGCCGTTTAGAGTTCTGTATGAGTCATTGTTTAGGATTAAACACATTAAAGCTCTCAAGATGCCATATGCTGTCCGAGGTTATCCCCAAGATGGATGAATGGGGATACTGAAAAAAAAAATCCCTACTTGGCAAAAATAACAAACCAGACTTTTACACTAATTAGATAATTACACAGATGCTACGATGACTAACTTCTTTCTGATTTTGTTGGTGAACAAAACATTTCATTAATGTCAGTGCTGGTTTAAGTAAAACCTGATGAACACCTGTTTTCTATGACATTGTTATGAGTACTTGTAATTGGTGGGGGAAAATGAAAATTAGGCACTTATTTCAACCAATCCTAACCTCCTTAATAAAGGTCCTACATACAAACATGCTTAAGATCATGAAGAGGTCAATCCCCTCCAATGGTTTATGCTGGATGCTGGGTAAAACTAGATGTTGTTTTGTAGTGTGGAACCCTCAAATGGAGGTTAAAATGAGGACCTGGGGGTTGGGGGTGCTGACAGTGGAGTAATGGACCTTGCACCAGGCCCTTGCAGGATTAACCAATCCCTGCCATCTGCTGTCAGCAACATAATCCCAACAATGAGAAAATCAATTGTCTAAGTAAATATCAAAGACATGTAAGCTCATTTGGCAAGTAAATTAAACATTAGGTAGATTTAAGTTAAAAGACCATGTTACTGCTGAACAAGGGGATATGGAAGCTTAGTATGTACAACTGAGAGGTTTTTGCTGAACTGTCACAAAAAGGATCAGGCCAAGGCTTACAGCATAAATGAAAGCAGAAGGAAGGGAAAGACAAAACCAGTAGTGCAGTTGGTAGATTTTAACTTAAAATAACATATGGTAGTTGCTCCTCATTCATTCTCTTTTTTATGCAAAATATGGAGTCACTAATGGTGTACAGTACCATTTCTGTACCAATTAATTTTTTCAATACTTTGAAAAGATTAAATATTCACACTGTAATGAATAAAAGAATAATTAAATCTTAATTCTATATTGACATAGTTTGTACACATTCTGTGTTTTCCCAAACAGCATCTAGACAGGTTTAAGAGGACATGCTGCTGGGTACCTGATGAGGTGGGACTGGCATAGTGGCTCATTACATGTGTATGGGCTTTACCTCAGCCCTACAGGTAGTACTACCACCCCAGTCCCTTTACTAAACCTGCCTCTTCAGAACATTGGATTTTGTTGTTGTCTTTTTTTGGGGGGGGGGGGGGGTTGGTGGAGGTGTTACATTTTGGCCAATTACTTGTCAATGGGAGATATTTAGCCTCTTTCTCATTTTACTATTAAATAAAAGTCCCTTTCTTTGATGATTTTATAAAGCCATGACACATTTTTCTAGGGAATTCATATTTATTTAAAGTCAGTTCTTCTAGTGTCTTGTAGCATTGGAGGAAAAAAATAACATAAAGCAATTAAGAATATATATATATATTTTATATCCACAAGCATGTGTGTAATAATTTTCACTCCTGCCTCTTTGCTCTATAGACCACTATACTCATGTTTGCAGTGGCCAAAAAAAAGAGGTTCCGCTTGGATTCCACGTCTAGAAGGAAAGAACAAACAGAATGACCTTTCTTTACCATATGCCACTTCTGCGTTAAATATAATGACTGGAATAGTAGTTACTTCATTCATACCTGAGCATAACTCCAAACTGCCAATATTAGCATTCAGCAATAGTGAGTACACAGTACCTGACCAGAGTACATCGGAAGTCCTTTAGTCGAGGGAAGGCCCGTTCCACACTCGAGGTTTTCTTCTCATTACTCCATAACCTCTCAGCAGCTGCACATGCTCTGGGCCTAAGTGTGCAGGCACACACACACACACACACACACACACACACGAGAGAGAGAGAGAGAGAGAGAGAGAGAGAGAGAGAGAGAGAGAGAGAGAGAGAGAGAGAGGGGAGTACACACAGTCACACAAAAAATAATTTTTTGAGTTTGTTAAAAAAGCAGAAATTATGTATTTTGACCGTCGAATTAAGCCTCTGTTCTTCCTCACCATAGGCGCGAAACAAGGTTGGTGGCATCCACATACTCTCCCCACATGCAGACCTCCCCACCAATCACCAGCTCCTTCTGCTGTTCGGTGCCTGAGCACAACAGACATGCTCAATAAGCAGGTGAGCACTGCAAGCCAACTAAACACCAGGAAAATGAAATACAAACCCAAAATGGAGCACACTGCAGAAAAGGGGCTGTTAGACAAACATGAGACAAATAGACCACTGGATAACAAACACTGGACTACAGCACTGAAGTTTCCTGTTTACCCTACTCTAACATACCAAATGTAACTAATAATGGACTTAGGAATTCAAAGAAGCTAAATTAAACTGAAATGCTGTGGTTGTCCAGAGCTGGAGTAACAGACAAAACAGACAAAAATAAACTGGATGACTGATACCATGAGAAAGAACCATCCATTTTAAAGTATCATTTGCCTAATTTCAAGCAAAGTGCAGATATCCCTTACCTTCAACTGCAAACTAACTGCGAACCAATAACATGAAATGCAAATCCAGCAGTTGCACTTATCCAGACAGCACTAATCTAGAATGGAGAGACATTGAGAACCCCTCTAACTCTGGTCCCATGCTCATCACGTAGCTTCACACACCGGAGAAGTTCTGAGGCTGCACGGTGTAGGCATTGCGCCAGTCCTGGCCATAGCTGATGTGGTTGAGGTACCAGGGAGCAGAGAGCAGCACCCTGTGCCCAGCCAGGGTGATCCTGCCAAGCTCAGCACGGATCTCTGCAGGGGTTCCCCTCCAGATTTCCAGAACTGTGTCCTTGGGGATCTAAGAGAGTACACACAGAAGAGTCATGCTTCTCCTGTGGCACAGCTGCTTAGTAATGCAAATTTGCTTTTGTTAAACTCACACTCTGAGTTTCTTTTACTGATACAACTTGAATGCTAAAGACATTTGATGTTTGAACATTGCTGAGATCGCAATCGAGCTAAAATAGCTTGCACATTTGACTCTTCGCTGACACCTGGTGGTAATAAAAAATCAATGCTATGTACAGTATAAGTGTTTACAAACCCCAGTTCTGAAATGTCCTTTTCACTGCACATTTTACAATATCCCTATTTATTACAATATCAGCTATTTATTAAGTCTATTATGAAAATGAATCGGGACAGAGCAAAAAACACAATAGGACAGGGATCACTGCCATAAAACACACATAATTGCAGATAGCAAAAGAGATCTGCCAAACTATAAAACATGATTTAATACTTGTTCAGAAAATAAATGTTTAGAGCTCTGAACTGAAAAAGGAAAGCTCTGGCACCACAAGCTATTATTTACACAGCAGCACACGGCAGCACTTGGAGCAGCTCATGCTCGAAACCTGACTATTAAAAGTGGGACGCCGCATGGTGTAGTAGTGGGCCCAGTCGTGAATGGGTCCAGGCATGTCCAGGTGGAAGGACGTCACCAGGATAACCTTCAGGCCGGCCTTAGTCACCCTGCGCAACTCGCACAGGTAACAGCCTTGCCTCCACACCTTCACCAGACAGCAGCTGGGCTAGAGCTCACGTCACTTGTTGCTTTTAGACTGCACTTTCGAGAGGAGCATGTGTGCAGACATGCTGGCTATGCCAAGGAAGCAGGCAACACTATATTTAAAGGGGACAGGAGACAGTAGACATGAACTTACATGCTCATGGTAGTCAAACACATCCTGCCAAACAATGGAGATCTTGTTGAGGGCAGCTGTTATGTTCAGAATGCTAAGTAAAGGGTAAGCAGAGCAAAATAATGCCATAAACTTCAGATAAAATGAGCTAGAAAACAATCCAGGTTAGGAGTGGTTAACAATAACTTAACAATTAGGTTTTGTGTATTCACAGTCCTACATGCATGAGCTGAATCTACTGTTTAAAAACTAAACAATGATACAGTGCTAGGGGTAAAAAAACAACAACTATTGTTTGTAATCAGGGCAGCGTTTGGCAGGCCGTATGACCTGCCCATAATGAATATCTCTACATACAATGTCTGGGAAAATTATCTATTATGTAGACTAAGCAGCAAGGCTGTTTGCTGCCATTCAGCTTGTTTTAAGCCCTAGGCAACCATAAGAGAGGACAGCGACAGTCTCAGATCCAGCTTCCTGGTTTTTCTCTCAGGTACCTTAATTACCAAGACAACATTCCACAGTCTATGACAGAAAGCAGCTTAACCACTTTTTTTTTTTTTTGTATCAGCTCGATCAGTCTGGCATATAAAAAATGTCAGTAATTCAATAAGTAAAATGTAATCTTTGTTGTTCTCTATGATTTCCACTTACTTTTCCATGTAATATGACTCTAGTTTGGTGTAATCACTCCCAAAGCCCATCTTTGCCATGAATGCCTGCACCTTAGGGTTTGACTTCCTAATGAAGATCATAATGATATGCAATGACACATCAACCTAGTGGCTTAAAGCCAAAGAAACAGATACTTGTGCAATGTTTCAGTGTTATTACCAGCAAGTGAAATCAACTTCATCTCCTCCCAGGTGTACATGGGAGTCATGAAAGACAGATGTCACCTCTTTAAAGAGGTCACTCATAAACTGGTAGCTGGAGCTCAGAGTTGGGTTGAGGGGCCCAAACGATCCAGAGGGAACATCACCCTTGTAGCAGGGAGTAAGAAAATCTGGCTGCCCTGGAAACAAATTGTGTAGCGGCACTGCTGCCGGTTTCTTAAAGCCCAGTCTTGTACCATTTACACTAACATTTCCAAAACAGAATTAGCATGTTATTCCAAGGTTAGTTCAAGTCTGTGACTGGAAATTCACACTATGTCTGCCTGCCTGTGTGTCGTACCTTTACCCCATGATAGTGTGTGTCCTGGAGAATCAAATTCTGGCAATACTCTAATTCCTCTCAGTCTTGCATGAGCAATCACCCGTCTCACGTCTGACTGTGTGTAAATGTGGGTCATTGGGTGGAAGGCTCCCTGAAAAAAAGGCCATACATAAATCCCATGGTGCAGGCATATGCAACAAACATATCTTTCTTATTGTGTATTGCCAAATTAGTCATGATCTGTCCCTAAAATCTCAAATGCATATTATTTCATATGTGGTTTATAGGAAAGTAGAATAAATCCAAGTTTTTGTGAGAACATTTTCCATGTGTAAATATTCATTAGATCTCTAAATGCTTATGTCAGCAACAGACAAATGGATGACCTTGTTGCTGAGGTCAGGATAAGTGGAGCTCTGGTAAGGAAAAGAAGGATCATCCACAATGTGCCAGTGAAACACATTAAATTTACTATAGGCCATGGCATCCTGCACAGAGAAAAGGGATCAAAGAATAAAGTACATACTGTTTCATTTACATATCAATAGCTGGATCTTGGTGATTAAGAGCATATAGAAGAGTAATGAGTTACCAGAGTACTGAGAATAGAATTCACAGGCAAGTAGTGCCTTGAAGTGTCAAGCAAAAGACCTCTAAACTGGAAGCGTGGGTAATCTTCAATTTCAGTCTTATTGACAAAATACTGCAAAAAAAATAAATGTAATTAATTAATAGTTAGTTAAGATAAGATTCTTGATACAGTGCGATACAGATTCTCCATGTACTTACAGCACTGGAATCATCCTGGTACACTAGCTGACTGAAGGATTCCAGGCCTAATTTTACAGAGCAGGAGATAGAGTTTAAGTATTTTTGTCTAAAAATATCTTAAAGGTTTTTTAATCTTACACCTGGTTTTCTATGGGTTTTGGGTTGTTGTTTTTTGGGTTTGGTTTTTTTTTGTTTGTTTTTTTTGCTACAATAGTAATAATTGCAGCCAGGAGATTTCAAAGATCAGCCATGCTGTCTGTTGTGCTTCACTCGTCCTTAAAGCATTAAAACCAATCAAACAGATCACAACAAAAAACACGAAGCCAAAACATACATTCATTTGTTGTCTGGCAGACAAAAGGACAGCACTCAACATGAGAGGAGAAATGGAGGGAGTCTCTACCTCTCAGAGCACCCCACACTGACTCTGCTCTTAAGGCTGCTTGACGTGCAGACACTGTCAAGTTATCTAAAGGAAAAATGAAGACACATGTATGGTCACTAGTCTACAGTGGTCAAATCAAATCATTCTGGATGTGTCTGTACCCTTTTCGAGAACTAGGTAATGGTTTACTCACAGCTTTCATTTGAGCCCTCATCAGGGTAACCCTCACATCCACCTGTTCTGACACTTACTACCAATGTGAAGGGTTCTGGTTCAGACCAAATGTTAGTGAATCCCGGTCCCCCTTAAAGCCAAAATATAGACATATTTGTGAGATAAATATATGAGTATTGGAATGTAATAAATAGGAAGATCCTGCATACACTTACCAGCCACTTTATTAGAAACAACTGGTACGTGTTAAAGTCCATGTTAAAGTCCATGTTACCATGACCAATCTGTTTTAGGTTTCTTAAGCCTTCATCAATACATGGTAGACCAATCTCAGCAGTAGTGACAATTAAATACCAAATAAATGAAGCAATATTGCTGCCCTTAATAAGATGTTTATTTTAAAAGAGGGTACTTTATACTCTTACTCGAGGACATTCGCTAGGCCAAAAATGTACTTTTACTCCGTTATATTCGTCGTTTCTTCCGTTACATTTTAAAATTATTTTTACATTTTGTACATTTCCCCACAACCCGCCCAGTGTCAGAGGGTTAGTGAAATCCCTAAAGATGATCACAGAGTACCACCGCTTTACTTCAGTAAGTCACACCATTGGACAGTAGGCCGACACAATGAGCAGGGAACAGGCCCGTTTCCGGGGTGGGACTCAAATTATGACATTTATGGAAAATAGCTCATAATATATCATTTTGTGTGCGACCCGTTACTTGCGCTCTCTCTCTCTCTCTCTCTCTCTCTCTCTCTCTCTCTCTCTCTCTCTCTCTCTCTCCATATGAAAGTAAAGTGTGGTCCGAAATTAATTATATTAATTAATGATATTCTAAGAAAAAAATGGCTAGCTGGCTACGGAGCTCTAAAGTACAAGCAGCAAAAAAATAAATGCAGCAGCTGAACTGAACTCGTGGTGTGCAGGAACACATGTATCACATTGATGCTCTTTTCAAGATTATAAAGGTTTCAATGTTATAGGATTAAGGTTTGTTACTGATTTTATATACTGTTATTTCTTTCGACCACACATGTGCGTTAGCTGGGCAACGTAGGCTATCTAGCTAACCTAGCTAGCCAAACGGTCTGACTGATCGGTCGCCAAATTGCAGCTTAAATATAACGAAAAGTCAAATGTCTAGTAAAGTGACCTCGGGTAAGAGCTCGGAATATTCCCAGAACCTATACTAATAACCACGGGATCACCAAATCCAATGTGATGCTTGTGATTATGTTATATGCACAATCTTTATCCGATATGAAAAACCTCATGAATCTTAAAACCTAACACATGAAGTAAGTAGAACAAAGACCCAAAGCAAAGAGAAACCGCTGTTTATAAGGCATTTTTGCACGCTGAATCCAAATATGTTTAGAGGATCTCTCTATAAACCATAGATCTTTTTTGTTCAATTATATTGTCATCTACATGTATGACATTTAGCAGACATCTAACAGTGCTTCTAGCAGTCTACTTAGATAGGACAAATAGTATACAACCAATTATACTCACATGTCGTTATGTATAGTAGTAGGCCTAGGGAAAAACTACCAAGGAAATTGCAGCCCCTCTGAGTTGACAAGCTATTATTGGACACTTAAGAGGGATGTTCAAGATTGTACATATTGTAAGTGTAATAACAGCTTTATTTATGAATAAGTAACATATACTTCATGTAAAATTCACAAACAAACCATTTCATTAATTGTAAAAAGAACTATGGGGACCTCATATTTTAGTTTGTGGGACACGCATATCTTATTGACCTGTTATTAAATGAGCTCCAATGAAGTAACTCGCTACTTGAGTGGTCTTTTAACATATACTTTCTTACGTTTACTTAAGTAATAATTTAAATGACTACTTTTACTTCTACTTGAGTAATTAGTATTTTGAAGTTACAGTACTTTTATTTGAGTACGGTTTTTGGCTACTCTCCCCACATCTGCCAATACGACAGATGTACCTAATAAAATGGCTAGTGAGTATAAGTACATGACACACGTCCCCAATAAAGTGACACTGATGATGCCAATCAATATGATCTTTTCAAAAGGTCCTATTTATTTATTTTAAATTGGGTTTAAAGGCATTAACGCTATCAGAATGCAGATGGAGTGTACGGTACAAAAATCAGTGTTAATAATAGCCGATCTAGCTTGAATAGCCTGTAAAGCTTGTATACAATTTGTTATTTCCATCACTGAATACTAGCTACATATAATTCTCCATAGAATCTCAATGTATTACCGAACCTTAATGACTTATCCCTACCTGTTCCATGTGCAAAGTCAGGGAAAATAAGTTTGAAGTATCTTTTGAAAGCAACATCCAGGACAGAACATCCACTTTGTGCCATTGAATCATTCGCGTAGCTAAGAGCGAATACCCGAGGATTTAAAAGGTATCGCTCCGTGGACTGGGTAATTTGCTGTGGCATTGGCCAGACTCCATACACATGTTCCACTTCACCGTAGATAACAATAAGTAAGAACAAAAAACGCAAAAGCTTTATCTGTGCCTGGAACATTTTTAAAGCCATATTTAGCCTATTTTAAAGCGCTACAAACACTATCTGAGACGTCAAACCACAGCTCGAAGAGAAACGTTTGTGAAAAATGTAAAAATGCCGATGAAAGCCCTATTACGAGGTCATATGACACAGAAGAGTCAGCTGGTCAATCCGTATTGTTATTCATTGGTGATTGTCTTTTATTGAGGCTACAATTTGCTCGCTCTCTACTGATGGGCAAGTTAGGCCTTAAAGTCGCCATCGTATCATAACAGTTGTAATCTGAGATTAAAAATGCCTCTTACTAAATGGCCTTAAATCTTATAAATGCCTGTAAACATTGTATGAAGTATCTGAAAAGAAAGCACTAGAGGGCGCTTGAGAATACTATAGCGTATACTCAATTTAAAATTTTTAAGGACATTTTTCACTTAAATTCCAAATATTTGGAAATACAGTACAAATGTGCAGGTTTCCAATATTTTTGAAATATATTTTTATTAGATATGCACGTTTATCTTGTTTAGAGTGCTGTACTAAAACGCTTTTTTGACAACATGAAAATATTAAAAGAAGCTAAGAATAAAATTAATAAACTAATGCAACACGAAAAGACAAAGAAGAGAAAAAGAAAGTGTCATATGATTCAGAGAACATTAACAGCCTAATTGGACATAAACTCCCAAAATGTTTTGCTGCCCCCCCCCCCCCCCCCCCCCCAAATATTTTATAATCTCCACAGGTTCTTGAAACGCATTTATTACTAGTTTTAAATATCATAAAATAGTTCATTTTAAGTTTAAGATATCTTTCCTACCCTATCAGTATGCTTACTATACAAGTGTTGCTATAGTCAGCAGTAAAGTGACAATGAGCTTTGCATTAAAGATATGGTTTATCCAAACGGTCCCCTCTTGATCTCTTAGTGGTCACCAGGAACTTTGATGTAATACTAGAAAGGAAAGACTTATTTGTCCTTCTTCTGACCATTGGTGGTGTTCCCTGAAACAAGACACCCTCCCCCCCACTTGCTGAAAGAATTTTAAAGCAGGGCATTCCTTCTGATCACCTCAGTGTGGTGAGCATGACAAAGACTTAAGGTGTTCAGTTGATTGTTTTAAAAAGTGTTAAAAAAAACCCAAACTTTTAACTAAGGCCGTATTATGTGTTCTCAGTGGAGTTCTTGCTAAAGCTTATAAGTTACAATTTTTTTCATTTGATTATACACAAAATTCCACAATGAAGAGAATAATGAATTAAAGTCAGACTGTGGTCTCACCCATTCTTTCCAGCCCCCACACTTCAGCTGGCCTCATCTACTCATTGTCCCCGTCCCACTCATGCTTTCTAACCCAATGGGTTTGTCTGCTGGTTTACAAACTGCCCCTGTGCAAATGGAGGCTATGAATCATCATATTGCTTTTCGTAGTGAGAGGACACTTCTGGCCAGCTGTGATGTCTCAGCTCTGGATGTCCCTCTCCCCATGGGTGTGACATCACCACAATGGCCCCCAAGCCAGTGAAGCAATTTACAAGTGCAAGTGATGCAGCCCAAACTGATTTTTGACTCATACCTTACTCATTTCGCATTGCGCTGGTTATGACACAGTGGGAGTTATCCACTCCCAGGGCTAAGCCTGACTCTCAGAGTTCCATGATATCTGCCCTTAAAGGGCTGGGTTCCCTCTTTTCCTAGAGGCAGAAAGTTGCCTGACTAAAAAGCACGGGCAGGTCCATAACTTTACTGGGCACCTTCAGAAAAAGTTCCGCTGACTCAGCTCAACTGCACAAGACATAATGTCATTGTTTCACGTTCAAGATATTTTTGAGCATGTCCTGTGTTGTCGTGATGGTCTCCTTCTCATGGTGCTATAGACAGGGAGAGGTGATCTCTGAACCTGAGTGAACAGGTGGTGTCACTTCACCTTGCCACTCCTAAAAACAACGCTCTTTCATACCCAAATGTTTGACTCATATTTCTCTGTCTCTTTTTCTGTGACTGCTAATTAAAATAAACACGTGTGTGTCCTCCAGGGCGTTGCCTGTGCTAGATGTATAACTTGGTCATGTTCAGAATCTTTGCTGTCAAATCAGGTAATTTTCAGAAGGAGACTCAACACAGAGACTCTGAGGAACACTTTAACTGGAACACTCTAAGGAACACTTTAAACCTTATCTTTTGAAAGACAACACTGTCTTCATGGTGAGTAAATTTGTCTAAAGTTTTACTTTTTGTTGTTAGTTTTTAGAATAATTTTAATATGTGTCCAACAGAACCACTGCAAATGTGCATTATAGAATTCTAAAGATATTTACAACATAGATAATTCTAGAATATTTAGTTACTCATTTGTACTCAGTGAACTGCAAACTGTATTCAGTGGGCTGCAAAATAAATTCAAATGATCTACATAGGGGACTCTTAGACTAAGGATGCAATATTATTAAAATTTCAGATAATGAAAGAGAAGCAGAACCTATTGCAATCCTTCGGTCTTCTAAACCATTTTTAAAATATAAATGTCCCTACTTCATTATGATCACTATTATCTGAGTTGCTTGGATTTGCAATGTCACAAATAATAAATTGATAAATAAAGGTCTGACTAGCTATTGTTTAGTTACTGTGTGTGCTGCAGGCATGTGTTCTGGATTATTTGGATACAGACACAAAACCACCATTTACTGTCACTCCTGTTGCTATAACCAAGAGCACCAAGATGTGTAAACAGCACCTGCTCTCTATCTATCCTTCACCTGCTCACTATCTATCTATCTATCTATCTATCTATCTATCTATCTATCTATCTATCTATCTATCTATCTATCTATCTATCTATCTATCTATCTATCTATCTTCTCTCAATATAGATTGATTGCAAAGACTGTTTAAAAATAAGAAAAAGTAAAAGTATGCTCCTTAAACAAAAAAGAACCAGCAAGATAAGAACTACACGCACTTGGTAGTTTCAAAGACCCTTTAACTTGTGAAATATCTGCAAACAAGGGTCAGTTATTCTCATTATTTATTTATTTTTGCAATAACATTTAGACAAGGTTCAGTTTCCATTGTTCAGCCAAATTCAGTTGGGCATCTAGAGTCAACATTTGTAACAAACAGGAAACGTGCACATGTGAAAGCAGTGACACAGTGAATGCCATCACTTCTACAGCTTAATAGAAATGCATTGACTACAATTAAATGAATGTTTATTTTTTATTATGAAGATGTCGGGTAGTCAACAGTGTTCATATCTGGTAGCATGCTATTTGTCTATTTACTTATCGGCACAGACAGAAACACGCCTTTTTGCCTTTAATAAGATCACCTGAACTAGGTGACTCAGCCCAAGACTCCACCCTTCATCGTGTGTACCTGCGAAACAGACTCCCAAGTCCCTGCTATCGTTTAGCAGAAAATTGGCCGCAACCATTATCGTTGGTTTCGCTGCCACCGATCGTTCTGTTCAGGTTCAAATTTGTTGTCTCTTCGCAATGAGTGTGACTTCTGAGAACGTCTTTATGTCGGCTTTGCAGCCCAACTCGGCTGTCACCACTTACGCAGTTCCGACCGAACTCCATCTGGGACATGCGGGATCCCTTTCGGCCGACTCGGCAAGAGCTAAGCGGGTTCAGCAACAGGTGGCTTTGAGACTCGCGGAGAAATCTACGCTCCCGCGACAGAATGGCTCAACGTCTCAGTACGCAACTTCAGGTGTGTCACGGGTTATCTGTCTTTTCCATAACCTTTCCTTCTGCAACATTGGTTTATGTAATTGCTAGTCGCAAATGCCAGTGGCCCTAGGTGATTTTGAGCAGTCTATGGGCCAGATAACTTGATCTTTTAATAATACTTTTAACACCACTCTCAATCCGTTCTCTTCTTAGAGTAATCAACTAGTAGTCTGCATGGGTGTTTGTGTTGATGAATTCTGTTAACATTGCTAACCAAATGAAGTATGTTGTATTGTATTATTTCGTAAGCTGTTTAGTATATTCAGAGAGTGAATGTCTTCATTCATGTTAAATAAATAATCAGTGTACCCTAATACATGAATATTCTGTGAATTGTGCGTGGTGGTTTAGATATGAAATGGCCATGATAAAATTGGGTGGTACCAAAGTGATCCTTCCAGTTAACTGATATACAACATTTTGATTAATGTTTTATCTATCTATCTATCTATCTATCTATCTATCTATCTATCTATCTATCTATCTATCTGTCTATCTGTCTGTCTGTCTGTCTTGGGATTATCGGGCATTGGGGGTATAGTGTACTGACTTTTACAGTACAGAAACAGAAAAGCCTTATTACAGTTTCAATGATATCCTGTATTACTGGCCTTTATCTAATTTGAAACTGTGTAGGAACACTGCCTCCAACGGTAATCCACTAAGAATGTCTAAATGTAATCTAAAGAATGTAATGTAATTGAAACCTGTACATAATTTGTATAAATCGTGCTCCGATCCATATCTACACAAGTCAAGGTGTTGGCCCTTCTCACTAATAAATATTTAAGAAAGAACTCCTTACATACACACACACACACACACACACACACACACACACACACACACACACACACACGCTACACACAGTGTGATAATGTTAAATACACTGAAACAGGTGGAGCTGGTCTGTTCTTTAGTCTTAGGTAATTTTTTTAAAGTAGTGAGTGTGAGAAAGCAAGAGTGGGGAAGTGAGTGAAAGCTCTCTTACCATGTGATTGTGTTACGGGTCTTTGTTACCTCTCAGAGCACCCAGTTCACACAAAAGCATCTGCAGTTTGAGAAAAAGTGCTTAGCAAAGCACAATAGCCAAATGTCCATTACAATTTTTCAATCACCTGTAATGAAAATATGATTTCTTCTGCACATTATCTGTGTAGAATGAATGCACAGTAGACATCTCCCTTAAAAATTTCATTCTATTTTCATATCAAAGTTTGAATACAAAATATCACTATGTTACTAAATGTTGCAACAGTCTTTCATTAGCAACAAAGTTATAAGACCGCGCCCACTAAACAATACAATAAAGGTTTGCCATACTCTGTGGAGATCTTTAGAATTATCTTGTCCACTGTGTGGCTAGTACACTGTGAATGGCACAGTTTTTTTTATGAAAGGCCACTATTCTGGGGTTAACCCTCTCATCTTAGCCGCTATGTAAGGTTACATTTACGTTACATTTACGTTTACATTTTATGGCATTTAGCTGATGATTTTTATCCAATGTGACTTACAATTATAACTGAGTACAACTTGAGCAATTGAGGTTTAAGGGTTTCGCTCAGGGGCCCAACAGCCCAGCAACCTTCTCATTACTAGTCAAGTACCTGAGCCACTGAGCTACCACTGCCCTGTTACTTTCGGGCTTTGTGAATTCAATCTTGACAAGTCAGAACAGCCTCACATTTCTGGGCCCATAGCCAGCATCTAGAAGCACATGCCCTATATGGGAAGTGTTCCTGCGTGTGTAAAAGATGGGACAGTCCCACACAGTTGACATACTGAGCCTATGATTCAGAAAAGACACAACTGGTTCGCCAAAGAATTAGTCATTTGGTTGGGTTTTTCGGGTCAAAATTTAAAACATGATTATTTTTGTAAAAATAATGTAACCAGAAATGTCTACCATAACAAGAAATAACTACTAAATTGCATAAAAAAAGTGTTTTTGCAAAAGTCTCTTCTCTAATATGCTTTGCTTTAAAAGATATGGAATGGAATAGTAGGGTGGGGCAGCAAATGAGACTTTATATACGTGTGTGTGTGTGTGTTGGGGTGGGGATAGAAGGAGTGGCTCACAGCTATCAGACCGGTTTTCTGCCCCTCTCCCCCAGCTGCTCTCTGTCATTCTTTTATTCACAACCCCACCTATGCCTCACCCTATGGAAAAAACATTTTCACATGGAGTAAATGATTACGTGGTCTGAGAATGTGAATTTCATTGATCCTTCACATCATAACTATTGCTAGTCCATATGAGATTCTGTGTTAACAAGTGAAACTAACCTCCATTAAGTTGTACCCCATCTGAACTTAAGTAGAATCAAATGCCAGCCATTTGTTTGTGCTGGATTTCTTTTGAGATTTCAGGATAAGGCTATGGCTGGGAGTGACAAGTCTGAGTGGAGTAAATGCCATTTAACTCAAAACCAAGCCAAAACAGATTAGTGTTATTTGTTTGTACTCTGTACTGATTTGTTCTGTACAATAGTGTTTGATAGTTTAATAATAATGTGTTGTTTGTCACATTTATGACATTTGCGACAGAGTAGTGAGAAAGTAATAAGTAGTTCTTGCTCACACATGCAAGACATGCTACACATACAGAGTTAACAGCACTGACAGCTTTACAAAGCAGTAAAGTCTAGTACTTGCAGTCAGGCCATGAACTGTCTATGCATGCTATACAAAAAAAAAACAAAACATTATCTTTCTTCCTGACAGAACAAAATTGTGATTATAGTTGTTTTTTGATTGATTTAAAACAATTTTGGGCTGAGGAGATGTTATTTAATCTTTAAATGTTCTTCTAAAAGCTTGACCCAGTAGCCTCCAGGGAGAATGGTCTACATAATGTAGCAGTTGTGCAAACAGTAGCATATTGTTATTGGAAATAGTAGGAATCTAAACTGCTACTTAGTCTTAATTTCACCAAAATCACTTGTATGTACATAAGCCATTCAAGTTATGGCGCTTTACGTGTAAAAACCTGTAGTAGCTTCGGGGAAGAATACTTGAACAGGACTGATTTAGTGGGCAGAGAAACTGCCAGCAGGGTGCATTCAGTTACCAAAGCAGTGAGCCTTGCTGATTTCACGATCATGTCAAGTGCTTGTTTGTCACTGGCAAAGTGATCCTCACATTGGGTCAGACCCACTATTCCAATCAAAGTAATTCTGTGTGACTTTTTTCTCAACTTGACACAACTGTGTAGTATCCATGTAGTAATAATTTTCATTTTTAAAAATCTAGTATTTATGGCTAATACAATAACTGAATTTCTTGCAGATTATGGAGGGTCCTCAACAATGACAAAGTATCAGACCTACAACCCCAGCTTTACCTCAAAGTCCTATATCAACTCCACCACCAGACCTTTGATGGTGAGAATGATACTGTTTTATCTCATTAAATTACGTGTCATATTTTGTGTTTACCTCATGTTTGTTTTACCTCTGATTAATATTTATACATTTGTACTGATAAAAATGTAAATGAGAATATTTTTCAAAGATAAGCAAGCAAATTGTGTGAGTGGGGGGGGGGGTGGTCTGTGTAGACCTCATTGAACCCCTATGATGGGCTGGCAGGAGCACAGGAATGATAGTTTGTTGTCTGAGTGTGAAATTTCTCAAGTCCTTCACATCTCTAAGCAAACAGACATGCTCCTTGTTTGTGACTCCTAGTTTGATCACTAACTTGCTGACCAAGTCTGTGATCAGTTTAATGTGACTTAATGGGTCTCTTGATAAATTGGCCCATGTCTGAGGGTACTGACTCACTTGCCTTGGCCAGGCCCAGCGTGCGTCTCAGCAATCCAGTGGCTACTCCGCTGGCTATTCATCTCGCTCCGCTATGGACTTCACCCCCAGAGCACAGATGAGCAGAGGAGCTACTGCAGGCATGATGTACAACCACGAAGAAATGACTGGCATGGGTGGCATTAGTGGAATGACTGGCATGAGTGGAATGGGCGGCGGTTACCAAAGCAACCAATCTCACCAGCACCACATCACCGCCATGAGGTCCACCACAAGTCGCCCTGGCCCGGACCTGGATTCTGCCTCCATGCGCTCCTTACGCATGCAGTCCATGCCTCAACAGCCCATGAGCATGGCGCCGTGGATGATGCAGGATGGCAGTGAGGGGAGCCTTGTGTCAGATCAGGACGCAGCCGTTATGCGGCAGGAAGCGGCCGCCAGCATGAGCAATGGCTACAGTTACACCTGTCCGCGCCCAGCTGCCTACTCCAGCAGCAACAACTTCAGCGGCGGCACCAGCCTCGTCCAGACGTCCATGACGCTACCAGCCATGAGACGCACACTCAGCTCCACGCTGTCCCGCGGTGGCAGCGCTGGGGTAAATGTGGACGAGGAGACCTATGTTCGCCAGAGCTACAAGGGCCCATCACAGCGTACCATCAACCGGATCACGCAGAGGCAGGTGCGCAACTCCATGTCAGGAGGCACCATCCAGGGAGGTGGTGGAGGAGGGGGCTACATGGTGACTGGGGGCTTCTCCCAGGGCAGTATGGGGATGGGGAGGCTGTCCCGGGCCGCCTCTATGAGAAGTATGATGAGTGTTGGCAAAGGGAAGGATGTGTTCGACGGCCAAGATCTCACGGGCAGCATGGGCAACCTGACCGGGTGAGGAAAAACACACACACAAGTACAGACACACAAACATGCACACACATATACTGTCAGACACATGCATTTGCATAAACAAGGTGATATTTTTATTTTACACATGATAGGTAAATTGATTCCAACTAAACAAAGACCATGTTAAAAGAATCAGTCTGCAAACGAGAAGAACAAATATACCAGTGTGATATACAAATAACACACAAATAATAATAAATAATAAATCAATAAGTAATAAATCAAGTTATATATATGAATAAAGTCCTAGTAAGTGCTACTGGCAAAATGCTGTTAAACTTGTATACTACCAAATAACAAGAGTTTTGAACTGCAAATCCCAGCACTAAACTTTAGTCATTTTTAAGCATTGGGCATTGCAAGCAAAAAAATTTAGGATCTCCAGCTGATAACTGTTTGAGTGTTTCACTTTAAATGTAACTAGCTTGTCAAAGACAATTGGCCTCCTAGTTTATTTGAGTGTTCTTCAGTTGTATTAATTGTTATACTAGTTGTATAACTAATGATGTAAATACATACCTACAAAAATAACAATTTAGAGACGTTACAAAGATATTTTTAAGTTACATACTTAATGATATAGTAACTCCCATTTATAAAACAAACACAAAAAACAACAATAAAAACTGTTCCTAAAAATTACTGTACCAAAGTAAGGTTAACTTGTGCTTTGAAACACTATTAATAAATAACTAGATCCTAGATATGCAACGTCCTTTCTACACTTAAATTATTTTTTTATTGTTGAGTTTTAAAGGGTTTAGTTAAAAACTAGTGAAAAGCAATCTTAACAGTCTCAGAATAGTTTTAACAGTTCTGCTCAAATATAATTTCCCTAAATTCTTCATGAGGGTATGTAATGCCTTTCATTACATACATATAGTCTTCGGTTTGGTGAAATTTGCACAAAAATATTTGTCTCTGATAATACTGTATGATATTCGAAACACTATACTTTCAGTGCATGGATACTGACAAAAAGGCAACTACAAAAGGAAGGAGCTGTCATAGTACATTTTTAACTTGTCAAACTGGTTACTGCTTTGGCCACGCCTTTTATAGAACCACTTTCACTCAACTAGCAGTGGAATGTTGGAGCATTTGCATGTTTTTTTATGTTGCCCAACAGTGTGTGTATATATTTGTGTGTGTGTGTGTGTGTGTGTGTGTGTGAAAAGTGAAGATTAAGACTGTACAGTAAGACACACCCAAACCAGTTAATCCAACTTATTTGACACACCCTGAGAAAAACACTCTTACCACTGAACAAGCCACACACACACACACACACACACACACACAAACACACTATCACAAAAATAAAAGTGATTAAAGAATTAAAGACAGATATTCAGTCTCCTCTGTGCTTTTGAGCATTAGTTACAGATTACAGTAAAACATGAAGTCTATTAACAAATCAGTTCTCCCAGTACGTTACTTTTAACAGTTTTTACATTTTTTTTACAGACATTCACACTTATCAAGTCCATAAATATCATCCCTAACTTAAACAAGACAAAACATAAAATGTCTCTGGGCTGTGACTGTTTTTATTAGATTGTATTGACCTCATTTCTCATGCTGTGTTACACAGACTTCAGAGTCTGGACATGCCAACTGCTTTGTCCTATCTGGCATCATCTGAAGAAGATCTCCAGGTTCTGGGGGCTGCCTACATCCAGCATGAGTGCTACAGCCACAATGAGGCTAAGAAAGAGGTAAGAACAGGCAGTATGTTAACAGCAGCATCATCATTTGGTAAGGCTCCATGTTCCACAGGGTAGCATCACATGTTAGCATTTGTAACGCAAATGCTTTGGCTGAATCTCTTCCTCCCATTCACTCCGTCTGTCTCTCTTTCTTTATTTCCGGTCTGCATGTGTCCTTCAGGTGAAACACATGAATGGCATAGGCCCTCTGGTCAACTTGTTTACCAGCATCAATCCAGAGGTGCAGCGCTACGCCACTGGTGCAGCCAGAAACCTCATCTATGAGAACATGGAGAACAAAGTGGCCCTCATTGAGGCTGGAGGGATCCCCAAGATGGTGGAGGCCCTCCAGGGATCCGATGATGAGCTGCACAAGAACATCACAGGTAAGCGCCATCACTCAACCTTCAAGCTCACTGACCACGGCAGTCACCAGCTACGTCACAATATATCAATGAACTACAATATCAGAGATTTGCAATTAAATATACAATATTTATTTTAACATGTGACAGACATGTTGGGACACAGTACATTTGAATTTGGAATTTGGGATCTCAGTTCGGATGAGTAAACCGGACATAAAACAAGCAGAACTATGCATGTCTGTAGGTAGCTGGTGTTGGTCTCTGTTTGCAAACTGGCACTTTTATCACACAAATAGCCTTGAGCCAGGCTAGCAATCCATGAACTACACAACTACCAGTTTACACAACTACCACTTGTGGGTGTGGTGAGGTAGATATACTGATAACAGTTTTAAAATTATAAAATCTTACATAATACAAAATGTGTTTTTATAACTGCAATCCACAAAGAATTGGTGCACAGTTAAGATGCAAAGTCCAATCTGCAAAGCTGTAACTACTTTAATTTTTATGCATGTATAGAGTAGCTGGATGCTTTCAGGTTTCAGTGCATCCCCATTGATATTTTAACACATGACTTAAGATAGGCACTAAGATAAGTTTAGATAAGATTAATGACTAAGAGACCATTTTATAAACAGCATATAATGCAAGAAATGCAAAAGTCTCTCAAGTGTGAAAATCTTCCCAGGCAAAATGTGCAAAAAGGGAAAAGTGTGTGTGTGCGTGTGTGTGTGTGTGCGTGTGTGTGTGTGCGTGTGTGTGTGTGCGTGTGTGTGTGTGCGTGTGTGCGTGTGCGTGTGTGCGTGTGCGTGTGTGCGTGTGCGCGTGTGCGCGTGTGCGTGCGTGTGTGTGCGTGCGTGTGAATGTGTGTGTATGTGCATTTGTTTGTGTGTGTGTGCCTGACGTGTGTGGTTGTGTGCGGGTGTTCACTGGGGCGTTGGCTGAGCTGTCTAAGCAGAAGAAGAAGACTGTTCACCGGTGTTGTCTGGACTTGCATGCTTGACTCATAAGAACCCATGAATCATGCTCTTGTTAGATCTAGGCATTGTGAGAGCAAGATGCATGATTGGGTATGATCAAAGATTGGTAAAATATTTCCCATTCCACTTACATATCATGGCTTTGTGTGATCTGAGTGTACAAATACTGGAATTATGAATAAGATGTTTTAATTGCACTGGTGACTGGTTTTCCATGAATTGCGCTTCCATTTTCCTTTCTATTTGGCGTAAGCATTAAGGCCCAGTATCTTAAGTGGGAGGGAGTGGGGACACACACACACACACACACACACACACACACACACAGTGTTTATGTTACTCTTCTCTGGAAAGTCAATCCAAAGAGGCTGATCAGATCCAGTTTTCCCAAAAGCATAGAAACACAAAGATCAACATCAGATGTAAGATCAAGTATCACATTAACACTTTGTCTCTCATTTAAGATAATCTTAAAAGATAATCTACATGCTCTGCCTCTCATCCCGCCATCCCCCACACACATAATCCTATAAAATAATCTAAACACTCCAACATTTTTGGGAAACAGGCTGCAGGTTGATAAGATAATTAGAAAATTGTCAATAATGGGATCACATTTAGTAGTATCCTAATTGAATAGATTAAAGATTAAGAACAGTTAATTATCAGTAATCTAAGTCAGCCTTATTTGTTTTAATTATATGATAATTAAACAAATATCTTTCAGAAAGGCCTCTGTTTTATTTACCAAAGTATGTTCATAAAATTGTAACTGACTTTTATCCTTATTAAGAAAGAGTACAGTATGGCTTTTATTCTTCTTCATGCAGACGCCTGGCTTTGTTTTTGTTGACACATACGAGCTGGTTCAAAGTGGATCAAAGTAGTAACACTATTACATTTTCTTTTAATTTGCTATGTTCTCCCCATCATCTCTGCAGGAATTCTGTGGAATCTCTCCTCTAAGGACAACCTGAAGGAGAAATTGGCAAGGGAGACTCTTCCTAGGCTCACCGAACAGGTGCTGATCCCTCTCTCTGGCACTGGAGAAAGAGAAATTATCGACCACAGCCCCTCCGAGGCAGATATTTTCTTCAACACCACTGGCTGCCTCAGGTGCTTTCACACACCCAAATAAGCAACATTGCAAATATATCTTATCCTTGACAATCCAGTAGGGCTATGAAATGTATTATATAGCCTGTCCAAGATTGGCCAATGCATTATTCTCACTGTGTCTAGTTTCCTCCTCTGTCTTTGTTCTCTTAAATGTTTTTTATGTACATAGCTAATTATAATAATGTACCAGTATGTACACATGCATGCACATATGTGCGTGCGCGCACACACACGCACACACACACAAGTCTCAGTGACTTTCTCATCCTATCCCTATCCCTGCAGGAACCTAAGTTCAGTAAATGAGAAAACACGTGAGCAGATGAGGGAGACGAATGGCCTGGTGAAGGCCTTGGTGGGCTACATTGACAATTGTCTGCAGGACAGCAGAGTAGAGGAGAAGGTCAGCTCTTCACTCTTGTCATCTGTACTTATTTGGTCCTGTTTGTCATGTCCATATCTGTTCCCACAAGCAAATCAAATGTTATACTACAGTTGGAAAGCATGTACTTCCGTGTAGGTATGTTTTTTTTTCCATAAAACACAATACTTAAAATATTGATGTGGTCCATTTACTTGTTTTATTTACCAGTATATATATAATTTGATAACTGCATAGTTTCTCCATTTTATCAATTAAGAGGAAGTATGTTGAATAGCAGATTTTCAGTGGGGAAACTCACCTCGATAATGATGTGTGTAGTCATGCCTGTACTTGAATCACAGAATTTTGCAGTTGTCCATCCCTGAAGTTGTATGAGTTAAATAAGTGTTAAATGGGACTCTTTCTGTGGAAGGGAGTGGAGAATGCTATGTGTGTGCTGAGGAACCTGTCCTATCAGCTGTACTCTGAGATCCCCCCCTCAGTCCAGATGCGCTTGGAGGGCCCCAATCGTGCTCAGGCCTCCTCTCGAGGAGATGCTATTGGATGCTTCACTCCTCAGAGCAAGAAAGCCAAAGATGTAAGTGCCATGTTCATTTACCCTGCTAGAGTAGTTCATACAATTCTATCAACACTGGTACTTTTCATCTTCATTTTGTGCAATAGCAATTGGTGGCAGGTCCTCAGCTATATTCTGGTACATATACATTTGGGCACTATTATCCTTCCTGACCGACAGGCTCAGCATCAGGACCTGTCTACATTCACTGAGGTGGCTCGAGAGCCTACAGGCATTGAGTGGCTATGGCACCCCAAGGTGGTAGGGCTGTATAACCGCATTCTGCAGCGTTGTGAGACCAACAGCACCACCCGAGAGGCTGCCGCTGGAGCCCTGCAGAACATTACAGCTGGAGACAAGCGGGTAAGACGTACAGCACCCTCCTGGACTACAGCCTGGAGATAGGAGGCTTGTTGGATTTTAGCATGTAAGTGCATTTGTGAAGGCTTAGTCAAACCCTTCCCATTTTATACCCACAGTGGGCCGCCATCCTGAGTCGCGTTGCCTTAGAACAGGAGCGCATGTTGCCCGTTATTCTAGATCATCTCAGGGCAAGCAACGATCTGGAAATGCGTTCTCTCACTGGATTCCTCAGGAACCTGTCCCGTCATGCCAAGGACAAGAACGACATGGGTAATTCCGGCTTCCCTGTTTAGACTCCACTTAGACTCCACACAACAAAATGAACATATATGAGGAGCACCGTTATTCAGTGTATTGCACTCATTCAAAGGCACTGTTCTCTGTCCATCCTGAATCAGCCACAAAAGTGGTGAGCAACTTGGTGGCCAAACTGCCAAGCGATGGCCTTCAGAAGGAGCCCTCCAGCGATGTAGTTGTAAACATTTGTGGTGCCCTCAACAACCTCGTAACCAGTAGTGAGCTGGCAGCACGTGACATCACCTACTTTGATGGACTGCCCAAGCTGGTGGGGATCAAGACTTCTCATGATAGCAGGTAAGAGCCCCTGATATTCTTTTCACTGTCATTTAAGGCATATTCATTTTCTAATGAATTTATTCTTTTTATTCTCAGTTCTATAAAAATAAAGGCTGCCAAGGCCGCATCGACGGTCCTCAACAACATGTTCCAGTATAAGAAACTACACAAAGAATACAAAAAGGTAATATGAACTCTAATAAATAATTTCTTATGCCCACAAATACAACCTGGAATGGATCTCAGGCATTTTTAAATTTTGCATTACATTGGATTGCATTGATACTTTTATGCCAGTCTCAAGCAGCAATGAAAACACATTGAAAACCCAAATTGCTTTAATTGCTTAATAATTGCTTAAACTCTGTCATGGCTGGTCTTCAGAGCTAGAGCTAAGTAAATGTGTGTTATGGTGGGTGGAGATTCATAGAGTTGTACACAGAACTTAGTGGCTGAACCATAAACTAGTCTGCCATAGGGAAATCATTTGAAAAGTAAGATGGCGAAGAGCAACTGTCAATTCAAAAAGATCCTCCCTCAGATATTCTGCATGAACATGTTTGGAACTCTGTCTGGGATTACTCTACATCATTTTCTCCACCCTTCCCTGCAGTCATTTTCCAGCTTCAAAAAAGACATACACACATGCACACAATATGTAAAAGGGTAAATATGCACATGCACACGCACTTGCACTTGCACATCCACACACACACACACACACACACACACACACAGGGCGTTCTTGAGTTTTATTCTGCTGCAGCCTGTGAAGGCCCCCCCCCAGGCATGTCAGGTGACTTCCTCATGAGCGTGTTCAAGCACACCACAGTATGCCTCCATTTCACAAACCTGCCTTTGGCAGCATGAAGAAAAAAACATCCTGAATACTAAAACTGAAACAACTGAAATGTTTTCAGAGGTAATAACTCTCTGTGGGATCACTTTTATGTGAATTTACTGTGCACAGTCATGTATATGATGAAAGATGAAAGAATGTTTGCATGGCTTCCATTTTGTTTCGTGCTTGCATTTGTACATTCTGTTTATCACCAATCACACAGACCATCAGAATAATCACATCTTGTACTTCGTACCTCAAGTACAGCTCAGCTCGAAATACTGTGCTTCAGGTCTCATGGAAGACAAGCATCGAGACTATTTTCTGTCCTGGCTCCAAGATGGTGGAATAACCTCCCAATTGCTGTCTGGACAGCAGAGTCCCTTTCAGTCTTTAAATGCAGACTGAAGACCCATCTATTCATGGAATATTTAAATGACCACTGACCCTGCTCCTATATTGACTGACTAGATTAGTACTTATTGTAGGGTATTGTTTATTACACTAATGTTGTTTAACAAACTCTAGCACTTATTGTTTATTGCACTTATCATTGTCTAAGATAGACCTTATGCATTTTGTACTTCTAGGCATCAGCAGTGATCCCTGTATTTCTACAGTATTCTAGATCATTGGTATATTGGACACTAATCTGTACTGGCTAGGATGCATTCTATGAGTAAATGACAAAGCACTTTTGTAAGTCGCTCTGGATAAGAGCGTCTGCTAAATGCCATAAATGTAAATGTCTTACAATGCCTCAGGAGTCTGTAATTGCATTGTCTCTTACTGTATTGACGTTTGCTCATATGTCCTTTTTTTGTTCTGTGTTTTACAGAAAGGATTCCAGAGACAGGACTTCATCGACATTAACATCTAAAACAGGAACTGTGTGGATGTGCATGCATGTTTGCTATCCTGTAAATATGGGTTAGGGTTATGAAAGAAGAAACCCTGAAGGTGAATCCAGTGGCTGGCTTTTTCCATGGCTCCTCTCTGTGACTTTTTTCAATGTTAACCATTTGGCCAGCTCAACACTTACAGCCCCAGAATACAAAAACAGCACTAGTCAAAACGTACAATCAAACAAACCACTTGATTTTGATATTGGACTTTATTGATGGAGGATGCACCTTAACCAAGTCTGCTTGAGTTCAGCTTTTCGTAGTCTTCAGGGATTTTTGCACAGTACTGATGGCCACTCGCAGGCTATACTTCACTGGTCTGTTACTCTGCTATATGTATTTTCTTTAATAATATAAAGATAATATTATCTGGCAGTCTTGGGTGTAATTCGATTCTATATTTTTGAATTGTAAAGTCATGCCAAGATTTTTTTGTTCTTGAACATGAGTGGTGCCTGGGCAAGAGTGTTGTAGGATTTACTAGTAAAAGCAATGTGAGCAGCAAGACGTAGTATGTGGTTTCTACTGCTCACAGATCAAAGGATATAACAAATAAGTGTTTGGATGTATGCAGAATGAAATTGCATTCCATATTTCTTCATGACATACTGTACTATATCCTATTCCTTAATTAATATAAATTTATCTATTACCTAGTCTGCAAAGATTAACAGCAAAAAGTACCTCAGAATTTATCAGAGCTCAAACTCTAATGTGGTACAAATTCATCAGTTCATTTGAATGTCTTGTAAATGTTGTCCATAGTATCAGTTACTTCTACGCTATTAGGTTAAAAGTTTTTGTTTTTTTTATTAGTTGCTTGAAGAATCTATTATTTGATTTGTGAAAATATGCCTTTCTTTGTGGGTATTTCATACATTTCTGGGCAAAACTAGTGAAAGGAAGTCAAAGGAAAAATAACTTGCCAAAGAAAGGGTTAATATGTAACATTTTAACAATTTGTAAGAAAACTGTTTTAATGTGTGACATTTTAAAGAAAGTAATAGAGCCTATTACATAACTGTAAAATGGCACAATGAATTTGGTAAGTTGCCCAGAGCTTTAGCAAAGTATTTTTATTTACAGATTGTTGCTCATTGCTTACAATGAATGCTTGATTGACACTGACTAGCTGGTGTTGGTGTATATATTTAACCTGATGTACATTAAATTGCTGTATACATTTTTTATAACGCTTTTTGTCAATCTTATGACTATAATTTTAAAAACATTTTGTATATTACTTTTAATCTTCACATAATTCTGGAAAATTGTACAGCATTTTACCAGGTTCCTTTTAGCAAAATATTGTTACCACCTGTTCAATTAGATATTATCCCTGCCCTGTCTGCTTCATGTTTCAGTATAAAACAGATTAAGTTTCATTAGATGCTATGTTAAAGGCAAAATAAATAAAGGGAAATTGCAACTGAATTTTGGCATAATTTATTTAAAAGAAAAGCAACATGTGCAATTAGGGAGTGGCTGAACTATCTGTTCAAAAAGCCCAATGATCCCTTATTTTCCCTGCTTCCTTCCCTCCTTCCAAAACCTCCCCTTCACCGTGTGGCATGAGCCATGAGTCTCACAACACAGCGCTTTGCACATACTTCCTCCCTGTTCAGACATGAACAACCAGCATGATCTCCTTTCCCCCAAACACCTCGGTCCTCTATAAGAACAGAGAATGTATATGGTGTGGTTTGTAAAAGCAGACAATTTATTAGTGCTTTTTAGGTGTTGCAATAAGTTTAATGCTCATGGCGCCTGTGTTACCCCACCTATGATCTGAGGCTGACACGTCTATGCCTAAATTATAGGATACATATTCTCATACACACACAGGCACGTGCACGTCAGAAAACAATTGTCGCGTTTATCTTCTGGGGCCTTGTCCAATGTCATAATTCTTAAATGAAGGGTAATGATTTATTAACTTTTCATACAAAACAATCCTGTTTTACATGTTGTCAACTGTGCAAATGTATATGACACAATATTCAAATTTGGCAATGCCTTCAGTTACATAAGAAATTACATCTTGATAATGGATGAAACACTTAAACTCTACTGCTCTCTGCAGGTAAAAAAGGAATTGCACATGTGCTGTACCTTATGTAAGCGAGAAGTTTGAGTTAAAGAACTAGGTTAGACATACTTGTAAAATGTAGCCTAACCATATCATATAAACATATTAGCCAACTTGAGACACATAAACATGAGACAACCTTACAAGACATATGGCTATTGAAATGTTAAAACCACATTTTATTGAATTCATACAAATATATAGGGCTTGATTTGAGGGGGATGCTAGGTAATGCCAGCCTCTAATGTTAAAAAAAAATCTTCTAAATCCCTGTTTCTTCGGTTTTGTTATATGATATCAGGTAAGATGTCTATTAGCACTATTCTACTTCTACCTATAAATGAATTCCTCAAATTTTGACTGCGGCAAAAATGTTAACCTGTTTTGAGAGCAAACAGCAGGTGGTGATCTGACGACTTTCCTCCCCTGTACAGTGGAGTATTTGGTTCACCAGATGCAGCCGCCGTAGTTCTGATTAAAACAGACACAAGATACATTATTTAACCCACGCCACCCACTCAGGGAAAACATCGAAATTGTCATTATTTTTTGAGAATTTTATCACAACAAATATATATAACAATAACTAGGCATGAAATGTTACATAGTGCACTTACTTCCAGAAAATCTGTACAGGACTGCTGAAGACAAAGTGCAGCAAGTACAAGTATAGAGGTATATGACATATAGCAATACAAAAACTTAATTCTTTCATTAAGTAGAAGTATTTTAATATATAATTATATATATGGGAACATATTCACAGTTTCAGAGATGGATGGTGTATGATATACTTAATAGCCATTATCAATAACAATTTGTGCTCCAAAAGTCTTCCTGTTTAAAATGTAAACGAAGACTGACTAATGAAATGGTTGAGGGTTTCTGCTATCAGGAGAATTTCATGACAGATAGAACAGGAGTGTGCACATGTGGATTATACGTCATCCTCAGTTACAAGACAGTAAAAGTCAGTGCGGGCAGCATAACTCCTGGAGCCCAGGTCAGACACATCAATCTCTGGAGCTCTGGCTTCTGAAACTGGATCGGGAGTTTCAGGGAGGACCGGAGCTCGAGAAGCCATGACCTTATGGATGGGTAACCGTATGCCTACAGGAAAGAATGCCACAGCCATGTTATATTAGATTAATATAATTGATATGTTAGGTTATATTAAAATGTACACCCACCAAGAAAGAAAACATGTCATGGAAAGAAATCAGAGGTCCTTTAATGTCTAAAATGCTTACTCTTATACTAACTCAGGCCTAATGCTAAGTGTCATGGAGGCATGGGACCATAATAAAATAAAAGTATTCAAGATGGTATTGAAAGCGCTTTTTAAAAATGAGTTAATCATGGGCAGCAGATCCCAGCATGAGCACTCCTACCCAGATCTCCAGCAGGGTCTGGGTCTGGTCTGCAGTCCAGATAGTCAGGCTGTAGGGTGAGCATGGGGTCTTTGTCATTTTGGAGCAGTGTCTGGGGGTCTCCAGCAGACTCACTGTGGAACGTCACCTTTCGGGGCATGGCCAAGGCCAGCTCCTTCCAAAACCTGGACGATGGTGTCTGAGGGGCAGAGAGTGCGTGTGTGTGATTCTGAGGAAGGGGGACAGACCTGGAGCACTCTCAGGACGCTGATGAGCTTTACTTATTAGGATCTTATTATCTCGTGCTACTCCTCTCATGTGTGTTCTGTGTGTGAAGGCTCACCATGGAATGCGCACCCCAGATGAGAGCGGTAATTCGTGCCTGGTGTTCCCGGAGCTGCTTGGCGACGTCCAGATTCACATGCTTCTGCTGAGACTGGAAGATGATGAAAATGGGCTTCCGTGACAGCTCCAGCAGATGAAATAACCCCTGTCTAAAAACACAGCAAGTCCCCTCTGGATGTACAGTCAGCTCAACAAAAAAAAAATCAAAGAGAATTCTCACATTAAACAATAAATACCACATTTTCTTTGGACAGGTAAACAGAACTGTCATGGAACGCTCCTACCCCTACGAGCCACGAGGTACGGCCCGCCGCATGCAGGGGATTCACGTGTGTTTTGTAACCACGCCCCCCAGGATTGCACACATCCGTGTGGGGTTGTATGTTTGTCTGTCTATTTAAACCCCTGTCAGTGTGCGCACCGGTGTTGGTCACTGTCGCTATGTGTGTGTTCAATTAGATCTTTATAGCTGTAATGTTAGTTTGTATAGTCCTGTGTTAAAGTGTATGTGTTCTCCATTTAATGTTAATTGTATTGTCATGTTCATTGTAAATGTTGTATGTGAATGCCACCTTTGTCTTACATGTTTAATGTTAATAAATGTTCTGCACTGTCGAGGAAGTCTGTAAGTCCTGCGCCACGCCCTGTGGTATTCTGGCCAGAAACGTTACAAGAACGCTCATGTGGGAACTAGAAATTATTTTACGTCACATATTTCCAATGCCTACATGTTTGCTTTCTGTCCTTATGGACTTATAAATTGTCCTGCCAACAGGCCTCCAGTTTCACCTGAAGTTAGTAGTGCACCACTCCTGCTCCAGGTAGGACTGGGACAGCACCACAATGAGCCGCCGACAGCGACTAATGTTCATCAGTAACTCTGCAGATGGCTCTGAGGACACAAGTCACACACTGATTTTCAAAAGCTGAGCACTATGATAAAGTATACAAACAATTTAATGAGAAAGAGATACAGCCTTGAAATCTTCCTACAGAAATGTTACAGAATAAAAAAATACAATAAAGAATAATAAACATAAAACTGTTAAAAGCCAAATAAGTATGATTTTCCATTAAATATACTACATATTTCAGTATTATGTACAGGACTGCAGCAGTGTGTCCAATAACAAAACTAATTAAAAAACAACAAAAATATACAAAAACTATTTATTTAATCTTTCAATTAAGCACATTGACATGCCTGGATATGTAATGAACACACCACCATAAGAGCATGAGATATGTACCTGCTCCAGGGAGAATGTTTGTGCCATTAAGAAATAATTTATGCCCACATTTGTTCTCCAAATGAGGTTTCAGGATAAAATTGACAAACTTCCGGTCATTCTCATTTTCTATGTATGAGATATAGGCATCATACATTTTGCCATCTGAGTGAAAACAAACATGAAGTTTAAAACACTGAAGTAATCATTGAGAGCTTTAAGACTTTGTGTAGCTGCTACTTATATTTTACAACTTTTAAAAAATTATATTACTGGCTTTACAAAATACATCTCATTACATTCTTACCGCTCATTTCATAGTCTCCATATAGGTTTTTATACCAGAGTTTGAAATTGAGGTGACATTTGGAATAAATTAAAGCAACCAGGACCAACACCAGGAATAAGACCACTGATGCAACTACTGGCCCTATGTGACTTGGAAAGTCTGGATAAAGGAAAAAAAAAACATTCAAAAAACAGCAACAGTATATCCTACAATTTATGATATGCTTATATAGTCATTAGCAGATGAAAGGAGCTTCACAATATAGTCATCTATCAGAGTCACAGCAATGTCACAATGTATGATGACTGATAATCTTGATCTGTCTGTGTGTTCCACAGAATGACGAGACCCAGAAAAATAATGAGTGCTGATAATACAGTCTACTTTGCCCACAGTAATGAACATGAACAGATAGGTTTTACCTCTGCTCTGGAGGCTGAAGGTAACTGTTCTGTTCCACACTTCACAACAGTAGACCCCAAAATGGGCCTGTTCCTCCAGGTCCACAGTCAGAACGCTGCTCACAATCATTTGCCTTTCACTAGCAAACCTGGAAGCATGCAGTCATATTACATCATCTGATCATGGACAAGCTGCAACCTGACGTTAACTCCATTACACCAGCACATTAAATTTCAGTCATGTACATGCAATGCATTTTTTTTATTTTGACAAATTCTTTAGGATATATGTCTGTTTTGAATCATTTGAATCAACAGTATTTACACGAGCATTTACTATATATTAAAAACCTCTTGCTAGCACCTGGCTTTGGTCAAAACCAGGTCACTTATAAAAGAGGCCAATAAAGTTTCATGCAGCATACGCTAGATACTGAACTCTAGTAGATTGCTTTACCTTTGTAATTAACTATAACCCACCACTCCATCAACCTATTACTTTCTTAATATATACAACTGATTGAAAATGGACTGATAGTTTATTGGAAAACTATACAGAAAGGATAATAAACTGGCAACACAGTGTATTTCTGGGCATTTTATTACAAGTGACACTCACCAATGAGAGGTGCTGTGGGTGAAGGGTCTGTAGTTGCTGAGAATCTGTCCATCTTTACTCCACTGCACACTGACCTCACCAGCAGGCTCACTCCTGTTGTAGGCCAGCAAGGCCGTGCAATTCAGCTCAACACTGGAGCCAAGGTCCCCCCACACTTCTGTCCCAGTCCCTCTGGACTCAATCTGTGGCACACCACTACAAACTGGCTCTGGAGTTAAGAACAGGACCACTTTAATTCAGAAGAAAAAAGATATTTTTCATTTACACATTGTAGTTTTATTATTTTTGATTTTTTTACATGCTTTGAAATGACAGCATCTAGTTAAGAGAGAAAAACTAAACCCTGAATATCTGGATATGAGAAGTTGCTGGTTGGGAGAAAATTTTTCCCCACATCAAATATGACTGTAAAATAAAACCACATGAATGCCTCTAACAGAGGAATCTTATGTGAATTATCAG